>NW_027328740.1:46242020-46848379 GCF_048564905.1 Vicugna pacos | reverse complement strand
GGAGCGAATTCTACCCTAGAGATATGTAATTTGAATAGATTCCTTCAACATGATATTCCGTGTTCCGTACATGTTACATGCATGACGGATTCGACAAACATGCATTCCTGAGTTGAGAGCATGTGGATTACTGATTTTTCATCCTCTATAAAAGGAATAATTTCATATAGACTCGTGTACACATTTTCACAAGCTTTCCCTAAAACAAGTTTCGAATTCGTTCATTTTTCACAGAAGAATACTTCTGGAGTGTATTCAACCTAATAGATATTTAATTTACATGAATTCTATCAACATGGCATTCCGGGTTCCGTACATGATACATGCATGAAGGATTCGAGAAACATGCGTTTCTGAGTTGTGAGCATGTGGATTAGTGAACTTTCATCCACCAAAAAGGCATATATTACACTTTGAAATATTTACTCTGACTTCATAAGTTTTTTGTATCACCAGGTTCTAAAATCGGACATTTGGCAGTAGAAAACACTCTTTGAGCGAATTCTCACCAATACACATGTAATTTACATTGTTTACATAACCATGGCATGCCGTATTCCGAACATGTTTCATGCATCACGGGTTCCTCAAACATGCATTTCTGAGCTGGGGACTTGCGCATGACAGATGTTTCAACCACCAAACAAGTTACTTATGCACTTTGAAATAGTTCCTTGGACTTCGTTGCTTCTCCTATCACCAGTTTCAAGAATCACACTTTGATCACAGGAAAACCCTCCTGGACCGAATTCTACCCTAGAGATATGTAATTTGAATAGATACCTTCAACATGATATTCCGTGTTCTGTACATGTTACATGCATGACGGATTCGACAAACATGCATTCCTGAGTTGTGAGCATGTGGTTTACTGATTTTTCATCCTCTATAAAAGGAATAATTTCATATAGACTCGTGTACACATTTTCACAAGCTTTCCCTAACACAAGTTTCGAATTCGTTCATTTTTCACAGAAGAATACTTCTGGAGTGTATTCAACCTAATAGATATATAATTTACATGAATTCCATCAACATGGCATTCCGGGTTCCGTACATGATACATGCATGACAGATTCGAGAAACATGCGTTTCTGAGTTGTGAGCATGTGAATTAGTGAACTTTCATCCAACAAAGAAGTCATGTATTACACTTTGAAATATTTACTCTGACTTCATAAGTTTTTTGTATCACCAGGTTCTAAAATCGGACATTTGGCAGTAGAAAACACTCTTTGAGCGAATTCTCACCAATACACATGTATTTTACATTGTTTACATAACCATGGCATTCCGTATTCCGAACATGTTTCATGCATCACGGATTCCTCAAACATGCATTTCTGAGCTGTGAACATGCGCATGACAGATGTTTCAACCACCAAACAAGTTACTTATGCACTTTGAAATATTTCCTTGGACTTCGCTGCTTCTCCTGTCACCAGTTTCAAGAATCACACTTTGATCCCAGAAAAACCCTCTTGGAGCGAATTCTACCCTAGAGATGTGTAATTTGAATAGATTCCTTCAACATGATATTCCGTGTTCCATACATGTTACATGCATGACAGATTCGACAAACATGCATTCCTGAGTTGAGAGCATGTGGATTACTGATTTTTCATCCTCTATAAAAGGAATAATTTCATATAGACTCGTGTACACATTTTCACAAGCTTTCCCTAAAACAAGTTTCGAATTCGTTCATTTTTCACAGAAGAATACTTCTGGAGTGTATTCAACCTAATAGATATTTAATTTACATGAATTCCATCAACATGGCATTCCGGGTTCCGTACATGATACATGCATGAAGGATTCGAGAAACATGCGTTTCTGAGTTGTGAGCATGTGGATTAGTGAACTTTCATCCACCAAAGAAGGCATATATTACACTTTGAAATATTTACTCTGACTTCATAAGTTTTTTGTATCACCAGGTTCTAAAATCGGACATTTGGCAGTAGAAAACACTCTTTGAGCGAATTCTCACCAATACACATGTAATTTTCATTGTATACATAACCATGGCATTCCGTATTCAAAACATGTTTCATGCAACACGGATTCCTCAAACATGCATTTCTGAGCTGTGAACATGCGCATGACAGATGTTTCAACCACCAAACAAGTTACTTATGCACTTTGAAATAGTTCCTTGGACTTCGTTGCTTCTCCTATCACCAGTTTCAAGAATCACACTTTGATCACAGGAAAACCCTCCTGGAGCGAATTCTACCCTAGAGATATGTAATTTGAATTGATTCCTTCAACATGATATTCCGTGTTCCGTACATGTTACATGCATGACGGATTCGACAAAGATGCATTCCTGAGTTGTGAGCATGTGGATTACTGATTTTTCATCCTGTATAAAAGGAATAATTTCATATAGACTCGTGTACACATTTTCACAAGCTTTCCCTAACACAATTTCAAATTCGTTCATTTTTCACAGAAGAATACTTCTGGAGTGTATTCAACCTAATAGATATTTAATTTACATGAATTCCTTCACCATGGCTTTCCGGGTTCCGTACATGATACATGCATGACGGATTCGAGAAACATGCGTTTCTGAGTTGTGAGCATGTGGATTAGTGAACTTTCATCCACCAAAAAGGCATATATTACACTATGAAATATTTACTCTGACTTCATAAGTTTTTTGTATCACCAGGTTCTAAAATCGGACATTTGGCAGTAGAAAACACTCTTTGAGCGAATTCTCACCAATACACATGTAATTTACATTGTTTACATAACCATGGCATTCCGTATTCCGAACATGTTTCATGCATCCCGGATTCCTCAAACATGCATTTCTGAGCTGTGAACATGCGCATGCCAGATGTTTCAACCACCAAACAATTTACTTATGCACTTTGAAATAGTTCCTTGGACTTCGTTGCTTCTCCTATCACCAGTTTCAAGAATCACACTTTGATCCCAGAAAAACCCTCTTGGAGCGAATTCTACCCTAGAGATGTGTAATTTGAATAGATTCCTTCAACATGATATTCCGTGTTCCGTACATGTTACATGCATGACGGATTCGACAAACATGCATTCCTGAGTCGTGAGCATGTGGATTACTGATTTTTCATCCTCTATAAAAGGAATAATTTCATATAGACTCGTGTACACATTTTCACAAGCTTTCCCTAACACAAGTTTCGAATTCGTTCATTTTTCACAGAAGAATACTTCTGGAGTGTATTCAACCTAATAGATATATAATTTACATGAATTCCATCCACATGGCATTCCGGGTTCCGTACATGATACATGCATGACGGATTCGAGAAACATGCGTTTCTGAGTTGTGAGCATGTGGATTAGTGAACTTTCATCCACCAAAGAAGGCATATATTACACTTTGAAATATTTACTCTGACTTCATAAGTTTTTTGTATCACCAGGTTCTAAAATCGGACATTTGGCAGTAGAAAACACTCTTTGAGCGAATTCTCACCAATACACATGTAATTTACATTGTTTACATAACGATGGCATTCCGTATTCCGAACATGTTTCATGCATCACGGATTCCTCAAACATGCATTTCTGAGCTGTGAACATGCGCATGACAGATGTTTCAACCACCAAACAAGTTACTTATGCACTTTGAAATAGTTCCTTGGACTTCGTTGCTTCTCCTATCACCAGTTTCAAGAATCACACTTTGATCCCAGAAAAACCCTCTTGGAGCGAATTCTACCCTAGAGATATGTAATTTGAATAGATTCCTTCAACATGATATTCCGTGTTCCGTACATGTTACATGCATGACGGATTCGACAAACATGCATTCCTGAGTTGAGAGCATGTGGATTACTGATTTTTCATCCTCTATAAAAGGAATAATTTCATATAGACTCGTGTACACATTTTCACAAGCTTTCCCTAAAACAAGTTTCGAATTCGTTCATTTTTCACAGAAGAATACTTCTGGAGTGTATTCAACCTAATAGATATTTAATTTACATGAATTCTATCAACATGGCATTCCGGGTTCCGTACATGATACATGCATGAAGGATTCGAGAAACATGCGTTTCTGAGTTGTGAGCATGTGGATTAGTGAACTTTCATCCACCAAAAAGGCATATATTACACTTTGAAATATTTACTCTGACTTCATAAGTTTTTTGTATCACCAGGTTCTAAAATCGGACATTTGGCAGTAGAAAACACTCTTTGAGCGAATTCTCACCAATACACATGTAATTTACATTGTTTACATAACCATGGCATGCCGTATTCCGAACATGTTTCATGCAACACGGATTCCTCAAACATGCATTTCTGAGCTGTGAACATGCGCATGACAGATGTTTCAACCACCAAACAAGTTACTTATGCACTTTGAAATAGTTCCTTGGACTTCGTTGCTTCTCCTATCACCAGTTTCAAGAATCACACTTTGATCCCAGAAAAACCCTCTTGGAGCGAATTCTACCCTAGAGATATGTAATTTGAATAGATTCCTTCAACATGATATTCCGTGTTCCGTACATGTTACATGCATGACGGATTCGACAAACATGCATTCCTGAGTTGAGAGCATGTGGATTACTGATTTTTCATCCTCTATAAAAGGAATAATTTCATATAGACTCGTGTACACATTTTCACAAGCTTTCCCTAAAACAAGTTTCGAATTCGTTCATTTTTCACAGAAGAATACTTCTGGAGTGTATTCAACCTAATAGATATTTAATTTACATGAATTCTATCAACATGGCATTCCGGGTTCCGTACATGATACATGCATGAAGGATTCGAGAAACATGCGTTTCTGAGTTGTGAGCATGTGGATTAGTGAACTTTCATCCACCAAAAAGGCATATATTACACTTTGAAATATTTACTCTGACTTCATAAGTTTTTTGTATCACCAGGTTCTAAAATCGGACATTTGGCAGTAGAAAACACTCTTTGAGCGAATTCTCACCAATACACATGTAATTTACATTGTTTACATAACCATGGCATGCCGTATTCCGAACATGTTTCATGCAACACGGATTCCTCAAACATGCATTTCTGAGCTGTGAACATGCGCATGACAGATGTTTCAACCACCAAACAAGTTACTTATGCACTTTGAAATAGTTCCTTGGACTTCGTTGCTTCTCCTATCACCAGTTTCAAGAATCACACTTTGATCACAGGAAAACCCTCCTGGAGCGAATTCTACCCTAGAGATATGTAATTTGAATTGATTCCTTCAACATGATATTCCGTGTTCCGTACATGTTACATGCATGACGGATTCGACAAAGATGCATTCCTGAGTTGTGAGCATGTGGATTACTGATTTTTCATCCTGTATAAAAGGAATAATTTCATATAGACTCGTGTACACATTTTCACAAGCTTTCCCTAACACAATTTCGAATTCGTTCATTTTTCACAGAAGAATACTTCTGGAGTGTATTCAACCTAATAGATATTTAATTTACATGAATTCCTTCACCATGGCTTTCCGGGTTCCGTACATGATACATGCATGACGGATTCGAGAAACATGCGTTTCTGAGTTGTGAGCATGTGGATTAGTGAACTTTCATCCACCAAAGAAGGCATATATTACACTATGAAATATTTACTCTGACTTCATAAGTTTTTTGTATCACCAGGTTCTAAAATCGGACATTTGGCAGTAGAAAACACTCTTTGAGCGAATTCTCACCAATACACATGTAATTTACATTGTTTACATAACCATGGCATTCCGTATTCCGAACATGTTTCATGCATCCCGGATTCCTCAAACATGCATTTCTGAGCTGTGAACATGCGCATGCCAGATGTTTCAACCACCAAACAATTTACTTATGCACTTTGAAATAGTTCCTTGGACTTCGTTGCTTCTCCTATCACCAGTTTCAAGAATCACACTTTGATCCCAGAAAAACCCTCTTGGAGCGAATTCTACCCTAGAGATGTGTAATTTGAATAGATTCCTTCAACATGATATTCCGTGTTCCGTACATGTTACATGCATGACGGATTCGACAAACATGCATTCCTGAGTCGTGAGCATGTGGATTACTGATTTTTCATCCTCTATAAAAGGAATAATTTCATATAGACTCGTGTACACATTTTCACAAGCTTTCCCTAACACAAGTTTCGAATTCGTTCATTTTTCACAGAAGAATACTTCTGGAGTGTATTCAACCTAATAGATATATAATTTACATGAATTCCATCAACATGGCATTCCGGGTTCCGTACATGATACATGCATGACGGATTCGAGAAACATGCGTTTCTGAGTTGTGAGCATGTGGATTAGTGAACTTTCATCCACCAAAGAAGGCATATATTACACTTTGAAATATTTACTCTGACTTCATAAGTTTTTTGTATCACCAGGTTCTAAAATCGGACATTTGGCAGTAGAAAACACTCTTTGAGCGAATTCTCACCAATACACATGTAATTTACATTGTTTACATAACGATGGCATTCCGTATTCCGAACATGTTTCATGCATCACGGATTCCTCAAACATGCATTTCTGAGCTGTGAACATGCGCATGACAGATGTTTCAACCACCAAACAAGTTACTTATGCACTTTGAAATAGTTCCTTGGACTTCGTTGCTTCTCCTATCACCAGTTTCAAGAATCACACTTTGATCCCAGAAAAACCCTCTTGGAGCGAATTCTACCCTAGAGATATGTAATTTGAATAGATTCCTTCAACATGATATTCCGTGTTCCGTACATGTTACATGCATGACGGATTCGACAAACATGCATTCCTGAGTTGAGAGCATGTGGATTACTGATTTTTCATCCTCTATAAAAGGAATAATTTCATATAGACTCGTGTACACATTTTCACAAGCTTTCCCTAAAACAAGTTTCGAATTCGTTCATTTTTCACAGAAGAATACTTCTGGAGTGTATTCAACCTAATAGATATTTAATTTACATGAATTCTATCAACATGGCATTCCGGGTTCCGTACATGATACATGCATGAAGGATTCGAGAAACATGCGTTTCTGAGTTGTGAGCATGTGGATTAGTGAACTTTCATCCACCAAAAAGGCATATATTACACTTTGAAATATTTACTCTGACTTCATAAGTTTTTTGTATCACCAGGTTCTAAAATCGGACATTTGGCAGTAGAAAACCCTCTTTGAGCGAATTCTCACCAATACACATGTAATTTACATTGTTTACATAACCATGGCATGCCGTATTCCGAACATGTTTCATGCATCACGGGTTCCTCAAACATGCATTTCTGAGCTGGGGACTTGCGCATGACAGATGTTTCAACCACCAAACAAGTTACTTATACACTTTGAAATAGTTCCTTGGACTTCGTTGCTTCTCCTATCACCAGTTTCAAGAATCACACCTTGATCCCAGAAAAACCCTCTTGGAGCGAATTCTACCCTAGAGATATGTAATTTGAATAGATTCCTTCAACATGATATTCCGTGTTCCGTACATGTTACATGCATGACGGATTCGACAAACATGCATTCCAGAGTTGTGAGCATGTGGATTACTGATTTTTCATCCTCTATAAAAGGAATAATTTCATATAGACTCGTGTACACATTTTCACAAGCTTACCCTAACACAAGTTTCGAATTCGTTCATTTTTCACAGAAGAATACTTCTGGAGTGTATTCAACCTAATAGATATATAATTTACATGAATTCCATCAACATGGCATTCCGGGTTCCGTACATGATACATGCATGATGGATTCGAGAAACATGCGTTTCTGAGTTGTGAGCATGTGGATTAGTGAACTTTCATCCACCAAAGAAGGCATATATTACACTTTGAAATATTTACTCTGACTTCATAAGTTTTTTGTATCACCAGGTTCTAAAATCGGACATTTGGCAGTAGAAAACACTCTTTGAGCGAATTCTCACCAATACACATGTAATTTTCATTGTTTACATAACCATGGCATTCCGTATTCCGAACATGTTTCATGCATCACGGATTCCTCAAACATGCATTTCTGAGCTGTGAACATGCGCATGACAGATGTTTCAACCACCAAACAAGTTACTTATGCACTTTGAAATAGTTCCTTGGACTTCGTTGCTTCTCCTATCACCAGTTTCAAGAATCACACTTTGATCCCAGAAAAACACTCTTGGAGCGAATTCTACCCTAGAGATATGTAATTTGAATAGATTCCTTCAACATGGTATTCCGTGTTCCGTACATGTTACATGCATGACGGATTCGACAAAAATGCATTCCAGAGTTGTGAGCATGTGGATTACTGATTTTTCATCCTCTATAAAAGGAATAATTTCATATAGACTCGTGTACACATTTTCACAAGCTATCCCTAACACAAGTTTCGAATTCGTTCATTTTTCACAGAAGAATACTTCTGGAGTGTATTCAACCTAATAGATATATAATTTACATGAATTCCATCAACATGGCATTCCGGGTTCCGTACATGATACATGCATGATGGATTCGAGAAACATGCGTTTCTGAGTTGTGAGCATGTGGATTAGTGAACTTTCATCCACCAAAGAAGGCATATATTACACTTTGAAATATTTACTCTGACTTCATAAGTTTTTTGTATCACCAGGTTCTAAAATCGGACATTTGGCAGTAGAAAACACTCTGTGAGCGAATTCTCACCAATACACATGTTATTTTCATTGTTTACATAACCATGGCATTCCGTATTCCGAACATGTTTCATGCATCACGGATTCCTCAAACATGCATTTCTGAGCTGTGAACATGCGCATGACAGATGTTTCAACCACCAAACAAGTTACTTATGCACTTTGAAATAGTTCCTTGGACTTCGTTGCTTCTCCTATCACCAGTTTCAAGAATCACACTTTGATCCCAGAAAAACCCTCTTGGAGGGAATTCTACCCTAGAGATATGTAATTTGAATAGATTCCTTCAACATGATATTCCGTGATCCGTACATGTTACATGCATGACGGATTCGACAAACATGCATTCCTGAGTTGAGAGCATGTGGATTACTGATTTTTCATCCTCTATAAAAGGAATAATTTCATATAGACTCGTGTACACATTTTCACAAGCTTTCCCTAACACAAGTTTCGAATTCGTTCATTTTTCACAGAAGAATACTTCTGGAGTGTATTCAACCTAATACATATTTAATTTACATGAATTCTATCAACATGGCATTCCGGGTTCCGTAAATGATACATGCATGAAGGATTCGAGAAACATGCGTTTCTGAGTTGTGAGCATGTGGATTAGTGAACTTTCATCCACCAAAGAAGGCATATATTACACTTTGAAATATTTACTCTGACTTCATAAGTTTTTTGTATCACCAGGTTCTAAAATCGGACATTTGGCAGTAGAAAACACTCTTTGAGCGAATTCTCACCAATACACATGTAATTTACATTGTTTACATAACCATGGCATTCCGTATTCCGAACATGTTTCATGCATCACGGATTCCTCAAACATGCATTTCTGAGCTGTGAACATGCGCATGCCAGATGTTTCAACCACCAAACAAGTTACTTAGGAGCTTTGAAATATTTCCTTGGACTTCGTTGCTTCTCCTATCACCAGTTTCAAGAATCACACTTTGATCACAGGAAAACCCTCCTGGACCGAATTCTATCCTAGAGATATGTAATTTGAATAGATACCTTCAACATGATATTCCGTGTTCCGTACATGTTACATGCATGACGGATTCGACAAACATGCATTCCTGAGTTGTGAGCATGTGGTTTACAGATTTTTCATCCTCTATAAAAGGAATAATTTCATATAGACTCGTGTACACATTTTCACAAGCTTTCCCTAACACAAGTTTCGAATTCGTTCATTTTTCACAGAAGAATACTTCTGGAGTGTATTCAACCTAATAGATATATAATTTACATGAATTCCATCCACATGGCATTCCGGGTTCCGTACATGATACATGCATGACGGATTCGAGAAACATGCGTTTCTGAGTTGTGAGCATGTGGATTAGTGAACTTTCATCCACCAAAGAAGGCATATATTACACTTTGAAATATTTACTCTGACTTCATAAGTTTTTTGTATCACCAGGTTCTAAAATCGGACATTTGGCAGTAGAAAACACTCTTTGAGCGAATTCTCACCAATACACATGTAATTTACATTGTTTATATAACCATGGCATTCCGTATTCCGAACATGTTTCATGAATCACGGATTCCTCAAACATGCATTTCTGAGCTGTGAACATGCGCATGACAGATGTTTCAACCACCAAACAAGTTACTTATGCACTTTGAAATAGTTCCTTGGACTTCGTTGCTTCTCCTATCACCAGTTTCAAGAATCACAATTTGATCCCAGAAAAACCCTCTTGGAGGGAATTCTACCCTAGAGATATGTAATTTGAATAGATTCCTTCAACATGATATTCCGTGTTCCGTACATGTTACATGCATGACGGATTCGACAAACATGCATTCCTGAGTTGAGAGCATGTGGATTACTGACTTTTCATCCTCTATAAAAGGAATAATTTCATATAGACTCGTGTACACATTTTCACAAGCTTTCCCTAACACAAGTTTCGAATTCGTTCATTTTTCACAGAAGAATACTTCTGGAGTGTATTCAACCTAATAGATATTTAATTTACATGAATTCTATCAACATGGCATTCCGGGTTCCGTACATGATACATGCATGAAGGATTCGAGAAACATGCGTTTCTGAGTTGTGAGCATGTGGATTAGTGAACTTTCATCCACCAAAGAAGGCATATATTACACTTTGAAATATTTACTCTGACTTCATAAGTTTTTTGTATCACCAGGTTCTAAAATCGGACATTTGGCAGTAGAAAACACTCTTTGAGCGAATTCTCACCAATACACATGTAATTTACATTGTTTACATAACCATGGCATTCCGTATTCCGAACATGTTTCATGCATCACGGATTCCTCAAACATGCATTTCTGAGCTGTGAACATGCGCATGCCATATGTTTCAACCACCAAACAAGTTATTTAGGAGCTTTGAAATATTTCCTTGGACTTCGTTGCTTCTCCTATCACCAGTTTCAAGAATCACACTTTGATCACAGGAAAACCCTCCTGGACCGAATTCTATCCTAGAGATATGTAATTTGAATAGATACCTTCAACATGATATTCCGTGTTCCGTACATGTTACATGCATGACGGATTCGACAAACATGCATTCCTGAGTTGTGAGCATGTGGTTTACTGATTTTTCATCCTCTATAAAAGGAATAATTTCATATAGACTCGTGTACACATTTTCACAAGCTTTCCCTAACACAAGTTTCGAATTCGTTCATTTTTCACAGAAGAATACTTCTGGAGTGTATTCAACCTAATAGATATATAATTTACATGAATTCCATCAACATGGCATTCCGGGTTCCGTACATGATACATGCATGACGGATTCGAGAAACATGCGTTTCTGAGTTGTGAGCATGTGGATTAGTGAATTTTCATCCACCAAAGAAGGCATATATTACACTTTGAAATATTTACTCTGACTTCATAAGTTTTTTGTATCACCAGGTTCTAAAATCGGACATTTGGCAGTAGAAAACACTCTTTGAGCGAATTCTCACCAATACACATGTAATTTACATTGTTTACATAACCATGGCATTCCGTATACCGAACATGTTTCATGAATCACGGATTCCTCAAACATGCATTTCTGAGCTGTGAACATGCGCATGACAGATGTTTCAACCACCAAACAAGTTACTTATGCACTTTGAAATAGTTCCTTGGACTTCGTTGCTTCTCCTATCACCAGTTTCAAGAATCACACTTTGATCCCAGAAAAACCCTCTTGGAGCGAATTCTACCCTAGAGATATGTAATTTGAATAGATTCCTTCAACATGATATTCCGTGTTCCGTACATGTTACATGCATGACGGATTCGACAAACATGCATTCCTGAGTTGAGAGCATGTGGATTACTGATTTTTCATCCTCTATAAAAGGAATAATTTCATATAGACTCGTGTACACATTTTCACAAGCTTTCCCTAACACAAGTTTCGAATTCGTTCATTTTTCACAGAAGAATACTTCTGGAGTGTATTCAACCTAATAGATATTTAATTTACATGAATTCTATCAACATGGCATTCCGGGTTCCGTACATGATATATGCATGAAGGATACGAGAAACATGCGTTTCTGAGTTGTGAGCATGTGGATTAGTGAACTTTCATCCACCAAAGAAGGCATATATTACACTTTGAAATATTTATTCTGACTTCATAAGTTTTTTGTATCACCAGGTTCTAAAATCGGACATTTGGCAGTAGAAAACACTCTTTGAGCGAATTCTCACCAATACACATGTAATTTACATTGTTTACATAACCATGGCATTCCGTATTCCGAACATGTTTCATGCATCACGGGTTCTTCAAACATGCATTTCTGAGCTGTGAACATGCGCATGACAGATGTTTCAACCACCAAACAAGTTACTTATGCACTTTGAAATAGTTCCTTGGACTTCGTTGCTTCTCCTATCACCAGTTTCAAGAATCACACTTTGATCCCAGAAAAACCCTCTTGGAGCGAATTCTACCCTAGAGATATGTAATTTGAATAGATTCCTTCAACATGATATTCCGTGTTCCGTACATGTTACATGCATGACGGATTCGACAAACATGCATTCCTGAGTTGAGAGCATGTGGATTACTGATTTTTCATCCTCTATAAAAGGAATAATTTCATATAGACTCGTGTACACATTTTCACAAGCTTTCCCTAAAACAAGTTTCGAATTCGTTCATTTTTCACAGAAGAATACTTCTGGAGTGTATTCAACCTAATAGATATTTAATTTACATGAATTCTATCAACATGGCATTCCGGGTTCCGTACATGATACATGCATGAAGGATTCGAGAAACATGCGTTTCTGAGTTGTGAGCATGTGGATTAGTGAACTTTCATCCACCAAAGAAGGCATATATTACACTTTGAAATATTTACTCTGACTTCATAAGTTTTTTGTATCACCAGGTTCTAAAATCGGACATTTGGCAGTAGAAAACACTCTTTGAGCGAATTCTCACCAATACACATGTAATTTACATTGTTTACATAACCATGGCATGCCGTATTCCGAACATGTTTCATGCATCACGGGTTCTTCAAACATGCATTTCTGAGCTGTGAACATGCGCATGACAGTTGTTTCAACCACCAAACAAGTTACTTATGCACTTTGAAATAGTTCCTTGGACTTCGTTGCTTCTCCTATCACCAGTTTCAAGAATCACACTTTGATCACAGGAAAACCCTCCTGGAGCGAATTCTACCCTAGAGATATGTAATTTGAATAGATTCCTTCAACATGATATTCCGTGTTCCGTACATGTTACATGCATGACGGATTCGACAAAGATGCATTCCTGAGTTGTGAGCATGTGGATTACTGATTTTTCATCCTCTATAAAAGGAATAATTTCATATAGACTCGTGTACACATTTTCACAAGCTTTCCCTAACACAAGTTTCGAATTCGTTCATTTTTCACAGAAGAATACTTCTGGAGTGTAGTCAACCTAATAGATATTTAATTTACATGAATTCCTTCACCATGGCTTTCCGGGTTCCGTACATGATACATGCATGACGGATTCGAGAAACATGCGTTTCTGATTTGTGAGCATGTGGATTAGTGAACTTTCATCCACCAAAGAAGGCATATATTACACTATGAAATATTTACTCTGACTTCATAAGTTTTTTGTATCACCAGGTTCTAAAATCGGACATTTGGCAGTAGAAAACACTATCTGAGCGAATTCTCACCAATACACATGTAATTAACATTGTTTACATAACCATGGCATTCCGTATTCCGAACATGTTTCATGCATCCCGGATTCCTCAAACATGCATTTCTGAGCTGTGAACATGCGCATGCCAGATGTTTCAACCACCAAAAAAGTTACTTAGGAGCTTTGAAATATTTCCTTGGACTTCGTTGCTTCTCCTATCACCAGTTTCAAGAATCACACTTTGATCACAGGAAAACCCTCCTGGACCGAATTCTACCCTAGAGATATGTAATTTGAATAGATACCTTCAACATGATATTCCGTGTTCTGTACATGTTACATGCATGACGGATTCGACAAACATGCATTCCTGAGTTGTGAGCATGTGGTTTACTGATTTCTCATCCTCTATAAAAGGAATAATTTCATATAGACTCGTGTACACATTTTCACAAGCTTTCCCTAACACAAGTTTCGAATTCGTTCATTTTTCACAGAAGAATACTTCTGGAGTGTATTCAACCTAATAGATATATAATTTACATGAATTCCATCAACATGGCATTCCGGGTTCCGTACATGATACATGCATGACAGATTCGAGAACCATGCGTTTCTGAGTTGTGAGCATGTGAATTAGTGAACTTTCATCCACCAAAGAAGGCATATATTACACTTTGAAATATTTACTCTGACTTCATAAGTTTTTTGTATCACCAGGTTCTAAAATCGGACATTTGGCAGTAGAAAACACTCTTTGAGCGAATTCTCACCAATACACATGTAATTTACATTGTTTACATAACCATGGCATTCCGTATTCCGAACATGATTCATGAATCACGGATTCCTCAAACATGCATTTCTGAGCTGTGAACATGCGCATGACAGATGTTTCAACCACCAAACAAGTTACTTATGCACTTTGAAATAGTTCCTTGGACTTCGTTGCTTCTCCTATCACCAGTTTCAAGAATCACACCTTGATCCCAGAAAAACCCTCTTGGAGCGAATTCTACCCTAGAGATATGTAATTTGAATAGATTCCTTCAACATGATATTCCGTGTTCCGTACATGTTACATGCATGACGGATTCGACAAACATGCATTCCAGAGTTGTGAGCATGTCGATTACTGATTTTTCATCCTCTATAAAAGGAATAATTTCATATAGACTCGTGTACACATTTTCACAAGCTTTCCCTAACACAAGTTTCGAATTCGTTCATTTTTCACAGAAGAATACTTCTGGAGTGTATTCAACCTAATAGATATATAATTTACATGAATTCCATCAACATGGCATTCCGGGTTCCGTACATGATACATGCATGACGGATTCGAGAAACATGCGTTTCTGAGTTGTGAGCATGTGGATTAGTGAACTTTCATCCACCAAAGAAGGCATATATTACACTTTGAAATATTTACTCTGACTTCATAAGTTTTTTGTATCACCAGGTTCTAAAATCGGACATTTGGCAGTAGAAAACACTCTTTGAGCGAATTCTCACCAATACACATGTAATTTTCATTGTATACATAACCATGGCATTCCGTATTCCGAACATGTTTCATGCAACACGGATTCCTCAAACATGCATTTCTGAGCTGTGAACATGCGCATGACAGATGTTTCAACCACCAAACAAGTTACTTATGCACTTTGAAATAGTTCCTTGGACTTCGTTGCTTCTCCTATCACCAGTTTCAAGAATCACACTTTGATCCCAGAAAAACCCTCTTGGAGCGAATTCTACCCTAGAGATATGTAATTTGAATAGATTCCTTCAACATGATATTCCGTGTTCCGTACATGTTACATGCATGACGGATTCGACAAACATGCATTCCTGAGTTAAGAGCATGTGGATTACTGATTTTTCATCCTCTATAAAAGGAATAATTTCATATAGACGCGTGTACACATTTTCACAAGCTTTCCCTAACACAAGTTTCGAATTCGTTCATTTTTCACAGAAGAATACTTCTGGAGTGTATTCAACCTAATAGATATATAATTTACATGAATTCCATCAACATGGCATTCCGGGTTCCGTACATGAAACATGCATGACGGATTCGAGAAACATGCGTTTCTGAGTTGTGAGCATGTGGATTAGTGAACTTTCATCCACCAAAGAAGGCATATATTACACTTTGAAATATTTACTCTGACTTCATAAGTTTTTTGTATCACCAGGTTCTAAAATCGGACATTTGGCAGTAGAAAACACTCTTTGAGCGAATTCTCACCAATACACATGTAATTTACATTGTTTACATAACCATGGCATTCCGTATTCCGAACATGTTTCATGCATCACGGATTCCTCAAACATGCATTTCTGAGCTGTGAACATGCGCATGCCATATGTTTCAACCACCAAACAAGTTATTTAGGAGCTTTGAAATATTTCCTTGGACTTCGTTGCTTCTCCTATCACCAGTTTCAAGAATCACACTTTGATCACAGGAAAACCCTCCTGGACCGAATTCTATCCTAGAGATATGTAATTTGAATAGATACCTTCAACATGATATTCCGTGTTCCGTACATGTTACATGCATGACGGATTCGACAAACATGCATTCCTGAGTTGTGAGCATGTGGTTTACTGATTTTTCATCCTCTATAAAAGGAATAATTTCATATAGACTCGTGTACACATTTTCACAAGCTTTCCCTAACACAAGTTTCGAATTCGTTCATTTTTCACAGAAGAATACTTCTGGAGTGTATTCAACCTAATAGATATATAATTTACATGAATTCCATCAACATGGCATTCCGGGTTCCGTACATGATACATGCATGACGGATTCGAGAAACATGCGTTTCTGAGTTGTGAGCATGTGGATTAGTGAATTTTCATCCACCAAAGAAGGCATATATTACACTTTGAAATATTTACTCTGACTTCATAAGTTTTTTGTATCACCAGGTTCTAAAATCGGACATTTGGCAGTAGAAAACACTCTTTGAGCGAATTCTCACCAATACACATGTAATTTACATTGTTTACATAACCATGGCATTCCGTATACCGAACATGTTTCATGAATCACGGATTCCTCAAACATGCATTTCTGAGCTGTGAACATGCGCATGACAGATGTTTCAACCACCAAACAAGTTACTTATGCACTTTGAAATAGTTCCTTGGACTTCGTTGCTTCTCCTATCACCAGTTTCAAGAATCACACTTTGATCCCAGAAAAACCCTCTTGGAGCGAATTCTACCCTAGAGATATGTAATTTGAATAGATTCCTTCAACATGATATTCCGTGTTCCGTACATGTTACATGCATGACGGATTCGACAAACATGCATTCCTGAGTTGAGAGCATGTGGATTACTGATTTTTCATCCTCTATAAAAGGAATAATTTCATATAGACTCGTGTACACATTTTCACAAGCTTTCCCTAACACAAGTTTCGAATTCGTTCATTTTTCACAGAAGAATACTTCTGGAGTGTATTCAACCTAATAGATATTTAATTTACATGAATTCTATCAACATGGCATTCCGGGTTCCGTACATGATATATGCATGAAGGATTCGAGAAACATGCGTTTCTGAGTTGTGAGCATGTGGATTAGTGAACTTTCATCCACCAAAGAAGGCATATATTACACTTTGAAATATTTACTCTGACTTCATAAGTTTTTTGTATCACCAGGTTCTAAAATCGGACATTTGGCAGTAGAAAACACTCTTTGAGCGAATTCTCACCAATACACATGTAATTTACATTGTTTACATAACCATGGCATTCCGTATTCCGAACATGTTTCATGCATCACGGGTTCTTCAAACATGCATTTCTGAGCTGTGAACATGCGCATGACAGATGTTTCAACCACCAAACAAGTTACTTATGCACTTTGAAATAGTTCCTTGGACTTCGTTGCTTCTCCTATCACCAGTTTCAAGAATCACACTTTGATCCCAGAAAAACCCTCTTGGAGCGAATTCTACCCTAGAGATATGTAATTTGAATAGATTCCTTCAACATGATATTCCGTGTTCCGTACATGTTACATGCATGACGGATTCGACAAACATGCATTCCTGAGTTGAGAGCATGTGGATTACTGATTTTTCATCCTCTATAAAAGGAATAATTTCATATAGACTCGTGTACACATTTTCACAAGCTTTCCCTAAAACAAGTTTCGAATTCGTTCATTTTTCACAGAAGAATACTTCTGGAGTGTATTCAACCTAATAGATATTTAATTTACATGAATTCTATCAACATGGCATTCCGGGTTCCGTACATGATACATGCATGAAGGATTCGAGAAACATGCGTTTCTGAGTTGTGAGCATGTGGATTAGTGAACTTTCATCCACCAAAGAAGGCATATATTACACTTTGAAATATTTACTCTGACTTCATAAGTTTTTTGTATCACCAGGTTCTAAAATCGGACATTTGGCAGTAGAAAACACTCTTTGAGCGAATTCTCACCAATACACATGTAATTTACATTGTTTACATAACCATGGCATTCCGTATTCCGAACATGTTTCATGCATCACGGGTTCTTCAAACATGCATTTCTGAGCTGTGAACATGCGCATGACAGATGTTTCAACCACCAAACAAGTTACTTATGCACTTTGAAATAGTTCCTTGGACTTCGTTGCTTCTCCTATCACCAGTTTCAAGAATCACACTTTGATCACAGGAAAACCCTCCTGGAGCGAATTCTACCCTAGAGATATGTAATTTGAATAGATTCCTTCAACATGATATTCCGTGTTCCGTACATGTTACATGCATGACGGATTCGACAAACATGCATTCCTGAGTTGTGAGCATGTGGATTACTGATTTTTCATCCTCTATAAAAGGAATAATTTCATATAGACTCGTGTACACATTTTCACAAGCTTTCCCTAACACAAGTTTCGAATTCGTTCATTTTTCACAGAAGAATACTTCTGGAGTGTAGTCAACCTAATAGATATTTAATTTACATGAATTCCTTCACCATGGCTTTCCGGGTTCCGTACATGATACATGCATGATGGATTCGAGAAACATGCGTTTCTGATTTGTGAGCATGTGGATTAGTGAACTTTCATCCACCAAAGAAGGCATATATTACACTATGAAATATTTACTCTGACTTCATAAGTTTTTTGTATCACCAGGTTCTAAAATCGGACATTTGGCAGTAGAAAACACTCTCTGAGCGAATTCTCACCAATACACATGTAATTAACATTGTTTACATAACCATGGCATTCCGTATTCCGAACATGTTTCATGCATCCCGGATTCCTCAAACATGCATTTCTGAGCTGTGAACATGCGCATGCCAGATGTTTCAACCACCAAAAAAGTTACTTAGGAGCTTTGAAATATTTCCTTGGACTTCGTTGCTTCTCCTATCACCAGTTTCAAGAATCACACTTTGATCACAGGAAAACCCTCCTGGACCGAATTCTACCCTAGAGATATGTAATTTGAATAGATACCTTCAACATGATATTCCGTGTTCTGTACATGTTACATGCATGACGGATTCGACAAACATGCATTCCTGAGTTGTGAGCATGTGGTTTACTGATTTCTCATCCTCTATAAAAGGAATAATTTCATATAGACTCGTGTACACATTTTCACAAGCTTTCCCTAACACAAGTTTCGAATTCGTTCATTTTTCACAGAAGAATACTTCTGGAGTGTATTCAACCTAATAGATATATAATTTACATGAATTCCATCAACATGGCATTCCGGGTTCCGTACATGATACATGCATGACAGATTCGAGAACCATGCGTTTCTGAGTTGTGAGCATGTGAATTAGTGAACTTTCATCCACCAAAGAAGGCATATATTACACTTTGAAATATTTACTCTGACTTCATAAGTTTTTTGTATCACCAGGTTCTAAAATCGGACATTTGGCAGTAGAAAACACTCTTTGAGCGAATTCTCACCAATACACATGTAATTTACATTGTTTACATAACCATGGCATTACGTATTCCGAACATGATTCATGAATCACGGATTCCTCAAACATGCATTTCTGAGCTGTGAACATGCGCATGACAGATGTTTCAACCACCAAACAAGTTACTTATGCACTTTGAAATAGTTCCTTGGACTTCGTTGCTTCTCCTATCACCAGTTTCAAGAATCACACCTTGATCCCAGAAAAACCCTCTTGGAGCGAATTCTACCCTAGAGATATGTAATTTGAATAGATTCCTTCAACATGATATTCCGTGTTCCGTACATGTTACATGCATGACGGATTCGACAAACATGCATTCCAGAGTTGTGAGCATGTCGATTACTGATTTTTCATCCTCTATAAAAGGAATAATTTCATATAGACTCGTGTACACATTTTCACAAGCTTTCCCTAACACAAGTTTCGAATTCGTTCATTTTTCACAGAAGAATACTTCTGGAGTGTATTCAACCTAATAGATATATAATTTACATGAATTCCATCAACATGGCATTCCGGGTTCCGTACATGATACATGCATGACGGATTCGAGAAACATGCGTTTCTGAGTAGTGAGCATGTGGATTAGTGAACTTTCATCCACCAAAGAAGGCATATATTACACTTTGAAATATTTACTCTGACTTCATAAGTTTTTTGTATCACCAGGTTCTAAAATCGGACATTTGGCAGTAGAAAACACTCTTTGAGCGAATTCTCACCAATACACATGTAATTTTCATTGTATACATAACCATGGCATTCCGTATTCCGAACATGTTTCATGCAACACGGATTCCTCAAACATGCATTTCTGAGCTGTGAACATGCGCATGACAGATGTTTCAACCACCAAACAAGTTACTTATGCACTTTGAAATAGTTCCTTGGACTTCGTTGCTTCTCCTATCACCAGTTTCAAGAATCACACTTTGATCCCAGAAAAACCCTCTTGGAGCGAATTCTACCCTAGAGATATGTAATTTGAATAGATTCCTTCAACATGATATTCCGTGTTCCGTACATGTTACATGCATGACGGATTCGACAAACATGCATTCCTGAGTTAAGAGCATGTGGATTACTGATTTTTCATCCTCTATAAAAGGAATAATTTCATATAGACGCGTGTACACATTTTCACAAGCTTTCCCTAACACAAGTTTCGAATTCGTTCATTTTTCACAGAAGAATACTTCTGGAGTGTATTCAACCTAATAGATATATAATTTACATGAATTCCATCAACATGGCATTCCGGGTTCCGTACATGAAACATGCATGACGGATTCGAGAAACATGCGTTTCTGAGTTGTGAGCATGTGGATTAGTGAACTTTCATCCACCAAAGAAGGCATATATTACACTTTGAAATATTTACTCTGACTTCATAAGTTTTTTGTATCACCAGGTTCTAAAATCGGACATTTGGCAGTAGAAAACACTCTTTGAGCGAATTCTCACCAATACACATGTAATTTACATTGTTTACATAACCATGGCATTCCGTATTCCGAACATGTTTCATGCATCACGGATTCCTCAAACATGCATTTCTGAGCTGTGAACATGCGCATGACAGATGTTTCAACCACCAAACAAGTTACTTATGCACTTTGAAATAGTTCCTTGGACTTCATTGCTTCTCCTATTACCAGTTTCAAGAATCACACTTTGATCCCAGAAAAACCCTCTTGGAGCGAATTCTACCCTAGAGATATGTAATTTGAATAGATTCCTTCAACATGATATTCCGTGTTCCGTACATGTTACATGCATGACGGATTCGACAAACATGCATTCCTGAGTTGAGAGCATGTGGATTACTGATTTTTCATCCTCTATAAAAGGAATAATTTCATATACACTCGTGTACACATTTTCACAAGCTTTCCCTAACACAAGTTTCGAATTCGTTCATTTTTCACAGAAGAATACTTCTGGAGTGTATTCAACCTAATAGATATTTAATTTACATGAATTCCTTCACCATGGCTTTCCGGGTTCCGTACATGATACATGCATTACGGATTCGAGAAACATGCGTTTCTGAGTTGTGAGCATGTGGATTAGTGAACTTTCATCCACCAAAGAAGGTATATATTACACTATGAATTATTTACTCTGACTTCATAAGTTTTTTGTATCACCAGGTTCTAAAATCGGACATTTGGCAGTAGAAAACACTCTTTGAGCGAATTCTCACCAATACACATGTAATTTACATTGTTTACATAACCATGGCATTCCGTATTCCGAACATGTTTCATGCATCCCAGATTCCTCAAACATGCATTTCTGAGCTGTGAACATGCGCATGCCAGATGTTTCAACCACCAAACAAGTTACTTAGGAGCTTTGAAATAGTTCCTTGGACTTCGTTGCTTCTCCTATCACCAGTTTCAAGAATCACACTTTGATCACAGGAAAACCCTACTGGACCGAATTCTACCCTAGAGATATGTAATTTGAATAGATACCTTCAACATGATATTCCGTGTTCTGTACATGTTACATGCATGACGGATTCGACAAACATGCATTCCTGAGTTGTAAGCATGTGGTTTACTGATTTTTCATCCTCTATAAAAGGAATAATTTCATATAGACTCGTGTACACATTTTCACAAGCTTTCCCTAACACAAGTTTCGAATTCGTTCATTTTTCACAGAAGAATACTTCTGGAGTGTATTCAACCTAATAGATATATAATTTACATGAATTCCATCAACATGGCATTCCGGGTTCCGTACATGATACATGCATGAAGGATTCGAGAATCATGCGTTTCTGAGTTGTGAGCATGTGGATTAGTGAACTTTCATCCACCAAAGAAGGCATATATTACACTTTGAAATATTTACTCTGACTTCATAAGTTTTTTGTATCACCAGGTTCTAAAATCGGACATTTGGCAGTAGAAAACACTCTTTGAGCGAATTCTCACCAATACACATGTAATTTACATTGTTTACATAACCATGGCATTCCGTATTCAAAACATGTTTCATGCAACACGGATTCCTCAAACATGCATTTCTGAGCTGTGAACATGCGCATGACAGATGTTTCAACCACCAAACAAGTTACTTATGCACTTTGAAATAGTTCCTTGGACTTCGTTGCTTCTCCTATCACCAGTTTCAAGAATCACACTTTGATCACAGGAAAACCCTCCTGGAGCGAATTCTACCCTAGAGATATGTAATTTGAATAGATTCCTTCAACATGATATTCCGTGTTCCGTACATGTTACATGCATGACGGATTCGACAAACATGCATTCCTGAGTTGTGAGCATGTGGATTACTGATTTTTCATCCTCTATAAAAGGAATAATTTCATATAGACTCGTGTACACATTTTCACAAGCTTTCCCTAACACAATTTCGAATTCGTTCATTTTTCACAGAAGAATATTTCTGGAGTGTATTCAACCTAATAGATATTTAATTTACATGAATTCCTTCACCATGGCTTTCCGGGTTCCGTACATGATACATGCATGACGGATTCGAGAAACATGCGTTTCTGAGTTGTGAGCATGTGGATTAGTGAACTTTCATCCACCAAAGAAGGCATATATTACACTATGAAATATTTACTCTGACTTCATAAGTTTTTTGTATCACCAGGTTCTAAAATCGGACATTTGGCAGTAGAAAACACTCTTTGAGCGAATTCTCACCAATACACATGTAATTTACATTGTTTACATAACCATGGCATTCCGTATTCCGAACATGTTTCATGCATCCCGGATTCCTCAAACATGCATTTCTGAGCTGTGAACATGCGCATGCCAGATGTTTCAACCACCAAACAATTTACTTATGCACTTTGAAATAGTTCCTTGGACTTCGTTGCTTCTCCTATCACCAGTTTCAAGAATCACACTTTGATCCCAGAAAAACCCTCTTGGAGCGAATTCTACCCTAGAGATGTGTAATTTGAATAGATTCCTTCAACATGATATTCCGTGTTCCGTACATGTTACATGCATGACGGATTCGACAAACATGCATTCCTGAGTCGTGAGCATGTGGATTACTGATTTTTCATCCTCTATAAAAGGAATAATTTCATATAGACTCGTGTACACATTTTCACAAGCTTTCCCTAACACAAGTTTCGAATTCGTTCATTTTTCACAGAAGAATACTTCTGGAGTGTATTCAACCTAATAGATATATAATTTACATGAATTCCATCAACATGGCATTCCGGGTTCCGTACATGATACATGCATGACGGATTCGAGAAACATGCGTTTCTGAGTTGTGAGCATGTGGATTAGTGAACTTTCATCCACCAAAGAAGGCATATATTACACTTTGAAATATTTACTCTGACTTCATAAGTTTTTTGTATCACCAGGTTCTAAAATCGGACATTTGGCAGTAGAAAACACTCTTTGAGCGAATTCTCACCAATACACATGTAATTTACATTGTTTACATAACGATGGCATTCCGTATTCCGAACATGTTTCATGCATCACGGATTCCTCAAACATGCATTTCTGAGCTGTGAACATGCGCATGACAGATGTTTCAACCACCAAACAAGTTACTTATGCACTTTGTAATAGTTCCTTGGACTTCGTTGCTTCTCCTATCACCAGTTTCAAGAATCACACCTTGATCCCAGAAAAACCCTCTTGGAGCGAATTCTACCCTAGAGATATGTAATTTGAATAGATTCCTTCAACAGGATATTCCGTGTTCCGTACATGTTACATGCATGACGGATTCGACAAACATGCATTCCAGAGTTGTGAGCATGTGGATTACTGATTTTTCATCCTCTATAAAAGGAATAATTTCATATAGACTCGTGTACACATTTTCACAAGCTTACCCTAACACAAGTTTCGAATTCGTTCATTTTTCACAGAAGAATACTTCTGGAGTGTATTCAACCTAATAGATATATAATTTACATGAATTCCATCAACATGGCATTCCGGGTTCCGTACATGATACATGCATGACGGATTCGAGAAACATGCGTTTGTGAGTTGTGAGCATGTGGATTAGTGAACTTTCATCCACCAAAGAAGGCATATATTACACTTTGAAATATTTACTCTGACTTCATAAGTTTTTTGTATCACCAGGTTCTAAAATCGGACATTTGGCAGTAGAAAACACTCTTTGAGCGAATTCTCACCAATACACATGTAATTTACATTGTTTACATAACCATGGCATTCCGTATTCCGAACATGTTTCATGCATCACGGATTCCTCAAACATGCATTTCTGAGCTGTGAACATGCGCATGACAGATGTTTCAACCACCAAACAAGTTACTTAGGAGCTTTGAAATATTTCCTTGGACTTCGTTGCTTCTCCTATCACCAGTTTCAAGAATCACACTTTGATCACAGGAAAACCCTACTGGACCGAATTCTACCCTAGAGATATGTAATTTGAATAGATACCTTCAACATGATATTCCGTGTTCTGTACATGTTACATGCATGACGGATTCGACAAACATGCATTCCTGAGTTGTGAGCATGTGGTTTACTGATTTTTCATCCTCTATAAAAGGAATAATTTCATATAGACTCGTGTACACATTTTCACAAGCTTTCCCTAACACAAGTTTCGAATTCGTTCATTTTTCACAGAAGAATACTTCTGGAGTGTATTCAACCTAATAGATATATAATTTACATGAATTCCATCAACATGGCATTCCGGGTTCCGTACATGATACATGCATGACAGATTCGAGAAACATGCGTTTCTGAGTTGTGAGCATGTGAATTAGTGAACTTTCATCCACCAAAGAAGGCATGTATTACACTTTGAAATATTTACTCTGACTTCATAAGTTTTTTGTATCACCAGGTTCTAAAATCGGACATTTGGCAGTAGAAAACACTCTTTGAGCGAATTCTCACCAATACACATGTATTTTACATTGTTTACATAACCATGGCATTCCGTATTCCGAACATGTTTCATTCATCACGGATTCCTCAAACATGCATTTCTGAGCTGTGAACATGCGCATGACAGATGTTTCAACCACCAAACAAGTTACTTATGCACTTTGAAATATTTCCTTGGACTTCGCTGCTTCTCCTGTCACCAGTTTCAAGAATCACACTTTGATCCCAGAAAAAACCTCTTGGAGCGAATTCTACCCTAGAGATATGTAATTTGAATAGATTCCTTCAACATGATATTCCGTGTTCCATACATGTTACATGCATGACAGATTCGACAAACATGCATTCCTGAGTTGAGAGCATGTGGATTACTGATTTTTCATCCTCTATAAAAGGAATAATTTCATATAGACTCGTGTACACATTTTCACAAGCTTTCCCTAAAACAAGTTTCGAATTCGTTCATTTTTCACAGAAGAATACTTCTGGAGTGTATTCAACCTAATAGATATTTAATTTACATGAATTCCATCAACATGGCATTCCGGGTTCCGTACATGATACATGCATGAAGGATTCGAGAATCATGCGTTTCTGAGTTGTGAGCATGTGGATTAGTGAACTTTCATCCACCAAAGAAGGCATATATTACACTTTGAAATATTTACTCTGACTTCATAAGTTTTTTGTATCACCAGGTTCTAAAATCGGACATTTGGCAGTAGAAAACACTCTTTGAGCGAATTCTCACCAATACACATGTAATTTACATTGTTTACATAACCATGGCATTCCGTATTCAAAACATGTTTCATGCAACACGGATTCCTCAAACATGCATTTCTGAGCTGTGAACATGCGCATGACAGATGTTTCAACCACCAAACAAGTTACTTATGCACTTTGAAATAGTTCCTTGGACTTCGTTGCTTCTCCTATCACCAGTTTCAAGAATCACACTTTGATCACAGGAAAACCCTCCTGGAGCGAATTCTACCCTAGAGATATGTAATTTGAATAGATTCCTTCAACATGATATTCCGTGTTCCGTACATGTTACATGCATGACGGATTCGACAAACATGCATTCCTGAGTTGTGAGCATGTGGATTACTGATTTTTCATCCTCTATAAAAGGAATAATTTCATATAGACTCGTGTACACATTTTCACAAGCTTTCCCTAACACAATTTCGAATTCGTTCATTTTTCACAGAAGAATATTTCTGGAGTGTATTCAACCTAATAGATATTTAATTTACATGAATTCCTTCACCATGGCTTTCCGGGTTCCGTACATGATACATGCATGACGGATTCGAGAAACATGCGTTTCTGAGTTGTGAGCATGTGGATTAGTGAACTTTCATCCACCAAAGAAGGCATATATTACACTATGAAATATTTACTCTGACTTCATAAGTTTTTTGTATCACCAGGTTCTAAAATCGGACATTTGGCAGTAGAAAACACTCTTTGAGCGAATTCTCACCAATACACATGTAATTTACATTGTTTACATAACCATGGCATTCCGTATTCCGAACATGTTTCATGCATCCCGGATTCCTCAAACATGCATTTCTGAGCTGTGAACATGCGCATGCCAGATGTTTCAACCACCAAACAATTTACTTATGCACTTTGAAATAGTTCCTTGGACTTCGTTGCTTCTCCTATCACCAGTTTCAAGAATCACACTTTGATCCCAGAAAAACCCTCTTGGAGCGAATTCTACCCTAGAGATGTGTAATTTGAATAGATTCCTTCAACATGATATTCCGTGTTCCGTACATGTTACATGCATGACGGATTCGACAAACATGCATTCCTGAGTCGTGAGCATGTGGATTACTGATTTTTCATCCTCTATAAAAGGAATAATTTCATATAGACTCGTGTACACATTTTCACAAGCTTTCCCTAACACAAGTTTCGAATTCGTTCATTTTTCACAGAAGAATACTTCTGGAGTGTATTCAACCTAATAGATATATAATTTACATGAATTCCATCAACATGGCATTCCGGGTTCCGTACATGATACATGCATGACGGATTCGAGAAACATGCGTTTCTGAGTTGTGAGCATGTGGATTAGTGAACTTTCATCCACCAAAGAAGGCATATATTACACTTTGAAATATTTACTCTGACTTCATAAGTTTTTTGTATCACCAGGTTCTAAAATCGGACATTTGGCAGTAGAAAACACTCTTTGAGCGAATTCTCACCAATACACATGTAATTTACATTGTTTACATAACGATGGCATTCCGTATTCCGAACATGTTTCATGCATCACGGATTCCTCAAACATGCATTTCTGAGCTGTGAACATGCGCATGACAGATGTTTCAACCACCAAACAAGTTACTTATGCACTTTGAAATAGTTCCTTGTACTTCGTTGCTTCTCCTATCACCAGTTTCAAGAATCACACTTTGATCCCAGAAAAACCCTCTTGGAGCGAATTCTACCCTAGAGATATGTAATTTGAATAGATTCCTTCAACATGATATTCCGTGTTCCGTACATGTTACATGCATGATGGATTCGACAAACATGCATTCCTGAGTTGAGAGCATGTGGATTACTGATTTTTCATCCTCTATAAAAGGAATAATTTCATATAGACTCGTGTACACATTTTCACAAGCTTTCCCTAAAACAAGTTTCGAATTCGTTCATTTTTCACAGAAGAATACTTCTGGAGTGTATTCAACCTAATAGATATTTAATTTACATGAATTCTATCAACATGGCATTCCGGGTTCCGTACATGATACATGCATGAAGGATTCGAGAAACATGGTTTCTGAGTTGTGAGCATGTGGATTAGTGAACTTTCATCCACCAAAAAGGCATATATTACACTTTGAAATATTTACTCTGACTTCATAAGTTTTTTGTATCACCAGGTTCTAAAATCGGACATTTGGCAGTAGAAAACACTCTTTGAGCGAATTCTCACCAATACACATGTAATTTACATTGTTTACATAACCATGGCATGCCGTATTCCGAACATGTTTCATGCATCACGGGTTCCTCAAACATGCATTTCTGAGCTGGGGACTTGCGCATGACAGATGTTTCAACCACCAAACAAGTTACTTATGCACTTTGAAATAGTTCCTTGGACTTCGTTGCTTCTCCTATCACCAGTTTCAAGAATCACACCTTGATCCCAGAAAAACCCTCTTGGAGCGAATTCTACCCTAGAGATATGTAATTTGAATAGATTCCTTCAACATGATATTCCGTGTTCCGTACATGTTACATGCATGACGGATTCGACAAACATGCATTCCAGAGTTGTGAGCATGTGGATTACTGATTTTTCATCCTCTATAAAAGGAATAATTTCATATAGACTCGTGTACACATTTTCACAAGCTTACCCTAACACAAGTTTCGAATTCGTTCATTTTTCACAGAAGAATACTTCTGGAGTGTATTCAACCTAATAGATATATAATTTACATGAATTCCATCAACATGGCATTCCGGGTTCCGTACATGATACATGCATGACGGATTCGAGAAACATGCGTTTGTGAGTTGTGAGCATGTGGATTAGTGAACTTTCATCCACCAAAGAAGGCATATATTACACTTTGAAATATTTACTCTGACTTCATAAGTTTTTTGTATCACCAGGTTCTAAAATCGGACATTTGGCAGTAGAAAACACTCTTTGAGTGTATTCTCACCAATACACATGTAATTTACATTGTTTACATAACCATGGCATTCCGTATTCCGAACATGTTTCATGCATCCCAGATTCCTCAAACATGCATTTCTGAGCTGTGAACATGCGCATGCCAGATGTTTCAACCACCAAACAAGTTACTTAGGAGCTTTGAAATATTTCCTTGGACTTCGTTGCTTCTCCTATCACCAGTTTCAAGAATCACACTTTGATCACAGGAAAACCCTCCTGGACCGAATTCTACCCTAGAGATATGTAATTTGAATAGATACCTTCAACATGATATTCCGTGTTCTGTACATGTTACATGCATGACGGATTCGACAAACATGCATTCCTGAGTTGTGAGCATGTGGTTTACTGATTTTTCATCCTCTATAAAAGGAATAATTTCATATAGACTCGTGTACACATTTTCACAAGCTTTCCCTAACACAAGTTTCGAATTCGTTCATTTTTCACAGAAGAATACTTCTGGAGTGTATTCAACCTAATAGATATATAATTTACATGAATTCCATCAACATGGCATTCCGGGTTCCGTACATGATACATGCATGACAGATTCGAGAAACATGCGTTTCTGAGTTGTGAGCATGTGGATTAGTGAACTTTCATCCACCAAAGAAGGCATGTATTACACTTTGAAATATTTACTCTGACTTCATAAGTTTTTTGTATCACCAGGTTCTAAAATCGGACATTTGGCAGTAGAAAACACACTTTGAGCGAATTCTCACCAATACACATGTATTTTACATTGTTTACATAACCATGGCATTCCGTATTCCGAACATGTTTCATGCATCACGGATTCCTCAAACATGCATTTCTGAGCTGTGAACATGCGCATGACAGATGTTTCAACCACCAAACAAGTTACTTATGCACTTTGAAATATTTCCTTGGACTTCGCTGCTTCTCCTGTCACCAGTTTCAAGAATCACACTTTGATCCCAGAAAAACCCTCTTGGAGCGAATTCTACCCTAGAGATATGTAATTTGAATAGATTCCTTCAACATGATATTCCGTGTTCCATACATGTTACATGCATGACAGATTCGACAAACATGCATTCCTGAGTTGAGAGCATGTGGATTACTGATTTTTCATCCTCTATAAAAGGAATAATTTCATATAGACTTGTGTACACATTTTCACAAGCTTTCCCTAAAACAAGTTTCGAATTCGTTCATTTTTCACAGAAGAATACTTCTGGAGTGTATTCAACCTAATAGATATTTAATTTACATGAATTCCATCAACATGGCATTCCGGGTTCCGTACATGATACATGCATGAAGGATTCGAGAAACATGCGTTTCTGAGTTGTGAGCATGTGGATTAGTGAACTTTCATCCACCAAAGAAGGCATATATTACACTTTGAAATATTTACTCTGACTTCATAAGTTTTTTGTATCACCAGGTTCTAAAATCGGACATTTGGCAGTAGAAAACACTCTTTGAGCGAATTCTCACCAATACACATGTAATTTTCATTGTATACATAACCATGGCATTCCGTATTCAAAACATGTTTCATGCAACACGGATTCCTCAAACATGCATTTCTGAGCTGTGAACATGCGCATGACAGATGTTTCAACCACCAAACAAGTTACTTATGCACTTTGAAATAGTTCCTTGGACTTCGTTGCTTCTCCTATCACCAGTTTCAAGAATCACACTTTGATCACAGGAAAACCCTCCTGGAGCGAATTCTACCCTAGAGATATGTAATTTGAATTGATTCCTTCAACATGATATTCCGTGTTCCGTACATGTTACATGCATGACGGATTCGACAAAGATGCATTCCTGAGTTGTGAGCATGTGGATTACTGATTTTTCATCCTGTATAAAAGGAATAATTTCATATAGACTCGTGTACACATTTTCACAAGCTTTCCCTAACACAATTTCGAATTCGTTCATTTTTCACAGAAGAATACTTCTGGAGTGTATTCAACCTAATAGATATTTAATTTACATGAATTCCTTCACCATGGCTTTCCGGGTTCCGTACATGATACATGCATGACGGATTCGAGAAACATGCGTTTCTGAGTTGTGAGCATGTGGATTAGTGAACTTTCATCCACCAAAGAAGGCATATATTACACTATGAAATATTTACTCTGACTTCATAAGTTTTTTGTATCACCAGGTTCTAAAATCGGACATTTGGCAGTAGAAAACACTCTTTGAGCGAATTCTCACCAATACACATGTAATTTACATTGTTTACATAACCATGGCATTCCGTATTCCGAACATGTTTCATGCATCCCGGATTCCTCAAACATGCATTTCTGAGCTGTGAACATGCGCATGCCAGATGTTTCAACCACCAAACAATTTACTTATGCACTTTGAAATAGTTCCTTGGACTTCGTTGCTTCTCCTATCACCAGTTTCAAGAATCACACTTTGATCCCAGAAAAACCCTCTTGGAGCGAATTCTACCCTAGAGATGTGTAATTTGAATAGATTCCTTCAACATGATATTCCGTGTTCCGTACATGTTACATGCATGACGGATTCGACAAACATGCATTCCTGAGTCATGAGCATGTGGATTACTGATTTTTCATCCTCTATAAAAGGAATAATTTCATATAGACTCGTGTACACATTTTCACAAGCTTTCCCTAACACAAGTTTCGAATTCGTTCATTTTTCACAGAAGAATACTTCTGGAGTGTATTCAACCTAATAGATATATAATTTACATGAATTCCATCAACATGGCATTCCGGGTTCCGTACATGATACATGCATGACGGATTCGAGAAACATGCGTTTCTGAGTTGTGAGCATGTGGATTAGTGAACTTTCATCCACCAAAGAAGGCATATATTACACTTTGAAATATTTACTCTGACTTCATAAGTTTTTTGTATCACCAGGTTCTAAAATCGGACATTTGGCAGTAGAAAACACTCTTTGAGCGAATTCTCACCAATACACATGTAATTTACATTGTTTACATAACGATGGCATTCCGTATTCCGAACATGTTTCATGCATCACGGATTCCTCAAACATGCATTTCTGAGCTGTGAACATGCGCATGACAGATGTTTCAACCACCAAACAAGTTACTTATGCACTTTGAAATAGTTCCTTGGACTTCGTTGCTTCTCCTATCACCAGTTTCAAGAATCACACTTTGATCCCAGAAAAACCCTCTTGGAGCGAATTCTACCCTAGAGATATGTAATTTGAATAGATTCCTTCAACATGATATTCCGTGTTCCGTACATGTTACATGCATGACGGATTCGACAAACATGCATTCCTGAGTTGAGAGCATGTGGATTACTGATTTTTCATCCTCTATAAAAGGAATAATTTCATATAGACTCGTGTACACATTTTCACAAGCTTTCCCTAACACAAGTTTCGAATTCGTTCATTTTTCACAGAAGAATACTTCTGGAGTGTATTCAACCTAATAGATATATAATTTACATGAATTCCATCAACATGGCATTCCGGGTTCCGTACATGATACATGCATGATGGATTCGAGAAACATGCGTTTCTGAGTTGTGAGCATGTGGATTAGTGAACTTTCATCCACCAAAGAAGGCATATATTACACTTTGAAATATTTACTCTGACTTCATAAGTTTTTTGTATCACCAGGTTCTAAAATCGGACATTTGGCAGTAGAAAACACTCTGTGAGCGAATTCTCACCAATACACATGTTATTTTCATTGTTTACATAACCATGGCATTCCGTATTCCGAACATGTTTCATGCATCACGGATTCCTCAAACATGCATTTCTGAGCTGTGAACATGCGCATGACAGATGTTTCAACCACCAAACAAGTTACTTATGCACTTTGAAATAGTTCCTTGGACTTCGTTGCTTCTCCTATCACCAGTTTCAAGAATCACACTTTGATCCCAGAAAAACCCTCTTGGAGGGAATTCTACCCTAGAGATATGTAATTTGAATAGATTCCTTCAACATGATATTCCGTGTTCCGTACATGTTACATGCATGACGGATTCGACAAACATGCATTCCTGAGTTGAGAGCATGTGGATTACTGATTTTTCATCCTCTATAAAAGGAATAATTTCATATAGACTCGTGTACACATTTTCACAAGCTTTCCCTAACACAAGTTTCGAATTCGTTCATTTTTCACAGAAGAATACTTCTGGAGTGTATTCAACCTAATACATATTTAATTTACATGAATTCTATCAACATGGCATTCCGGGTTCCGTACATGATACATGCATGAAGGATTCGAGAAACATGCGTTTCTGAGTTGTGAGCATGTGGATTAGTGAACTTTCATCCACCAAAGAAGGCATATATTACACTTTGAAATATTTACTCTGACTTCATAAGTTTTTTGTATCACCAGGTTCTAAAATTGGACATTTGGCAGTAGAAAACACTCTTTGAGCGAATTCTCACCAATACACATGTAATTTACATTGTTTACATAACCATGGCATTCCGTATTCCGAACATGTTTCATGCATCACGGATTCCTCAAACATGCATTTCTGAGCTGTGAACATGCGCATGCCATATGTTTCAACCTCCAAACAAGTTATTTAGGAGCTTTGAAATATTTCCTTGGACTTCGTTGCTTCTCCTATCACCAGTTTCAAGAATCACACTTTGATCACAGGAAAACCCTCCTGGACCGAATTCTATCCTAGAGATATGTAATTTGAATAGATACCTTCAACATGATATTCCGTGTTCCGTACATGTTACATGCATGACGGATTCGACAAACATGCATTCCTGAGTTGTGAGCATGTGGTTTACTGATTTTTCATCCTCTATAAAAGGAATAATTTCATATAGACTCGTGTACACATTTTCACAAGCTTTCCCTAACACAAGTTTCGAATTCGTTCATTTTTCACAGAAGAATACTTCTGGAGTGTATTCAACCTAATAGATATATAATTTACATGAATTCCATCAACATGGCATTCCGGGTTCCGTACATGATACATGCATGACGGATTCGAGAAACATGCGTTTCTGAGTTGTGAGCATGTGGATTAGTGAATTTTCATCCACCAAAGAAGGCATATATTACACTTTGAAATATTTACTCTGACTTCATAAGTTTTTTGTATCACCAGGTTCTAAAATCGGACATTTGGCAGTAGAAAACACTCTTTGAGCGAATTCTCACCAATACACATGTAATTTACATTGTTTACATAACCATGGCATTCCGTATACCGAACATGTTTCATGAATCACGGATTCCTCAAACATGCATTTCTGAGCTGTGAACATGCGCATGACAGATGTTTCAACCACCAAACAAGTTACTTATGCACTTTGAAATAGTTCCTTGGACTTCGTTGCTTCTCCTATCACCAGTTTCAAGAATCACACTTTGATCCCAGAAAAACCCTCTTGGAGCGAATTCTACCCTAGAGATATGTAATTTGAATAGATTCCTTCAACATGATATTCCGTGTTCCGTACATGTTACATGCATGACGGATTCGACAAACATGCATTCCTGAGTTGAGAGCATGTGGATTACTGATTTTTCATCCTCTATAAAAGGAATAATTTCATATAGACTCGTGTACACATTTTCACAAGCTTTCCCTAACACAAGTTTCGAATTCGTTCATTTTTCACAGAAGAATACTTCTGGAGTGTATTCAACCTAATAGATATTTAATTTACATGAATTCTATCAACATGGCATTCCGGGTTCCGTACATGATACATGCATGACGGATTCGAGAAACATGCGTTTCTGAGTTGTGAGCATGTGGATTAGTGAACTTTCATCCACCAAAGAAGGCATATATTACACTTTGAAATATTTACTCTGACTTCATAAGTTTTTTGTATCACCAGGTTCTAAAATCGGACATTTGGCAGTAGAAAACACTCTTTGAGCGAATTCTCACCAATACACATGTAATTTACATTGTTTACATAACCATGGCATTCCGTATTCCGAACATGTTTCATGCATCACGGATTCCTCAAACATGCATTTCTGAGCTGTGAACATGCACATGCCAGATGTTTCAACCACCAAACAAGTTACTTATGCACTTTGAAATATTTCCTTGGACTTCGTTGCTTCTCCTATCACCAGTTTTAAGAATCACACTTTGATCACAGGAAAACCCTCCTGGACCGAATTCTACCCTAGAGATATGTAATTTGAATAGATACCTTCAACATGATATTCCGTGTTCCGTACATGTTACATGCATGACGGATTCGACAAACATGCATTCCTGAGTTGAGAGCATGTGGTTGACTGATTTTTCATCCTCTATAAAAGGAATAATTTCATATAGACTAGTGTACACATTTTCACATGCTTTCCCTAACACAAGTTTCGAATTCGTTCATTTTTCACAGAAGAATACTTCTGGAGTGTATTCAACCTAATAGATATATAATTTACATGAATTCCATCAACATGGCATTCCGGGTTCCGTACATGATACATGCATGACGGATTCGAGAAACATGCGTTTCTGAGTTGTGAGCATGTGGATTAGTGAACTTTCATCCACCAAAGAAGGCATATATTACACTTTGAAATATTTACTCTGACTTCATAAGTTTTTCGTATCACCAGGTTCTAAAATCGGACATTTGGCAGTAGAAAACACTCTTTGATCGAATTCTCACCAATACACATGTAATTTACATTGTTTACATAACCATGGCATTCCGTATTCCGAACAAGTTTCATGAATCACGGATTCCTAAAACATGCATTTCTGAGCTGTGAACATGCGCATGACAGATGTTTCAACCACCAAACAAGTTACTTATGCACTTTGAAATAGTTCCTTGGACTTCGTTGCTTCTCCTATCACCAGTTTCAAGAATCACACTTTGATCCCAGAAAAACCCTCTTGGAGCGAATTCTACCCTAGAGATATCTAATTTGTATAGATTCCTTCAACATGATATTCCGTGTTCCGTACATGTTACATGCATGACGGATTCGACAAACATGCATTCCTGAGTTGAGAGCATGTGGATTACTGATTTTTCATCCTCTATAAAAGGAATAATTTCATATAGACTCGTGTACACATTTTCACAAGCTTTCCCTAACACAAGTTTCGAATTCGTTCATTTTTCACAGAAGAATACTTCTGGAGTGTATTCAACCTAATAGATATTTAATTTACATGAATTCTATCAACATGGCATTCCGGGTTCCGTACATGATACATGCATGAAGGATTCGAGAAACATGCGTTTCTGAGTTGTGAGCATGTGGATTAGTGAACTTTCATCCACCAAAGAAGGCATATATTACACTTTGAAATATTTACTCTGACTTCATAAGTTTTTTGTATCACCAGGTTCTAAAATCGGACATTTGGCAGTAGAAAACACTCTTTGAGCGAATTCTCACCAATACACATGTAATTTACATTGTTTACATAACCATGGCGTTCCGTATTCCGAACATGTTTCATGCATCACGGATTCCTCAAACATGCATTTCTGAGCTGTGAACATGCGCATGCCATACGTTTCAACCTCCAAACAAGTTATTTAGGAGCTTTGAAATATTTCCTTGGACTTCGTTGCTTCTCCTATCACCAGTTTCAAGAATCACACTTTGATCACAGGAAAACCCTCCTGGACCGAATTCTATCCTAGAGATATGTAATTTGAATAGATACCTTCAACATGATATTCCGTGTTCCGTACATGTTACATGCATGACGGATTCGAGAAACATGCATTCCTGAGTTGTGAGCATGTGGTTTACTGATTTTTCATCCTCTATAAAAGGAATAATTTCATATAGACTCGTGTACACATTTTCACAAGCTTTCCCTAACACAAGTTTCGAATTCGTTCATTTTTCACAGAAGAATACTTCTGGAGTGTATCCAACCTAATAGATATTTAATTTACATGAATTCCATCAACATGGCATTCCGGGTTCCATACATGATACATGCATGAAGGATTCGAGAAACTTGCGTTTCTGAGTTGTGAGCATGTGGATTAGTGAACTTTCATCCACCAAAGAAGGCATATATTACACTTTGAAATATTTACTCTGACTTCATAAGTTTTTTGTATCACCAGGTTCTAAAATCGGACATTTGGCAGTAGAAAACACTCTTTGAGCGAATTCTCACCTATACACATGTAATTTACATTGTTTACATAACCATGGCATTCCGTATTCCGAACATGTTTCATGCATCACGGATTCCTCAAACATGCATTTCTGAGCTGTGAACATGCGCATGACAGATGTTTCAACCACCAAACAAGTTACTTATGCACTTTGAAATAGTTCCTTGGACTTCGTTGCTTCTCCTATCACCAGTTTCAAGAATCACACTTTGATCCCAGAAAAACCCTCTTGGAGCGAATTCTACCCTAGAGATATGTAATTTGAATAGATTCCTTCAACATGATATTCCGTGTTCCGTACATGTTACATGCATGACGGATTCGACAAACATGCATTCCTGAGTTGAGAGCATGTGGATTACTGATTTTTCATCCTCTATAAAAGGAATAATTTCATATAGACTCGTGTACACATTTTCACAAGCTTTCCCTAACACAAGTTTCGAATTCGTTCATTTTTCACAGAAGAATACTTCTGGAGTGTATTCAACCTAATAGATATTTAATTTACATGAATTCTATCAACATGGCATTCCGGGTTCCGTACATGATACATGCATGATGGATTCGAGAAACATGAGTTTCTGACTTGTGAGCATGTGGATTAGTGAACTTTCATCCACCAAAGAAGGCATATATTACACTTTGAAATATTTACTCTGACTTCATAAGTTTTTTGTATCACCAGGTTCTAAAATCGACATTTGGCAGTAGAAAACACTCTTTGAGCGAATTCTCACCAATACACATGTAATTTACATTGTTTACATAACCATGGCATTCCGTATTCCGAACATGTTTCATGCATCACGGATTCCTCAAACATGCATTTCTGAGCTGTGAACATGCGCATGCCAGATGTTTCAACCACCAAACAAGTTACTTAGGAGCTTTGAAATATTTCCTTGGACTTCGTTGCTTCTCCTATCACCAGTTTCAAGAATCACACTTTGATCACAGGAAAACCCTCCTGGACCGAATTCTACCCTAGAGATATGTAATTTGAATAGATACCTTCAACATGATATTCCGTGTTCCGTACATGTTACATGCATGACGGATTCAACAAACATGCATTCCTGAGTTGTGAGCATGTGGTTTACTGATTTTTCATCCTCTATAAAAGGAATAATTTCATATAGACTCGTGTACAGATTTTCACAAGCTTTCCCTAACACAAGTTTCGAATTCGTTCATTTTTCACAGAAGAATATTTCTGGAGTGTATTCAACCTAATAGATATATAATTTACATGAATTCCATCAACATGGCATTCCGGGTTCCGTACATGATACATGCATGACGGATTCGAGAAACATGCGTTTCTGAGTTGTGAGCATGTGGATTAGTGAACTTTCATCCACCAAATTAGGCACATATTACACTTTGAAATATTTACTCTGACTTCATAATTTTTTTGTATCACCAGGTTCTAAAATCGGACATTTGGCAGTAGAAAACACTCTTTGAGCGAATTCTCACCAATACACATGTAATTTACATTGTTTACATAACCATGGCATTCCGTATTCCGAACAAGTTTCATGAATCACGGATTCCTCAAACATGCATTTCTGAGCTGTGAACATGCGCATGACAGATGTTTCAACCACCAAACAAGTTACTTATGCACTTTGAAATAGTTCCTTGGACTTCGTTGCTTCTCCTATCACCAGTTTCAAGAATCACACTTTGATCCCAGAAAAACCCTCTTGGAGCGAATTCTACCCTAGAGATATGTAATTTGAATAGATTCCTTCAACATGATATTCCGTGTTCCGTACATGTTACATGCATGACGGATTCGACAAACATGCATTCCTGAGTTGAGAGCATGTGGATTACTGATTTTTCATCCTCTATAAAAGGAATAATTTCATATACACTCGTGTACACATTTTCACAAGCTTTCCCTAACACAAGTTTCGAATTCGTTCATTTTTCACAGAAGAATACTTCTGGAGTGTATTCAACCTAATAGATATTTAATTTACATGAATTCCATCAACATGGCATTCCGGGTTCCGTACATGATACATGCATGAAGGATTCGAGAAGCATGCGTTTCTGAGTTGTGAGCATGTGGATTAGTGAACTTTCATCCACCAAAGAAGGCATATATTACACTTTGAAATATTTACTCTGACTTCATAAGTTTTCTGTATCACCAGGTTCTAAAATCGACATTTGGCAGTAGAAAACACTCTTTGAGCGAATTCTCACCAATACACATGTAATTTACATTGTTTACATAACCATGGCATTCCGTATTCCGAACATGTTTCATGCATCACGGATTCCTCAAACATGCATTTCTGAGCTGTGAACATGCGCATGCCAGATGTTTCAACCACCAAACAAGTTACTTAGGAGCTTTGAAATATTTCCTTGGACTTCGTTGCTTCTCCTATCACCAGTTTCAAGAATCACACTTTGATCACAGGAAAACCCTCCTGGACCGAATTCTACCCTAGAGATATGTAATTTGAATAGATACCTTCAACATGATATTCCGTGTTCCGTACATGTTACATGCATGACGGATTCGACAAACATGCATTCCTGAGTTGTGAGCATGTGGTTTACTGATTTTTCATCCTCTATAAAAGGAATAATTTCATATAGACTCGTGTACACATTTTCACAAGCTTTCCCTAACACAAGTTTCGAATTCGTTCATTTTTCACAGAAGAATATTTCTGGAGTGTATTCAACCTAATAGATATATAATTTACATGAATTCCATCAACATGGCATTCCGGGTTCCGTACATGATACATGCATGACGGATTCGAGAAACATGCGTTTCTGAGTTGTGAGCATGTGGATTAGTGAACTTTCATCCACCAAAGAAGGCACATATTACACTTTGAAATATTTACTCTGACTTCATAATTTTTTTGTATCACCAGGTTCTAAAATCGGACATTTGGCAGTAGAAAACACTCTTTGAGCGAATTCTCACCAATACACATGTAATTTACATTGTTTACATAACCATGGCATTCTGTATTCCGAACAAGTTTCATGAATCACGGATTCCTCAAACATGCATTTCTGAGCTGTGAACATGCGCATGACAGATGTTTCAACCACCAAACAAGTTACTTATGCACTTTGAAATAGTTCCTTGGACTTCATTGCTTCTCATGTCACCAGTTTCAAGAATCACACTTTGATCCCAGAAAAACCCTCTTGCAGCGAATTCTACCCTAGAGATATGTAATTTGAATAGATTCCTTCAACATGATATTTCGTGTTCCGTACATGTTACATGCATGACGGATTCGACAAACATGCATTCCTGAGTTGAGAGCATGTGGATTACTGATTTTTCATCCTGTATAAAAGAATAATTTCATATAGACTCGTGTACACATTTTCACAAGCTTTCCCTAACACAAGTTTCGAATTCGTTCATTTTTCACAGAAGAATACTTCTGGAGTGTATCCAACCTAATAGATATTTAATTTACATGAATTCCATCAACATGGCATTCCGGGTTCCGTACATGATACATGCATGAAGGATTCGAGAAACTTGCGTTTCTGAGTTGTGAGCATGTGGATTAGTGAACTTTCATCCACCAAAGAAGGCATATATTACACTTTGAAATATTTACTCTGACTTCATAAGTTTTTTGTATCACCAGGTTCTAAAATCGGACATTTGGCAGTAGAAAACACTCTTTGAGCGAATTCTCACCTATACACATGTAATTTACATTGTTTACATAACCATGGCATTCCGTATTCCGAACATGTTTCATGCATCACGGATTCCTCAAACATGCATTTCTGAGCTGTGAACATGCGCATGACAGATGTTTCAACCACCAAACAAGTTACTTATGCACTTTGAAATAGTTCCTTGGACTTCGTTGCTTCTCCTATCACCAGTTTCAAGAATCACACTTTGATCCCAGAAAAACCCTCTTGGAGCGAATTCTACCCTAGAGATATGTAATTTGAATAGATTCCTTCAACATGATATTCCGTGTTCCGTACATGTTACATGCATGACGGATTCGACAAACATGCATTCCTGAGTTGAGAGCATGTGGATTACTGATTTTTCATCCTCTATAAAAGGAATAATTTCATATAGACTCGTGTACACATTTTCACAAGCTTTCCCTAACACAAGTTTCGAATTCGTTCATTTTTCACAGAAGAATACTTCTGGAGTGTATTCAACCTAATAGATATTTAATTTACATGAATTCTATCAACATGGCATTCCGGGTTCCGTACATGATACATGCATGATGGATTCGAGAAACATGAGTTTCTGACTTGTGAGCATGTGGATTAGTGAACTTTCATCCACCAAAGAAGGCATATATTACACTTTGAAATATTTACTCTGACTTCATAAGTTTTTTGTATCACCAGGTTCTAAAATCGACATTTGGCAGTAGAAAACACTCTTTGAGCGAATTCTCACCAATACACATGTAATTTACATTGTTTACATAACCATGGCATTCCGTATTCCGAACATGTTTCATGCATCACGGATTCCTCAAACATGCATTTCTGAGCTGTGAACATGCGCATGCCAGATGTTTCAACCACCAAACAAGTTACTTAGGAGCTTTGAAATATTTCCTTGGACTTCGTTGCTTCTCCTATCACCAGTTTCAAGAATCACACTTTGATCACAGGAAAACCCTCCTGGACCGAATTCTACCCTAGAGATATGTAATTTGAATAGATACCTTCAACATGATATTCCGTGTTCCGTACATGTTACATGCATGACGGATTCAACAAACATGCATTCCTGAGTTGTGAGCATGTGGTTTACTGATTTTTCATCCTCTATAAAAGGAATAATTTCATATAGACTCGTGTACAGATTTTCACAAGCTTTCCCTAACACAAGTTTCGAATTCGTTCATTTTTCACAGAAGAATATTTCTGGAGTGTATTCAACCTAATAGATATATAATTTACATGAATTCCATCAACATGGCATTCCGGGTTCCGTACATGATACATGCATGACGGATTCGAGAAACATGCGTTTCTGAGTTGTGAGCATGTGGATTAGTGAACTTTCATCCACCAAATTAGGCACATATTACACTTTGAAATATTTACTCTGACTTCATAATTTTTTTGTATCACCAGGTTCTAAAATCGGACATTTGGCAGTAGAAAACACTCTTTGAGCGAATTCTCACCAATACACATGTAATTTACATTGTTTACATAACCATGGCATTCCGTATTCCGAACAAGTTTCATGAATCACGGATTCCTCAAACATGCATTTCTGAGCTGTGAACATGCGCATGACAGATGTTTCAACCACCAAACAAGTTACTTATGCACTTTGAAATAGTTCCTTGGACTTCGTTGCTTCTCCTATCACCAGTTTCAAGAATCACACTTTGATCCCAGAAAAACCCTCTTGGAGCGAATTCTACCCTAGAGATATGTAATTTGAATAGATTCCTTCAACATGATATTCCGTGTTCCGTACATGTTACATGCATGACGGATTCGACAAACATGCATTCCTGAGTTGAGAGCATGTGGATTACTGATTTTTCATCCTCTATAAAAGGAATAATTTCATATAGACTCGTGTACACATTTTCACAAGCTTTCCCTAACACAAGTTTCGAATTCGTTCATTTTTCACAGAAGAATACTTCTGGAGTGTATTCAACCTAATAGATATTTAATTTACATGAATTCCATCAACATGGCATTCCGGGTTCCGTACATGATACATGCATGAAGGATTCGAGAAGCATGCGTTTCTGAGTTGTGAGCATGTGGATTAGTGAACTTTCATCCACCAAAGAAGGCATATATTACACTTTGAAATATTTACTCTGACTTCATAAGTTTTTTGTATCACCAGGTTCTAAAATCGGACATTTGGCAGTAGAAAACACTCTTTGAGCGAATTCTCACCTATACACATGTAATTTACATTGTTTACATAACCATGGCATTCCGTATTCCGAACATGTTTCATGCATCACGGATTCCTCAAACATGCATTTCTGAGCTGTGAACATGCGCATGACAGATGTTTCAACCACCAAACATGTTACTTATGCACTTTGAAATAGTTCCTTGGACTTCGTTGCTTCTCCTATCACCAGTTTCAAGAATCACACCTTGATCCCAGAAAAACCCTCTTGGAGCGAATTCTACCCTAGAGATATGTAATTTGAATAGATTCCTTCAACATGATATTCCGTGTTCCGTACATGTTACATGCATGACGGATTCGACAAACATGCATTCCTGAGTTGAGAGCATGTGGATTACTGATTTTTCATCCTCTATAAAAGGAATAATTTCATATAGACTCGTGTACACATTTTCACAAGCTTTCCCTAACACAAGTTTCGAATTCGTTCATTTTTCACAGAAGAATACTTCTGGAGTGTATTCAACCTAATAGATATTTAATTTACATGAATTCTATCAACATGGCATTCCGGGTTCCGTACATGATACATGCATGATGGATTCGAGAAACATGAGTTTCTGACTTGTGAGCATGTGGATTAGTGAACTTTCATCCACCAAAGAAGGCATATATTACACTTTGAAATATTTACTCTGACTTCATAAGTTTTTTGTATCACCAGGTTCTAAAATCGACATTTGGCAGTAGAAAACACTCTTTGAGCGAATTCTCACCAATACACATGTAATTTACATTGTTTACATAACCATGGCATTCCGTATTCCGAACATGTTTCATGCATCACGGATTCCTCAAACATGCATTTCTGAGCTGTGAACATGCGCATGCCAGATGTTTCAACCACCAAACAAGTTACTTAGGAGCTTTGAAATATTTCCTTGGACTTCGTTGCTTCTCCTATCACCAGTTTCAAGAATCACACTTTGATCACAGGAAAACCCTCCTGGACCGAATTCTACCCTAGAGATATGTAATTTGAATAGATACCTTCAACATGATATTCCGTGTTCCGTACATGTTACATGCATGACGGATTCGACAAACATGCATTCCTGAGTTGTGAGCATGTGGTTTACTGATTTTTCATCCTCTATAAAAGGAATAATTTCATATAGACTCGTGTACAGATTTTCACAAGCTTTCCCTAACACAAGTTTCGAATTCGTTCATTTTTCACAGAAGAATATTTCTGGAGTGTATTCAACCTAATAGATATATAATTTACATGAATTCCATCAACATGGCATTCCGGGTTCCGTACATGATACATGCATGACGGATTCGAGAAACATGCGTTTCTGAGTTGTGAGCATGTGGATTAGTGAACTTTCATCCACCAAATTAGGCACATATTACACTTTGAAATATTTACTCTGACTTCATAATTTTTTTGTATCACCAGGTTCTAAAATCGGACATTTGGCAGTAGAAAACACTCTTTGAGCGAATTCTCACCAATACACATGTAATTTACATTGTTTACATAACCATGGCATTCCGTATTCCGAACAAGTTTCATGAATCACGGATTCCTCAAACATGCATTTCTGAGCTGTGAACATGCGCATGACAGATGTTTCAACCACCAAACAAGTTACTTATGCACTTTGAAATAGTTCCTTGGACTTCGTTGCTTCTCCTATCACCAGTTTCAAGAATCACACTTTGATCCCAGAAAAACCCTCTTGGAGCGAATTCTACCCTAGAGATATGTAATTTGAATAGATTCCTTCAACATGATATTCCGTGTTCCGTACATGTTACATGCATGACGGATTCGACAAACATGCATTCCTGAGTTGAGAGCATGTGGATTACTGATTTTTCATCCTCTATAAAAGGAATAATTTCATATAGACTCGTGTACACATTTTCACAAGCTTTCCCTAACACAAGTTTCGAATTCGTTCATTTTTCACAGAAGAATACTTCTGGAGTGTATTCAACCTAATAGATATTTAATTTACATGAATTCCATCAACATGGCATTCCGGGTTCCGTACATGATACATGCATGAAGGATTCGAGAAGCATGCGTTTCTGAGTTGTGAGCATGTGGATTAGTGAACTTTCATCCACCAAAGAAGGCATATATTACACTTTGAAATATTTACTCTGACTTCATAAGTTTTTTGTATCACCAGGTTCTAAAATCGGACATTTGGCAGTAGAAAACACTCTTTGAGCGAATTCTCACCTATACACATGTAATTTACATTGTTTACATAACCATGGCATTCCGTATTCCGAACATGTTTCATGCATCACGGATTCCTCAAACATGCATTTCTGAGCTGTGAACATGCGCATGACAGATGTTTCAACCACCAAACAAGTTACTTATGCACTTTGAAATAGTTCCTTGGACTTCGTTGCTTCTCCTATCACCAGTTTCAAGAATCACACTTTGATCCCAGAAAAACCCTCTTGGAGCGAATTCTACCCTAGAGATATGTAATTTGAATAGATTCCTTCAACATGATATTCCGTGTTCCGTACATGTTACATGCATGACGGATTCGACAAACATGCATTCCTGAGTTGAGAGCATGTGGATTACTGATTTTTCATCCTCTATAAAAGGAATAATTTCATATAGACTCGTGTACACATTTTCACAAGCTTTCCCTAACACAAGTTTCGAATTCGTTCATTTTTCACAGAAGAATACTTCTGGAGTGTATTCAACCTAATAGATATTTAATTTACATGAATTCTATCAACATGGCATTCCGGGTTCCGTACATGATACATGCATGATGGATTCGAGAAACATGAGTTTCTGACTTGTGAGCATGTGGATTAGTGAACTTTCATCCACCAAAGAAGGCATATATTACACTTTGAAATATTTACTCTGACTTCATAAGTTTTTTGTATCACCAGGTTCTAAAATCGACATTTGGCAGTAGAAAACACTCTTTGAGCGAATTCTCACCAATACACATGTAATTTACATTGTTTACATAACCATGGCATTCCGTATTCCGAACATGTTTCATGCATCACGGATTCCTCAAACATGCATTTCTGAGCTGTGAACATGCGCATGCCAGATGTTTCAACCACCAAACAAGTTACTTAGGAGCTTTGAAATATTTCCTTGGACTTCGTTGCTTCTCCTATCACCAGTTTCAAGAATCACACTTTGATCACAGGAAAACCCTCCTGGACCGAATTCTACCCTAGAGATATGTAATTTGAATAGATACCTTCAACATGATATTCCGTGTTCCGTACATGTTACATGCATGACGGATTCAACAAACATGCATTCCTGAGTTGTGAGCATGTGGTTTACTGATTTTTCATCCTCTATAAAAGGAATAATTTCATATAGACTCGTGTACAGATTTTCACAAGCTTTCCCTAACACAAGTTTCGAATTCGTTCATTTTTCACAGAAGAATATTTCTGGAGTGTATTCAACCTAATAGATATATAATTTACATGAATTCCATCAACATGGCATTCCGGGTTCCGTACATGATACATGCATGACGGATTCGAGAAACATGCGTTTCTGAGTTGTGAGCATGTGGATTAGTGAACTTTCATCCACCAAATTAGGCACATATTACACTTTGAAATATTTACTCTGACTTCATAATTTTTTTGTATCACCAGGTTCTAAAATCGGACATTTGGCAGTAGAAAACACTCTTTGAGCGAATTCTCACCAATACACATGTAATTTACATTGTTTACATAACCATGGCATTCCGTATTCCGAACAAGTTTCATGAATCACGGATTCCTCAAACATGCATTTCTGAGCTGTGAACATGCGCATGACAGATGTTTCAACCACCAAACAAGTTACTTATGCACTTTGAAATAGTTCCTTGGACTTCGTTGCTTCTCCTATCACCAGTTTCAAGAATCACACTTTGATCCCAGAAAAACCCTCTTGGAGCGAATTCTACCCTAGAGATATGTAATTTGAATAGATTCCTTCAACATGATATTCCGTGTTCCGTACATGTTACATGCATGACGGATTCGACAAACATGCATTCCTGAGTTGAGAGCATGTGGATTACTGATTTTTCATCCTCTATAAAAGGAATAATTTCATATAGACTCGTGTACACATTTTCACAAGCTTTCCCTAACACAAGTTTCGAATTCGTTCATTTTTCACAGAAGAATACTTCTGGAGTGTATTCAACCTAATAGATATTTAATTTACATGAATTCCATCAACATGGCATTCCGGGTTCCGTACATGATACATGCATGAAGGATTCGAGAAGCATGCGTTTCTGAGTTGTGAGCATGTGGATTAGTGAACTTTCATCCACCAAAGAAGGCATATATTACACTTTGAAATATTTACTCTGACTTCATAAGTTTTTTGTATCACCAGGTTCTAAAATCGGACATTTGGCAGTAGAAAACACTCTTTGAGCGAATTCTCACCTATACACATGTAATTTACATTGTTTACATAACCATGGCATTCCGTATTCCGAACATGTTTCATGCATCACGGATTCCTCAAACATGCATTTCTGAGCTGTGAACATGCGCATGACAGATGTTTCAACCACCAAACATGTTACTTATGCACTTTGAAATAGTTCCTTGGACTTCGTTGCTTCTCCTATCACCAGTTTCAAGAATCACACCTTGATCCCAGAAAAACCCTCTTGGAGCGAATTCTACCCTAGAGATATGTAATTTGAATAGATTCCTTCAACATGATATTCCGTGTTCCGTACATGTTACATGCATGACGGATTCGACAAACATGCATTCCTGAGTTGAGAGCATGTGGATTACTGATTTTTCATCCTCTATAAAAGGAATAATTTCATATAGACTCGTGTACACATTTTCACAAGCTTTCCCTAACACAAGTTTCGAATTCGTTCATTTTTCACAGAAGAATACTTCTGGAGTGTATTCAACCTAATAGATATTTAATTTACATGAATTCTATCAACATGGCATTCCGGGTTCCGTACATGATACATGCATGATGGATTCGAGAAACATGAGTTTCTGACTTGTGAGCATGTGGATTAGTGAACTTTCATCCACCAAAGAAGGCATATATTACACTTTGAAATATTTACTCTGACTTCATAAGTTTTTTGTATCACCAGGTTCTAAAATCGACATTTGGCAGTAGAAAACACTCTTTGAGCGAATTCTCACCAATACACATGTAATTTACATTGTTTACATAACCATGGCATTCCGTATTCCGAACATGTTTCATGCATCACGGATTCCTCAAACATGCATTTCTGAGCTGTGAACATGCGCATGCCAGATGTTTCAACCACCAAACAAGTTACTTAGGAGCTTTGAAATATTTCCTTGGACTTCGTTGCTTCTCCTATCACCAGTTTCAAGAATCACACTTTGATCACAGGAAAACCCTCCTGGACCGAATTCTACCCTAGAGATATGTAATTTGAATAGATACCTTCAACATGATATTCCGTGTTCCGTACATGTTACATGCATGACGGATTCAACAAACATGCATTCCTGAGTTGTGAGCATGTGGTTTACTGATTTTTCATCCTCTATAAAAGGAATAATTTCATATAGACTCGTGTACAGATTTTCACAAGCTTTCCCTAACACAAGTTTCGAATTCGTTCATTTTTCACAGAAGAATATTTCTGGAGTGTATTCAACCTAATAGATATATAATTTACATGAATTCCATCAACATGGCATTCCGGGTTCCGTACATGATACATGCATGACGGATTCGAGAAACATGCGTTTCTGAGTTGTGAGCATGTGGATTAGTGAACTTTCATCCACCAAATTAGGCACATATTACACTTTGAAATATTTACTCTGACTTCATAATTTTTTTGTATCACCAGGTTCTAAAATCGGACATTTGGCAGTAGAAAACACTCTTTGAGCGAATTCTCACCAATACACATGTAATTTACATTGTTTACATAACCATGGCATTCCGTATTCCGAACAAGTTTCATGAATCACGGATTCCTCAAACATGCATTTCTGAGCTGTGAACATGCGCATGACAGATGTTTCAACCACCAAACAAGTTACTTATGCACTTTGAAATAGTTCCTTGGACTTCGTTGCTTCTCCTATCACCAGTTTCAAGAATCACACTTTGATCCCAGAAAAACCCTCTTGGAGCGAATTCTACCCTAGAGATATGTAATTTGAATAGATTCCTTCAACATGATATTCCGTGTTCCGTACATGTTACATGCATGACGGATTCGACAAACATGCATTCCTGAGTTGAGAGCATGTGGATTACTGATTTTTCATCCTCTATAAAAGGAATAATTTCATATAGACTCGTGTACACATTTTCACAAGCTTTCCCTAACACAAGTTTCGAATTCGTTCATTTTTCACAGAAGAATACTTCTGGAGTGTATTCAACCTAATAGATATTTAATTTACATGAATTCCATCAACATGGCATTCCGGGTTCCGTACATGATACATGCATGAAGGATTCGAGAAGCATGCGTTTCTGAGTTGTGAGCATGTGGATTAGTGAACTTTCATCCACCAAAGAAGGCATATATTACACTTTGAAATATTTACTCTGACTTCATAAGTTTTTTGTATCACCAGGTTCTAAAATCGGACATTTGGCAGTAGAAAACACTCTTTGAGCGAATTCTCACCTATACACATGTAATTTACATTGTTTACATAACCATGGCATTCCGTATTCCGAACATGTTTCATGCATCACGGATTCCTCAAACATGCATTTCTGAGCTGTGAACATGCGCATGACAGATGTTTCAACCACCAAACATGTTACTTATGCACTTTGAAATAGTTCCTTGGACTTTGTTGCTTCTCCTATCACCAGTTTCAAGAATCACACCTTGATCCCAGAAAAACCCTCTTGGAGCGAATTCTACCCTAGAGATATGTAATTTGAATAGATTCCTTCAACATGATATTCCGTGTTCCGTACATGTTACATGCATGACGGATTCGACAAACATGCATTCCTGAGTTGAGAGCATGTGGATTACTGATTTTTCATCCTCTATAAAAGGAATAATTTCATATAGACTCGTGTACACATTTTCACAAGCTTTCCCTAACACAAGTTTCGAATTCGTTCATTTTTCTCAGAAGAATACTTCTGGAGTGTATTCAACCTAATAGATATTTAATTTAAATGAATTCTATCAACATGGCATTCCGGGTTCCGTACATGATACATGCAAGAAGGATTGGAGAATCATGCGTTTCTGAGTTGTGAGCATGTGGATTAGTGAACTTTCATCCACCAAAGAAGGCATATATTACACTTTGAAATATTTACTCTGACTTCATAAGTTTTTTGTATCACCAGGTTCTAAAATCGGACATTTGGCAGTAGAAAACACTCTTTGAGCGAATTCTCACCAATACACATGTAATTTACATTGTTTACATAACCATCACATTCCGTATTCCGAACATGTTTCATGCATCACGGATTCCTCAAACATGCATTTCTGAGCTGTGAACATGCGCATGCCAGATGTTTCAACCACCAAACAAGTTACTTATGCACTTTGAAATATTTCCTTGGACTTCGTTGCTTCTCCTATCACCAGTTTCAAGAATCACACTTTGATCACAGGAAAACCCTCCTGGAGCGAATTCTACCCTAGAGATATGTAATTTGAATAGATTCTTTCAACATGATATTCCGTGTTCCGTACATGTTACATGCATGACGGATTCGACAAAGATGCATTCCTGAGTTGTGAGCATGTGGATTACTGATTTTTCATCCTCTATAAAAGGAATAATTTCATATAGACTCGTGTACACATTTTCACAAGCTTTCCATAACACAAGTTTCGAATCCGTTCATTTTTCACAGAAGAATACTTCTGGAGTGTATTCAACCTAATAAATATATAATTTACATGAATTCCATCCACATGGCATTCCGGGTTCCGTACATGATACATGCATGATGGATTCGAGAAACATGCGTTTCTGAGTTGTGAGCATGTGGATTAGTGAACTTTCATCCACCAAAGAAGGCATGTATTACACTTTGAAATATTTACTCTGACTTCATAAGTTTTTTGTATCACCAGGTTCTAAAATCGGACATTTGGCAGTAGAAAACACTCTTTGAGCGAATTCTCACCAATACACATGTAATTTACATTGTTTACATAACCATGGCATTCCGTATTCCGAACATGTTTAATGCATCCCGGATTCCACAAACATGCATTTCTGAGCTGTGAACATGCGCATGTCAGATGTTTCAACCACCAAACAAGTTACTTAGGAGCTTTGAAATATTTCCTTGGACTTCGTTGCTTCTCCTATCACCAGTTTCAAGAATCACACTTTGATCACAGGAAAACCCTCCTGGACCGAATTCTACCCTAGAGATATGTAATTTGAATAGATACCTTCAACATGATATTGCGTGTTCTGTACATGTTACATGCATGACGGATTCGACAAACATGCATTCCTGAGTTGTGAGCATGTGGTTTACTGATTTTTCATCCTCTATAAAAGGAATAATTTCATATAGACTCGTGTACACATTTTCACAATCTTTCCCTAACACAAGTTTCGAATTCGTTCATTTTTCACAGAAGAATACTTCTGGAGTGTATTCAACCTAATAGATATATAATTTACATGAATTCCATCCACATGGCATTCCGGGTTACGTACATGATACATGCATGACAGATTCGAGAAACATGCGTTTCTGAGTTGTGAGCATGTGAATTAGTGAACTTTCATCCACCAAAGAAGGCATATATTACACTTTGAAATATTTACTCTGACTTCATAAGTTTTTTGTATCACCAGGTTCTAAAATCGGACATTTGGCAGTAGAAAACACTCTTTGAGCGAATTCTCAGCAATACACATGTAATTTACATTGTTTACATAACCATGGCATTCCGTATTCCGAACATGATTCATGAATCACGGATTCCTCAAACATGCATTTCTGAGCTGTGAACATGCGCATGACAGATGTTTCAACCACCAAACAAGTTACTTATGCACTTTGAAATAGTTCCTTGGACTTCGTTGCTTCTCCTATCACCAGTTTCAAGAATCACACTTTGATCCCAGAAAAACCCTCTTGGAGCGAATTCTACCCTAGAGATATGTAATTTGAATAGATTCCGTCAACATGATATTCCGTGTTCCGTACATGGTACATGCATGACGGATTCGACAAACATGCATTCCAGAGTTGAGAGCATGTGGATTACTGACTTTTCATCCTCTATAAAAGGAATAATTTCATATAGACACGTGTACACATTTTCACAAGGTTTCCCTAACACAAGTTTCGAATTCGTTCATTTTTCACAGAAGAATACTTCTGAAATGTATTCAACCTAATAGATATATAATTTACATGAATTCCATCAACATGGCATTCCGGGTTCCGTACATGATACATGCATGACGGATTCGAGAAACATGCGTTTCTGAGTTGTGAGCATGTGGATGAGTGAACTTTCATCCACCAAAGAAGGCATATATTACACTTTGAAATATTTACTCTGACTTCATAAGTTTTTTGTATCACCAGGTTCTAAAATCGGACATTTGGCAGTAGAAAACACTCTTTGAGCGAATTCACACCAATACACATGTAATGAACATTGTTTACATAACCATGGCATTCCGTATTCCGAACATGTTTCATGCATCACGGATTCCTCAAACATGCATTTCTGAGCTGTGAACATGCGCATGACAGATGTTTCAACCACCAAACAAGTTACTTATGCACTTTGAAATAGTTCCTTGGACTTTGTTGCTTCTCCTATCACCAGTTTCAAGAATCACACTTTGATCCCAGAAAAACCCTCTTGGAGCGAATTCTACCCTAGAGATATGTAATTTGAATAGATTCCTTCAACATGATATTCCGTGTTCCGTACATGGTACATGCATGACGGATTCGACAAACATGCATTCCTGAGTTGAGAGCATGTGGATTACTGATTTTTCATCCTCTATAAAAGGAATAATTTCATATAGACTCGTGTACACATTTTCACAAGCTTTCCCTAACACAAGTTTCGAATTCGTTCATTTTTCACAGAAGAATACTTCTGGAGTGTATTCAACCTAATAGATATATAATTTACATGAATTCCATCCACATGGCATTCCGGGTTCCGTACATGATACATGCATGACGGATTCGAGAAACATGCGTTTCTGAGTTGTGAGCATGTGGATTAGTGAACTTTCATCCACCAAAGAAGGCATATATTACACTTTGAAATATTTACTCTGACTTCATAAGTTTTTTGTATCACCAGGTTCTAAAATCGGACATTTGGCAGTAGAAAACACTCTTTGAGCGAATTCTCACCAATACACATGTAATTTACATTGTTTACATAACCATGGCATTCCGTATTCCGAACATGTTTCATGCATCACGGATTCCTCAAACATGCATTTCTGAGCTGTGAACATGCGCATGACAGATGTTTCAACCACCAAACAAGTTACTTATGCACTTTGAAATAGTTCCTTGGACTTCGTTGCTTCTCCTATCACCAGTTTCAAGAATCACACTTTGATCCCAGAAAAACCCTCTTGGAGCGAATTCTACCCTTGAGATATGTAATTTGAATAGATTCTTTCAACATGATATTCCGTGTTCCGTACATGTTACATGCATGACGGATTCGACAAACATGCATTCCTGAGTTAAGAGCATTTTGATTACTGATTTTTCATCCTCTATAAAAGGAAGAATTTCATATAGAATCGTGTACACATTTTCACAAGCTTTCCCTAACACAAGTTTCGAATTCGTTCATTTTTCACAGAAGAATACTTCTGAAATATATTCAACCTAATAGATATATAATTTACATGAATTCCATCAACATGGCATTCCGGGTTCCGTACATGATACATGCATGACGGATTCGAGAAACATGAGTTTCTGAGTTGTGAGCATGTGGATGAGTGAACTTTCATCCACCAAAGAAGGCATATATTACACTTTGAAATATTTACTCTGACTTCATAATTTTTTTGTATCACCAGGTTCTAAAATCGGACATTTGGCAGTAGAAAACACTCTTTGAGCGAATTCTCACCAATACACATGTAATTTACATTGTTTACATAACCATGGCATTCCGTATTCCGAACATGTTTCATGCATCACGGATTCCTCAAACATGCATTTCTGAGCTGTGAACATGCGCATGACAGATGTTTCAACCACCTAACAAGTTACTTATGCACTTTGAAATAGTTCCTTGGACTTCGTTGCTTCTCCTATCACCAGTTTCAAGAATCACACTTTGATCCCAGAAAAACCCTCTTGGAGCGAATTCTACCCTTGAGATATGTAATTTGAATAGATTCTTTCAACATGATATTCCGTGTTCCGTACATGTTACATGCATGACGGATTCGACAAACATGCGTTCCTGAGTTAAGAGCATTTTGATTACTGATTTTTCATCCTCTATAAAAGGAAGAATTTCATATAGAATCGTGTACACATTTTCACAAGCTTTCCCTAACACAAGTTTCGAATTCGTTCATTTTTCACAGAAGAATACTTCTGAAATATATTCAACCTAATAGATATATAATTTACATGAATTCCATCAACATGGCATTCCGGGTTCCGTACATGATACATGCATGACGGATTCGAGAAACATGAGTTTCTGAGTTGTGAGCATGTGGATGAGTGAACTTTCATCCACCAAAGAAGGCATATGTTACACTTTGAAATATTTACTCTGACTTCATAATTTTTTTGTATCACCAGGTTCTAAAATCGGACATTTGGCAGTAGAAAACCCTCTTTGAGCGAATTCTCACCAATACACATGTAATTTACATTGTTTACATAACCATGGCATTCCGTATTCCGAACATGTTTCATGCATCACGGATTCCTCAAACATGCATTTCTGAGCTGTGAACATGCGCATGACAGATGTTTCAACCACCTAACAAGTTACTTATGCACTTTGAAATAGTTCCTTGGACTTCGTTGCTTCTCCTATCACCAGTTTCAAGAATCACACTTAGATCCCAGAAAAACCCTCTTGGAGCGAATTCTACCCTAGAGATATGTAATTTGAATAGATTCCTTCAACATGATATTCCGTGTTCCGTACATGTTACATGCATGACGGATTCGACAAACATGCATTCCTGAGTTGTGAGCATGTGGATTACTGATTTTTCATCCTCTATAAAAGGAATAATTTCATATAGACTCGTGTACACATTTTCGCAAGCTTTCCCTAACACAAGTTTCGAATTCGTTCATTTTTCACAGAAGAATACTTCTGGAGTGTATTCAACCTAATAGATATATAATTTACATGAATTCCATCCACATGGCATTCCGGGTTCCGTACATGATACATGCATGACGGATTCGAGAAACATGCGTTTCTGAGTTGTGAGCATGTGGATTAGTGAACTTTCATCCACCAAAGAAGGCATATATTACACTTTGAAATATTTACTCTGACTTCATAAGTTTTTTGTATCACCAGGTTCTAAAATCGGACATTTGGCAGTAGAAAACACTCTTTGAGCGAATTCTCACCAATACACATGTAATTTACATTGTTTACATAACCATGGCATTCCGTATTCCGAACATGTTTCATGCATCACGGATTCCTCAAACATGCATTTCTGAGCTGTGAACATGCGCATGACAGATGTTTCAACCACCAAACAAGTTACTTATGCACTTTGAAATAGTTCCTTGGACTTCGTTGCTTCTCCTATCACCAGTTTCAAGAATCACACTTTGATCCCAGAAAAACCCTCTTGGAGCGAATTCTACCCTAGAGATATGTAATTTGAATAGATTCCTTCAACATGATATTCCGTGTTCCGTACATGTTACATGCATGACGGATTCGACAAACATGCATTCCTGAGTTGAGAGCATGTGGATTACTGATTTTTCATCCTCTATAAAAGGAATAATTTCATATAGACTCGTGTACACATTTTCACAAGCTTTCCCTAAAACAAGTTTCGAATTCGTTCATTTTTCACAGAAGAATACTTCTGGAGTGTATTCAACCTAATAGATATTTAATTTACATGAATTCTATCAACATGGCATTCCGGGTTCCGTACATGATACATGCATGAAGGATTCGAGAAACATGCGTTTCTGAGTTGTGAGCATGTGGATTAGTGAACTTTCATCCACCAAAGAAGGCATATATTACACTTTGAAATATTTACTCTGACTTCATAAGTTTTTTGTATCACCAGGTTCTAAAATCGGACATTTGGCAGTAGAAAACACTCTTTGAGCGAATTCTCACCAATACACATGTAATTTACATTGTTTACATAACCATGGCATTCCGTATTCCGAACATGTTTCATGCATCACGGATTCCTCAAACATGCATTTCTGAGCTGTGAACATGCGCATGACAGATGTTTCAACCACCAAACAAGTTACTTATGCACTTTGAAATAGTTCCTTGGACTTCGTTGCTTCTCCTATCACCAGTTTCAAGAATCACACTTTGATCCCAGAAAAACCCTCTTGGAGCGAATTCTACCCTAGAGATATGTAATTTGAATAGATTCTTTCAACATGATATTCCGTGTTCCGTACATGTTACATGCATGACGGATTCGACAAACATGCATTCCTGAGTTGTGAGCATGTGGATTACTGATTTTTCATCCTCTATAAAAGGAAGAATTTCATATAGAATCGTGTACACATTTTCACAAGCTTTCCCTAACACAAGTTTCGAATTCGTTCATTTTTCACAGAAGAATACTTCTGAAATATATTCAACCTAATAGATATATAATTTACATGAATTCCATCAACATGGCATTCCGGGTTCCGTACATGATACATGCATGACGGATTCGAGAAACATGAGTTTCTGAGTTGTGAGCATGTGGATGAGTGAACTTTCATCCACCAAAGAAGGCATATATTACACTTTGAAATATTTACTCTGACTTCATAATTTTTTTGTATCACCAGGTTCTAAAATCGGACATTTGGCAGTAGAAAACACTCTTTGAGCGAATTCTCACCAATACACATGTAATTTACATTGTTTACATAACCATGGCATTCCGTATTCCGAACATGTTTCATGCATCACGGATTCCTCAAACATGCATTTCTGAGCTGTGAACATGCGCATGACAGATGTTTCAACCACCTAACAAGTTACTTATGCACTTTGAAATAGTTCCTTGGACTTCGTTGCTTCTCCTATCACCAGTTTCAAGAATCACACTTAGATCCCAGAAAAACCCTCTTGGAGCGAATTCTACCCTAGAGATATGTAATTTGAATAGATTCCTTCAACATGATATTCCGTGTTCCGTACATGTTACATGCATGACGGATTCGACAAACATGCATTCCTGAGTTGTGAGCATGTGGATTACTGATTTTTCATCCTCTATAAAAGGAATAATTTCATATAGACTCGTGTACACATTTTCGCAAGCTTTCCCTAACACAAGTTTCGAATTCGTTCATTTTTCACAGAAGAATACTTCTGGAGTGTATTCAACCTAATAGATATATAATTTACATGAATTCCATCCACATGGCATTCCGGGTTCCGTACATGATACATGCATGACGGATTCGAGAAACATGCGTTTCTGAGTTGTGAGCATGTGGATTAGTGAACTTTCATCCACCAAAGAAGGCATATATTACACTTTGAAATATTTACTCTGACTTCATAAGTTTTTTGTATCACCAGGTTCTAAAATCGGACATTTGGCAGTAGAAAACACTCTTTGAGCGAATTCTCACCAATACACATGTAATTTACATTGTTTACATAACCATGGCATTCCGTATTCCGAACATGTTTCATGCATCACGGATTCCTCAAACATGCATTTCTGAGCTGTGAACATGCGCATGACAGATGTTTCAACCACCAAACAAGTTACTTATGCACTTTGAAATAGTTCCTTGGACTTCGTTGCTTCTCCTATCACCAGTTTCAAGAATCACACTTTGATCCCAGAAAAACCCTCTTGGAGCGAATTCTACCCTAGAGATATGTAATTTGAATAGATTCCTTCAACATGATATTCCGTGTTCCGTACATGTTACATGCATGACGGATTCGACAAACATGCATTCCTGAGTTGAGAGCATGTGGATTACTGATTTTTCATCCTCTATAAAAGGAATAATTTCATATAGACTCGTGTACACATTTTCACAAGCTTTCCCTAAAACAAGTTTCGAATTCGTTCATTTTTCACAGAAGAATACTTCTGGAGTGTATTCAACCTAATAGATATTTAATTTACATGAATTCTATCAACATGGCATTCCGGGTTCCGTACATGATACATGCATGAAGGATTCGAGAAACATGCGTTTCTGAGTTGTGAGCATGTGGATTAGTGAACTTTCATCCACCAAAGAAGGCATATATTACACTTTGAAATATTTACTCTGACTTCATAAGTTTTTTGTATCACCAGGTTCTAAAATCGGACATTTGGCAGTAGAAAACACTCTTTGAGCGAATTCTCACCAATACACATGTAATTTACATTGTTTACATAACCATGGCATTCCGTATTCCGAACATGTTTCATGCATCATGGGTTCTTCAAACATGCATTTCTGAGCTGTGAACATGCGCATGCCAGATGTTTCAACCACCAAACAAGTTACTTATGCACTTTGAAATAGTTCCTTGGACTTCGTTGCTTCTCCTATCACCAGTTTCAAGAATCACACTTTGATCACAGGAAAACCCTCCTGGAGCGAATTCTACCCTAGAGATATGTAATTTAAATAGATTCCTTCAACATGATATTCCGTGTTCCGTACATGTTACATGCATGACGGATTCGACAAAGATGCATTCCTGAGTTGTGAGCATGTGGATTACTGATTTTTCATCCTCTATAAAAGGAATAATTTCATATAGACTCGTGTACACATTTTCACAAGCTTTCCCTAGCACAAGTTTCGAATTCGTTCATTTTTCACAGAAGAATACTTCTGGAGTGTATTCAACCTAATAGATATTTAATTTACATGAATTCCTTCACCATGGCTTTCCGGGTTCCGTACATGATACATGCATGACGGATTCGAGAAACATGCGTTTCTGATTTGTGAGCATGTGGATTAGTGAACTTTCATCCACCAAAGAAGGCATATATTACACTATGAAATATTTACTCTGACTTCATAAGTTTTTTGTATCACCAGGTTCTAAAATCGGACATTTGGCAGTAGAAAGCACTCTTTGAGCGAATTCTCACCAATACACATGTAATTTACATTGTTTACATAACCATGGCATTCCGTATTCCGAACATGTTTCATGCATCACGGATTCCTCAAACATGCATTTCTGAGCTGTGAACATGCGCATGCCAGATGTTTCAACCACCAAAAAAGTTACTTAGGAGCTTTGAAATATTTCCTTGGACTTCGTTGCTTCTCCTATCACCAGTTTCAAGAATCACACTTTGATCACAGGAAAACCCTCCTGGACCGAATTCTACCCTAGAGATATGTAATTTGAATAGATACCTTCAACATGATATTCCGTGTTCTGTACATGTTACATGCATGACGGATTCGACAAACATGCATTCCTGAGTTGTGAGCATGTGGTTTACTGATTTCTCATCCTCTATAAAAGGAATAATTTCATATAGACTCGTGTACACATTTTCACAAGCTTTCCCTAACACAAGTTTCGAATTCGTTCATTTTTCACAGAAGAATACTTCTGGAGTGTATTCAACCTAATAGATATATAATTTATATGAATTCCATCAACATGGCATTCCGGGTTCCGTACATGATACATGCATGACAGATTCGAGAACCATGTGTTTCTGAGTTGTGAGCATGTGAATTAGTGAACTTTCATCCACCAAAGAAGGCATATATTACACTTTGAAATATTTACTCTGACTTCATAAGTTTTTTGTATCACCAGGTTCTAAAATCGGACATTTGGCAGTAGAAAACACTCTCTGAGCGAATTCTCACCAATACACATGTAATTTACATTGTTTACATAACCATGGCATTCCGTATTCCGAACATGTTTCATGCATCACGGATTCCTCAAACATGCATTTCTGAGCTGTGAACATGCGCATGACAGATGTTTCAACCACCAAACAAGTTACTTATGCACTTTGAAATAGTTCCTTGGACTTCGTTGCTTCTCCTATCACCAGTTTCAAGAATCACACCTTGATCCCAGAAAAACCCTCTTGGAGCGAATTCTACCCTAGAGATATGTAATTTGAATAGATTCCTTCAACATGATATTCCGTGTTCCGTACATGTTACATGCATGACGGATTCGACAAACATGCATTCCAGAGTTGTGAGCATGTGGATTACTGATTTTTCATCCTCTATAAAAGGAATAATTTCATATAGACTCGTGTACACATTTTCACAAGCTTTCCCTAACACAAGTTTCGAATTCGTTCATTTTTCACAGAAGAATACTTCTGGAGTGTATTCAACCTAATAGATATATAATTTACATGAATTCCATCAACATGGCATTCCGGGTTCCGTACATGATACATGCATGACGGATTCGAGAAACATGCATTTCTGAGTTGTGAGCATGTGGATTAGTGAACTTTCATCCACCAAAGAATGCATATATTACACTTTGAAATATTTACTCAGACTTCATAAGTTTTTTGTATCACCAGGTTCTAAAATCGGACATTTGGCAGTAGAAAACACTCTTTGAGCGAATTCTCACCAATACACATGTAATTTTCATTGTATACATAACCATGGCATTCCGTATTCCGAACATGTTTCATGCAACACGGATTCCTCAAACATGCATTTCTGAGCTGTGAACATGCGCATGACAGATGTTTCAACCACCAAACAAGTTACTTATGCACTTTGAAATAGTTCCTTGGACTTCGTTGCTTCTCCTATCACCAGTTTCAAGAATCACACTTTGATCCCAGAAAAAGCCTCTTGGGGCGAATTCTACCCTAGAGATATGTAATTTGAATAGATTCCATCAACATGATATTCCGTGTTCCGTACATGTTACATGCATGACGGATTCGACAAACATGCATTCCTGAGTTAAGAGCATGTGGATTACTGATTTTTCATCCTCTATAAAAGGAATAATTTCATATAGACTCGTGTACACATTTTCACAAGCTTTCCCTAACACAAGTTTCGAATTCGTTCATTTTTCACAGAAGAATACTTCTGGAGTGTATTCAACCTAATAGATATTTAATTTACATGAATTCCTTCACCATGGCTTTCCGGGTTCCGTACATGATACATGCATTACGGATTCGAGAAACATGCGTTTCTGAGTTGTGAGCATGTGGATTAGTGAACTTTCATCCACCAAAGAAGGTATATATTACACTATGAAATATTTACTCTGACTTCATAAGTTTTTTGTATCACCAGGTTCTAAAATCGGACATTTGGCAGTAGAAAACACTCTTTGAGCGAATTCTCACCAATACACATGTAATTTACATTGTTTACATAACCATGGCATTCCGTATTCCGAACATGTTTCATGCATCCCGGATTCCTCAAACATGCATTTCTGAGCTGTGAACATGCGCATGCCAGATGTTTCAACCACCAAACAAGTTACTTAGGAGCTTTGAAATATTTCCTTGGACTTCGTTGCTTCTCCTATCACCAGTTTCAAGAATCACACTTTGATCACAGGAAAACCCTCCTGGACCGAATTCTACCCTAGAGATATGTAATTTGAATAGATACCTTCAACATGATATTCCGTGTTCTGTACATGTTACATGCATGACGGATTCGACAAACATGCATTCCTGAGTTGTGAGCATGTGGTTTACTGATTTTTCATCCTCTATAAAAGGAATAATTTCATATAGACTCGTGTACACATTTTCACAAGCTTTCCCTAACACAAGTTTCGAATTCGTTCATTTTTCACAGAAGAATACTTCTGGAGTGTATTCAACCTAATAGATATATAATTTACATGAATTCCATCAACATGGCATTCCGGGTTCCGTACATGATACATGCATGACAGATTCGAGAAACATGCGTTTCTGAGTTGTGATCATGTGAATTAGTGAACTTTCATCCACCAAAGAAGGCATGTATTACACTTTGAAATATTTACTCTGACTTCATAAGTTTTTTGTATCACCAGGTTCTAAAATCGGACATTTGGCAGTAGAAAACACTCTTTGAGCGAATTCTCACCAATACACATGTATTTTACATTGTTTACATAACCATGGCATTCCGTATTCCGAACATGTTTCATGCATCACGGATTCCTCAAACATGCATTTCTGAGCTGTGAACATGCGCATGACAGATGTTTCAACCACCAAACAAGTTAATTATGCACTTTGAAATATTTCCTTGGACTTCGCTGCTTCTCCTGTCACCAGTTTCAAGAATCACACTTTGATCCCAGAAAAACCCTCTTGGAGCGAATTCTACCCTAGAGATATGTAATTTGAATAGATTCCTTCAACATGATATTCCGTGTTCCATACATGTTACATGCATGACAGATTCGACAAACATGCATTCCTGAGTTGAGAGCATGTGGATTACTGATTTTTCATCCTCTATAAAAGGAATAATTTCATATAGACTCGTGTACACATTTTCACAAGCTTTCCCTAAAACAAGTTTCGAATTCGTTCATTTTTCACAGAAGAATACTTCTGGAGTGTATTCAACCTAATAGATATTTAATTTACATGAATTCCATCAACATGGCATTCCGGGTTCCGTACATGATACATGCATGAAGGATTCGAGAAACATGCATTTCTGAGTTGTGAGCATGTGGATTAGTGAACTTTCATCCACCAAAGAAGGCATATATTACACTTTGAAATATTTACTCTGACTTCATAAGTTTTTTGTATCACCAGGTTCTAAAATCGGACATTTGGCAGTAGAAAACACTCTTTGAGCGAATTCTCACCAATACACATGTAATTTTCATTGTATAAATAACCATGGCATTCCGTATTCAAAACATGTTTCATGCAACACGGATTCCTCAAACATGCATTTCTGAGCTGTGAACATGCGCATGACAGATGTTTCAACCACCAAACAAGTTACTTATGCACTTTGAAATAGTTCCTTGGACTTCGTTGCTTCTCCTATCACCAGTTTCAAGAATCACACTTTGATCACAGGAAAACCCTCCTGGAGCGAATTCTACCCTAGAGATATGTAATTTGAATAGATTCCTTCAACATGATATTCCGTGTTCTGTACATGTTACATGCATGACGGATTCGACAAAGATGCATCCCTGAGTTGTGAGCATGTGGATTACTGATTTTTCATCCTGTATAAAAGGAATAATTTCATATAGACTCGTGTACACATTTTCACAAGCTTTCCCTAACACAATTTCGAATTCGTTCATTTTTCACAGAAGAATACTTCTGGAGTGTATTCAACCTAATAGATATTTAATTTACATGAATTCCTTCACCATGGCTTTCCGGGTTCCGTACATGATACATGCATGACGGATTCGAGAAACATGCGTTTCTGAGTTGTGAGCATGTGGATTAGTGAACTTTCATCCACCAAAGAAGGCATATATTACACTATGAAATATTTACTCTGACTTCATAAGTTTTTTGTATCACCAGGTTCTAAAATCGGACATTTGGCAGTAGAAAACACTCTTTGAGCGAATTCTCACCAATACACATGTAATTTACATTGTTTACATAACCATGGCATTCCGTATACCGAACATGTTTCATGAATCACGGATTCCTCAAACATGCATTTCTGAGCTGTGAACATGCGCATGACAGATGTTTCAACCACCAAACAAGTTACTTATGCACTTTGAAATAGTTCCTTGGACTTCGTTGCTTCTCCTATCACCAGTTTCAAGAATCACACTTTGATCCCAGAAAAACCCTCTTGGAGCGAATTCTACCCTAGAGATATGTAATTTGAATAGATTCCTTCAACATGATATTCCGTGTTCCGTACATGTTACATGCATGACGGATTCGACAAACATGCATTCCTGAGTTGAGAGCATGTGGATTACTGATTTTTCATCCTCTATAAAAGGAATAATTTCATATAGACTCGTGTACACATTTTCACAAGCTTTCCCTAAAACAAGTTTCGAATTCGTTCATTTTTCACAGAAGAATACTTCTGGAGTGTATTCAACCTAATAGATATTTAATTTACATGAATTCTATCAACATGGCATTCCGGGTTCCGTACATGATACATGCATGAAGGATTCGAGAAACATGCGTTTCTGAGTTGTGAGCATGTGGATTAGTGAACTTTCATCCACCAAAAAGGCATATATTACACTTTGAAATATTTACTCTGACTTCATAAGTTTTTTGTATCACCAGGTTCTAAAATCGGACATTTGGCAGTAGAAAACACTCTTTGAGCGAATTCTCACCAATACACATGTAATTTACATTGTTTACATAACCATGACATGCCGTATTCCGAACATGTTTCATGCATCACGGGTTCCTCAAACATGCATTTCTGAGCTGGGGACTTGCGCATGACAGATGTTTCAACCACCAAACAAGTTACTTATGCACTTTGAAATAGTTCCTTGGACTTCGTTGCTTCTCCTATCACCAGTTTCAAGAATCACACCTTGATCCCAGAAAAACCCTCTTGGAGCGAATTCTACCCTAGAGATATGTAATTTGAATAGATTCCTTCAACATGATATTCCGTGTTCCGTACATGTTACATGCATGACGGATTCGACAAACATGCATTCCAGAGTTGTGAGCATGTGGATTACTGATTTTTCATCCTCTATAAAAGGAATAATTTCATATAGACTCGTGTACACATTTTCACAAGCTTACCCTAACACAAGTTTCGAATTCGTTCATTTTTCACAGAAGAATACTTCTGGAGTGTATTCAACCTAATAGATATATAATTTACATGAATTCCATCAACATGGCATTCCGGGTTCCGTACATGATACATGCATGATGGATTCGAGAAACATGCGTTTCTGAGTTGTGAGCATGTGGATTAGTGAACTTTCATCCACCAAAGAAGGCATATATTACACTTTGAAATATTTACTCTGACTTCATAAGTTTTTTGTATCACCAGGTTCTAAAATCGGACATTTGGCAGTAGAAAACACTCTTTGAGCGAATTCTCACCAATACATATGTAATTTTCATTGTTTACATAACCAAGGCATTCCGTATTCCGAACAAGTTTCATGCATCACGGATTCCTCAAACATGCATTTCTGAGCTGTGAACATGCGCATGACAGATGTTTCAACCACCAAACAAGTTACTTATGCACTTTGAAATAGTTCCTTGGACTTCGTTGCTTCTCCTATCACCAGTTTCAAGAATCACACTTTGATCCCAGAAAAACCCTCTTGGAGCGAATTCTACCCTAGAGATATGTAATTTGAATAGATTCCTTCAACATGGTATTCCGTGTTCCGTACATGTTACATGCATGACGGATTCGACAAAAATGCATTCCAGAGTTGTGAGCATGTGGATTACTGATTTTTCATCCTCTATAAAAGGAATAATTTCATATAGACTCGTGTACACATTTTCACAAGCTTTCCCTAACACAAGTTTCGAATTCGTTCATTTTTCACAGAAGAATACTTCTGGAGTGTATTCAACCTAATAGATATATAATTTACATGAATTCCATCAACATGGCATTCCGGGTTCCGTACATAATACATGCATGATGGATTCGAGAAACATGCGTTTCTGAGTTGTGAGCATGTGGATTAGTGAACTTTCATCCACCAAAGAAGGCATATATTACACTTTGAAATATTTACTCTGACTTCATAAGTTTTTTGTATCACCAGGTTCTAAAATCGGACATTTGGCAGTAGAAAACACTCTGTGAGCGAATTCTCACCAATACACATGTTATTTTCATTGTTTACATAACCATGGCATTCCGTATTCCGAACATGTTTCATGCATCACGGATTCCTCAAACATGCATTTCTGAGCTGTGAACATGCGCATGAGAGATGTTTCAACCACCAAACAAGTTACTTATGCACTTTGAAATAGTTCCTTGGACTTCGTTGCTTCTCCTATCACCAGTTTCAAGAATCACACTTTGATCCCAGAAAAACACTCTTGGAGGGAATTCTACCCTAGAGATATGTAATTTGAATAGATTCCTTCAACATGATATTCCGTGTTCCGTACATGTTACATGCATGACGGATTCGACAAACATGCATTCCTGAGTTGAGAGCATGTGGATTACTGATTTTTCATCCTCTATAAAAGGAATAATTTCATATAGACTCGTGTACACATTTTCACAAGCTTTCCCTAACACAAGTTTCGAATTCGTTCATTTTTCACAGAAGAATACTTCTGGAGTGTATTCAACCTAATAGATATTTAATTTACATGAATTCTATCAACATGGCATTCCGGGTTCCGTTCATGATACATGCATGAAGGATTCGAGAAACATGCGTTTCTGAGTTGTGAGCATGTGGATTAGTGAACTTTCATCCACCAAAGAAGGCATATATTACACTTTGAAATATTTACTCTGACTTCATAAGTTTTTTGTATCACCAGGTTCTAAAATCGGACATTTGGCAGTAGAAAACACTCTTTGAGCGAATTCTCACCAATACACATGTAATTTACATTGTTTACATAACCATGGCATTCCGTAATCCGAACATGTTTCATGCATCACGGATTCCTCAAACATGCATTTCTGAGCTGTGAACATGCGCATGCCATATGTTTCAACCACCAAACAAGTTATTTAGGAGCTTTGAAATATTTCCTTGGACTTCGTTGCTTCTCCTATCACCAGTTTCAAGAATCACACTTTGATCACAGGAAAACCCTCCTGGACCGAATACTATCCTAGAGATATGTAATTTGAATAGATACCTTCAACATGATATTCCGTGTTCCGTACATGTTACATGCATGACGGATTCGACAAACATGCATTCCTGAGTTGTGAACATGTGGTTTACTGATTTTTCATCCTCTATAAAAGGAATAATTTCATATAGACTCGTGTACACATTTTCACAAGCTTTCCCTAACACAAGTTTCGAATTCGTTCATTTTTCACAGAAGAATACTTCTGGAGTGTATTCAACCTAATAGATATATAATTTACATGAATTCCATCAACATGGCATTCCGGGTTCCGTACATGATACATGCATGACGGATTCGAGAAACATGCGTTTCTGAGTTGTGAGCATGTGGATTAGTGAAGTTTCATCCACCAAAGAAGGCATATATTACACTTTGAAATATTTACTCTGACTTCATAAGTTTTTTGTATCACCAGGTTCTAAAATCGGACATTTGGCAGTAGAAAACACTCTTTGAGCGAATTCTCACCAATACACATGTAATTTACATTGTTTACATAACCATGGCATTCCGTATACCGAACATGTTTCATGCATCACGGATTCCTCAAACATGCATTTCTGAGCTGTGAACATGCGCATGACAGATGTTTCAACCACCAAACAAGTTACTTATGCACTTTGAAATAGTTCCTTGGACTTCGTTGCTTCTCCTATCACCAGTTTCAAGAATCACACTTTGATCCCAGAAAAACCCTCTTGGAGCGAATTCTACCCTAGAGATATGTAATTTGAATAGATTCCTTCAACATGATATTCCGTGTTCCGTACATGTTACATGCATGACGGATTCGACAAACATGCATTCCTGAGTTGAGAGAATGTGGATTACTGATTTTTCATCCTCTATAAAAGGAATAATTTCATATAGACTCGTGTACACATTTTCACAAGCTTTCCCTAACACAAGTTTCGAATTCGTTCATTTTTCACAGAAGAATACTTCTGGAGTGTATTCAACCTAATAGATATTTAATTTACATGAATTCTATCAACATGGCATTCCGGGTTCCGTACATGATACATGCATGACGGATTCGAGAAACATGCGTTTCTGAGTTGTGAGCATGTGGATTAGTGAACTTTCATCCACCAAAGAAGGCATATATTACACTTTGAAATATTTACTCTGACTTCATAAGTTTTTTGTATCACCAGGTTCTAAAATCGGACATTTGGCAGTAGAAAACACTCTTTGAGCGAATTCTCACCAATACACATGTAATTTACATTGTTTACATAACCATGGCATTCCGTATTCCGAACATGTTTCATGAATCACGGATTCCTCAAACATGCATTTCTGAGCTGTGAACATGCACATGCCAGATGTTTCAACCACCAAACAAGTTACTTATGCAATTTGAAATATTTCCTTGGACTTCGTTGCTTCTCCTATCACCAGTTTTAAGAATCACACTTTGATCACAGGAAAACCCTCCTGGACCGAATTCTACCCTAGAGATATGTAATTTGAATAGATTCCTTCAACATGATATTCCGTGTTCCGTACATGTTACATGCATGACGGATTCGACAAACATGCATTCCTGAGTTGAGAGCATGTGGATTACTGATTTTTCATCCTGTATAAAAGGAATAATTTCATATAGACTCGTGTACACATTTTCACAAACTTTCCCTAACACAAGTTTCGAATTCGTTCATTTTTCACAGAAGAATACTTCTGGAGTGTATTCAACCTAATAGATATATAATTTACATGAATTCCATCAACATGGCATTCCGGGTTCCGTACATGATACATGCATGACAGATTCGAGAAACATGCGTTTCTGAGTTGTGAGCATGTGGATTAGTGAACTTTCATCCACCAAAGAAGGCATATATTACACTTTGAAATATTTACTCTGACTTCATAAGTTTTTTGTATCACCAGGTTCTAAAATCGGACATTTGGCAGTAGAAAACACTCTTTGAGCGAATTCTCACCAATACACATGTAATTTACATTGTTTACATAACCATGGCATTCCGAATTCCGAACATGTTTCATGAATCACGGATTCCTCAAACATGCATTTCTGAGCTGTGAACATGCGCATGACAGATGTTTCAACCACCAAACAAGTTACTTATGCACTTTGAAATAGTTCCTTGGACTTCGTTGCTTCTCCTATCACCAGTTTCAAGAATCACACTTTGATCCCAGAAAAACCCTCTTGGAGGGAATTCTACCCTAGAGATATGTAATTTGAATAGATTACTTCAACATGATATTCCGTGTTCCGTACATGTTACATGCATGACGGATTCGACAAACATGCATTCCTGAGTTGAGAGCATGTGGATTACTGATTTTTCATCCTCTATAAAAGGAATAATTTCATATAGACTCGTGTACACATTTTCACAAGCTTTCCCTAACACAAGTTTCGAATTCGTTCATTTTTCACAGAAGAATACTTCTGGAGTGTATTCAACCTAATAGATATTTAATTTACATGAATTCCATCAACATGGCATTCCGGGTTCCGTACATGATACATGCATGATGGATTCGAGAAACATGAGTTACTGACTTGTGAGCATGTGGATTAGTGAACTTTCATCCACCAAAGAAGGCATATATTACACTTTGAAATATTTACTCTGACTTCATAAGTTTTTTGTATCACCAGGTTCTAAAATCGACATTTGGCAGTAGAAAACACTCTTTGAGCGAATTCTCACCAATACACATGTAATTTACATTGTTTACATAACCATGGCATTCCGTATTCCGAACATGTTTCATGCATCACGGATTCCTCAAACATGCATTTCTGAGCTGTGAACATGCGCATGCCAGATGTTTCAACCACCAAACAAGTTACTTAGGAGCTTTGAAATATTTCCTTGGACTTCGTTGCTTCTCCTATCACCAGTTTCAAGAATCACACTTTGATCACAGGAAAACCCTCCTGGACCGAATTCTACCCTAGAGATATGTAATTTGAATAGATACCTTCAACATGATATTCCGTGTTCCGTACATGTTACATGCATGACGGATTCGACAAACATGCATTCCTGAGTTGAGAGCATGTGGATTACTGATTTTTCACCCTCTATAAAAGGAATAATTTCATATAGACTCGTGTACACATTTTCACAAGCTTTCCCTAACACAAGTTTCGAATTCGTTCATTTTTCACAGAAGAATACTTCTGGAGTGTATTCAACCTAATAGATATTTAATTTACATGAATTCCATCAACATGGCATTCCGGGTTCCGTACATGATACATGCATGAAGGATTCGAGAAACATGCGTTTCTGAGTTGTGAGCATGTGGATTAGTGAACTTTCATCCACCAAAGAAGGCATATATTACACTTTGAAATATTTACTCTGACTTCATAAGTTTTTTGTATCACCAGGTTCTAAAATCGGACATTTGGCAGTAGAAAACACTCTTTGAGCGAATTCTCACCTATACACATGTAATTTACATTGTTTACATAACCATGGCATTCCGTATTCTGAACATGTTTCAGGCATCACGGATTCCTCAAACATGCATTTCTGAGCTGTGAACATGCGCATGACAGATGTTTCAACCACCAAACAAGTTACTTATGCACTTTGAAATAGTTCCTTGGACTTCGTTGCTTCTCCTATCACCAGTTTCAAGAATCACACCTTGATCCCAGAAAAACCCTCTTGGAGCGAATTCTACCCTAGAGATATGTAATTTGAATAGATTCCTTCAACATGATATTCCGTGTTCCGTACATGTTACATGCATGACGGATTCGACAAACATGCATTCCTGAGTTGAGAGCATGTGGATTACTGATTTTTCATCCTCTATAAAAGGAATAATTTCATATAGACTCGTGTACACATTTTCACAAGCTTTCCCTAACACAAGTTTCGAATTCGTTCATTTTTCACAGAAGAATACTTCTGGAGTGTATACAACCTAATAGATATTTAATTTAAATGAATTCTATCAACATGGCATTCCGGGTTCCGTACATCATACATGCATGAAGGATTCGAGAAACATGCGTTTCTGAGTTGTGAGCATGTGGATTAGTGAACTTTCATCCACCAAAGAAGGCATATATTACACTTTGAAATATTTACTCTGACTTCATAAGTTTTTTGTATCACCAGGTTCTAAAATCGGAGATTTGGCAGTAGAAAACACTCTTTGAGCGAATTCTCACCAATACACATGTAATTTACATTGTTTACATAACCATGGCATTCCGTATTCCGAACATGTTTCATGCATCACGGATTCCTCAAACATGCATTTCTGAGCTGTGAACATGCGCATGAGAGATGTTTCAACCACCAAACAAGTTACTTATGCACTTTGAAATAGTTCCTTTGACTTCGTTGGTTCTCCTATCACCAGTTTCAAGAATCACACTTTGATCCCAGAAAAACCCTCTTGGAGCGAATTCTACCCTATAGATATGTAATTTGAAAAGATTCCTTCAACATGATATTCCGTGTTCCGTACATGTTACATGCATGAAGGATTCGATAAACATGCATTCCTGAGTTGTTAGCATTTGGATTACTGATTTTTCATCCTCTTTAAAAGGAATAATTTCATATAGACTCGTGTACACATTTTCACAAGCTTTCCCTAACACAAGTTTCGAATTCGTTCATTTTTCACCGAAGAATACTTCTGGAGTGTATTCAACCTAATAGATATTTAATTTACATGAATTCTATCAACATGGCATTCCGGGTTCCGTACATGATACATGCAAGAAGGATTCGAGAAACATGCGTTTCTGAGTTGTGAGCATGTGGATTAGTGAACTTTCATCCACCAAAGATGGCATATATTACACTTTGAAATATTTACTCTGACTTCATAAGTTTTTTGTATCACCAGGTTCTAAAATCGGACATTTGGCAGTAGAAAACACTCTTTGAGCGAATTCTCACCAATACACATGTAATTTACATTGTTTACATAACCATGGCATTCCGTATTCCGAACATGTTTCATGCATCACGGATTCCTCAAACATGCATTTCTGAGCTGTGAACATGCGCATGACAGATGTTTCAACCACCAAACATGTTACTTATGCACTTTGAAATAGTTCCTTGGACTTCGTTGCTTCTCCTATCACCAGTTTCAAGAATCACACTTTGATCCCAGAAAATCCCTCTTGGAGCGAATTCTACCCTAGAGATATGTAATTTGAATAGATTTCTTCAACATGATATTCCGTGTTCCGTACATGTGACATGCATGGCGGATTCGATAAACATGCATTCCTGAGTTGTGAGCATTTGGATTACTGATTTTTCATCCTCTATAAAAGGAAAAATTTCATATAGACTCATCTACACATTTTCACAATCTTTCCCTAACACAAGTTTCGAATTCGTTCATTTTTCACAGAAGAATACTTCTGGAGTGTATTCAACCTAATTGATATATAATATACATGAATTCCATCAACATGGCATTCCGGGTTCCATACATGATACATGCATGACGGATTCGAGAAACATGCGTTTCTGAGTTGTGAGCATGTGGATTAGTGAACTTTCATCCACCAAAGAAGGCATATATTACACTTTGAAATATTTACTCTGACTTCATAAGTTTTTTGTATCACCAGGTTCTAAAATCGGACATTTGGCAGTAGAAAACGCTCTTTGAGCGAATTCTCACCAATACACATGTAATTTACATTGTTTACATAACCATGGCATTCCGTATTCCGAACATGTTTCATGCATCACGGATTCCTCAAACATGCATTTCTGAGCTGTGAACATGCGCATGCCAGATGTTTCAACCACCAAACAAGTTACTTAGGAGCTTTGAAATATTTCCTTGGACTTCGTTGCTTCTCCTATCACCAGTTTCAAGAATCACACTTTGATCACAGGAAAACCCTCCTGGACCGAATTCTACCCTAGAGATATGTAATTTGAATAGATACCTTCAACATGATATTCCGTGTTCCGTACATGTTACATGCATGACGGATTCGACAAACATGCATTCCTGAGTTGAGAGCATGTGGATTACTGATTTTTCATCCTCTATAAAAGGAATAATTTCATATAGACTCGTGTACACATTTTCACAAGCTTTCCCTAACACAAGTTTCGAATTCGTTCATTTTTCACAGAAGAATACTTCTGGAGTGTATTCAACCTAATAGATATTTAATTTACATGAATTCCATCAACATGGCATTCCGGGTTCCGTACATGATACATGCATGAAGGATTCGAGAAACATGCGTTTCTGAGTTGTGAGCATGTGGATTAGTGAACTTTCATCCACCAAAGAAGGCATATATTACACTTTGAAATATTTACTCTGACTTCATAAGTTTTTTGTATCACCAGGTTCTAAAATCGGACATTTGGCAGTAGAAAACACTCTTTGAGCGAATTCTCACCTATACACATGTAATTTACATTGTTTACATAACCATGGCATTCCGTATTCCGAACATGTTTCAGGCATCACGGATTCCTCAAACATGCATTTCTGAGCTGTGAACATGCGCATGACAGATGTTTCAACCACCAAACAAGTTACTTATGCACTTTGAAATAGTTCCTTGGACTTCGTTGCTTCTCCTATCACCAGTTTCAAGAATCACACCTTGATCCCAGAAAAACCCTCTTGGAGCGAATTCTACCCTAGAGATATGTAATTTGAATAGATTCCTTCAACATGATATTCCGTGTTCCGTACATGTTACATGCATGACGGATTCGACAAACATGCATTCCTGAGTTGAGAGCATGTGGATTACTGATTTTTCATCCTCTATAAAAGGAATAATTTCATATAGACTCGTGTACACATTTTCACAAGTTTTCCCTAACACAAGTTTCGAATTCGTTCATTTTTCACCGAAGAATACTTCTGGAGTGTATTCAACCTAATAGATATTTAATTTACATGAATTCTATCAACATGGCATTCCGGGTTCCGTACATGATACATGCAAGAAGGATTCGAGAAACATGCGTTTCTGAGTTGTGAGCATGTGGATTAGTGAACTTTCATCCACCAAAGATGGCATATATTACACTTTGAAATATTTACTCTGACTTCATAAGTTTTTTGTATCACCAGGTTCTAAAATCGGACATTTGGCAGTAGAAAACACTCTTTGAGCGAATTCTCACCAATACACATGTAATTTACATTGTTTACATAACCATGGCATTCCGTATTTCGAACATGTTTCATGCATCACGGATTCCTCAAACATGCATTTCTGAGCTGTGAACATGCGCATGACAGATGTTTCAACCACCAAACATGTTACTTATGCACTTTGAAATAGTTCCTTGGACTTCGTTGCTTCTCCTATCACCAGTTTCAAGAATCACACTTTGATCCCAGAAAATCCCTCTTGGAGCGAATTCTACCCTAGAGATATGTAATTTGAATAGATTTCTTCAACATGATATTCCGTGTTCCGTACATGTGACATGCATGGCGGATTCGATAAACATGCATTCCTGAGATGTGAGCATTTGGATTACTGATTTTTCATCCTCTATAAAAGGAATAATTTCATATAGACTCATCTACACATTTTCACAATCTTTCCCTAACACAAGTTTCGAATTCGTTCATTTTTCACAGAAGAATACTTCTGGAGTGTATTCAACCTAATAGATATATAATATACATGAATTCCATCAACATGGCATTCCGGGTTCCATACATGATACATGCATGACGGATTCGAGAAACATGCGTTTCTGAGTTGTGAGCATGTGGATTAGTGAACTTTCATCCACCAAAGAAGGCATATATTACACTTTGAAATATTTACTCTGACTTCATAAGTTTTTTGTATCACCAGGTTCTAAAATCGGACATTTGGCAGTAGAAAACGCTCTTTGAGCGAATTCTCACCAATACACATGTAATTTACATTGTTTACATAACCATGGCATTCCGTATTCCGAACATGTTTCATGCATCACGGATTCCTCAAACATGCATTTCTGAGCTGTGAACATGCGCATGACAGATGTTTCAACCACCAAACAAGTTACTTATGCACTTTGAAATAGTTCCTTGGACTTCGTTGCTTCTCCTATCACCAGTTTCAAGAATCACACTTTGATCCCAGAAAAACCCTCTTGGAGCGAATTCTACCCTAGAGATATGTAATTTGAATAGATTCTTTCAACATTATATTCCGTGTTCCGTACATGTTACATGCATGACGGATTCGACAAACATGCATTCCTGAGTTAAGAGCATTTTGATTACTGATTTTTCATCCTCTATAAAAGGAAGAATTTCATATAGAATCGTGTACACATTTTCACAAGCTTTCCCTAACACAAGTTTCGAATTCGTTCATTTTTCACAGAAGAATACTTCTGAAATATATTCAACCTAATAGATATATAATTTACATGAATTCCATCAACATGGCATTCCGGGTTCCGTACATGATACATGCATGACGGATTCGAGAAACATGAGTTTCTGAGTTGTGAGCATGTGGATGAGTGAACTTTCATCCACCAAAGAAGGCATATATTACACTTTGAAATATTTACTCTGACTTCATAATTTTTTTGTATCACCAGGTTCTAAAATCGGACATTTGGCAGTAGAAAACACTCTTTGAGCGAATTCTCACCAATACACATGTAATTTACATTGTTTACATAACCATGGCATTCCTTATTCCGAACATGTTTCATGCATCACGGATTCCTCAAACATGCATTTCTGAGCTGTGAACATGCGCATGACAGATGTTTCAACCACCTAACAAGTTACTTATGCACTTTGAAATAGTTCCTTGGACTTCGTTGCTTCTCCTATCACCAGTTTCAAGAATCACACTTAGATCCCAGAAAAACCCTCTTGGAGCGAATTCTACCCTAGAGATATGTAATTTGAATAGATTCCTTCAACATGATATTCCGTGTTCCGTACATGTTACATGCATGACGGATTCGACAAACATGCATTCCTGAGTTGTGAGCATGTGGATTAATGATTTTTCATCCTCTATAAAAGGAATAATTTCATATAGACTCGTGTACACATTTTCGCAAGCTTTCCCTAACACAAGTTTCGAATTCGTTCATTTTTCACAGAAGAATACTTCTGGAGTGTATTCAACCTAATAGATATATAATTTACATGAATTCCATCCACATGGCACTCCGGGTTCCGTACATGATACATGCATGACGGATTCGAGAAACATGCGTTTCTGAGTTGTGAGCATGTGGATTAGTGAACTTTCATCCACCAAAGAAGGCATATATTACACTTTGAAATATTTACTCTGACTTCATAAGTTTTTTGTATCACCAGGTTCTAAAATCGTACATTTGGCAGTAGAAAACACTCTTTGAGCGAATTCTCACCAATACACATGTAATTTACATTGTTTACATAACCATGGCATTCCGTATTCCCAACATGTTTCATGCATCACGGATTCCTCAAACATGCATTTCTGAGCTGTGAACATGCGCATGACAGATGTTTCAACCACCAAACAAGTTACTTATGCACTTTGAAATAGTTCCTTGGACTTCGTTGCTTCTCCTATCACCAGTTTCAAGAATCACACTTTGATCCCAGAAAAACCCTCTTGGAGCGAATTCTACCCTAGAGATATGTAATTTGAATAGATTCCTTCAACATGATATTCCGTGTTCCGTACATGTTACATGCATGACGGATTCGACAAACATGCATTCCTGAGTTGAGAGCATGTGGATTACTGATTTTTCATCCTCTATAAAAGGAATAATTTCATATAGACTCGTGTACACATTTTCACAAGCTTTCCCTAAAACAAGTTTCGAATTCGTTCATTTTTCACAGAAGAATACTTCTGGAGTGTATTCAACCTAATAGATATTTAATTTACATGAATTCTATCAACATGGCATTCCGGGTTCCGTACATGATACATGCATGAAGGATTCGAGAAACATGCGTTTCTGAGTTGTGAGCATGTGGATTAGTGAACTTTCATCCACCAAAGAAGGCATATATTACACTTTGAAATATTTACTCTGACTTCATAAGTTTTTTGTATCACCAGGTTCTAAAATCGGACATTTGGCAGTAGAAAACACTCTTTGAGCGAATTCTCACCAATACACATGTAATTTACATTGTTTACATAACCATGGCATTCCGAATTCCGAACATGTTTCATGCATCACGGGTTCTTCAAACATGCATTTCTGAGCTGTGAACATGCGCATGACAGATGTTTCAACCACCAAACAAGTTACTTATGCACTTTGAAATAGTTCCTTGGACTTCGTTGCTTCTCCTATCATCAGTTTCAAGAATCACACTTTGGTCACAGGAAAACCCTCCTGGAGCGAATTCTACCCTAGAGATATGTAATTTGAATAGATTCCTTCAACATGATATTCCGTGTTCCGTACATGTTACATGCATGACGGATTCGACAAAGATGCATTCCTGAGTTGTGAGCATGTGGATTACTGATTTTTCATCCTCTATAAAAGGAATAATTTCATATAGACTCGTGTACACATTTTCACAAGCTTTCCCTAACACAAGTTTCGAATTCGTTCATTTTTCACAGAAGAATACTTCTGGAGTGTATTCAACCTAATAGATATTTAATTTACATGAATTCCTTCACCATGGCTTTCCGGGTTCCGTACATGATACATGCATGACGGATTCGAGAAACATGCGCTTCTGATTTGTGAGCATGTGGATTAGTGAACTTTCATCCACCAAAGAAGGCATATATTACACTATGAAATATTTACTCTGACTTCATAAGTTTTTTGTATCACCAGGTTCTAAAATCGGACATTTGGCAGTAGAAAACACTCTCTGAGCGAATTCTCACCAATAAACATGTAATTTACATTGTTTACATAACCATGGCATTCCGTATTCCGAACATGTTTCATGCATCCCGGATTCCTCAAACATGCATTTCTGAGCTGTGAACATGCGCATGCCAGATGTTTCAACCACCAAAAAAGTTACTTAGGAGCTTTGAAATATTTCCTTGGACTTCGTTGCTTCTCCTATCACCAGTTTCAAGAATCACACTTTGATCACAGGAAAACCCTCCTGGACCGAATTCTACCCTAGAGATATGTAATTTGAATAGATACCTTCAACATGATATTCCGTGTTCTGTACATGTTACATGCATGACGGATTCGACAAACATGCATTCCTGAGTTGTGAGCATGTGGTTTACTGATTTCTCATCCTCTATAAAAGGAATAATTTCATATAGACTCGTGTACACATTTTCACAAGCTTTCCCTAACACAAGTTTCGAATTCGTTCATTTTTCACAGAAGAATACTTCTGGAGTGTATTCAACCTAATAGATATATAATTTACATGAATTCCATCAACATGGCATTCCGGGTTCCGTACATGATACATGCATGACAGATTCGAGAACCATGCGTTTCTGAGTTGTGAGCATGTGAATTAGTGAACTTTCATCCACCAAAGAAGGCATATATTACACTTTGAAATATTTACTCTGACTTCATAAGTTTTTTGTATCACCAGGTTCTAAAATCGGACATTTGGCAGTAGAAAACACTCTTTGAGCGAATTCTCACCAATACACATGTAATTTACATTGTTTACATAACCATGGCATTCCGTATTCCGAACATGATTCATGAATCACGGATTCCTCAAACATGCATTTCTGAGCTGTGAACATGCGCATGACAGATGTTTCAACCACCAAACAAGTTACTTATGCACTTTGAAATAGTTCCTTGGACTTCGTTGCTTCTCCTATCACCAGTTTCAAGAATCACACATTGATCCCAGAAAAACCCTCTTGGAGCGAATTCTACCCTAGAGATATGTAATTTTAATAGATTCCTTCAACATGATATTCCGTGTTCCGTACATGTTACATGCATGACGGATTCGACAAACATGCATTCCAGAGTTGTGAGCATGTCGATTACTGATTTTTCATCCTCTATAAAAGGAATAATTTCATATAGACTCGTGTACACATTTTCACAAGCTTTCCCTAACACAAGTTTCGAATTCGTTCATTTTTCACAGAAGAATACTTCTGGAGTGTATTCAACCTAATAGATATATAATTTACATGAATTCCATCAACATGGCATTCCGGGTTCCGTACATGATACATGCATGACGGATTCGAGAAACATGCGTTTCTGAGTTGTGAGCATGTGGATTAGTGAACTTTCATCCACCAAAGAAGGCATATATTACACTTTGAAATATTTACTCTGACTTCATAAGTTTTTTGTATCACCAGGTTCTAAAATCGGACATTTGGCAGTAGAAAACACTCTTTGAGCGAATTCTCACCAATACACATGTAATTTTCATTGTATACATAACCATGGCATTCCGTATTCCGAACATGTTTCATGCAACACGGATTCCTCAAACATGCATTTCTGAGCTGTGAACATGCGCATGACAGATGTTTCAACCACCAAACAAGTTACTTATGCACTTTGAAATAGTTCCTTGGACTTCGTTGCTTCTCCTATCACCAGTTTCAAGAATCACACTTTGATCCCAGAAAAAGCCTCTTGGAGTGAATTCTACCCTAGAGATATGTAATTTGAATAGATTCCTTCAACATGATATTCCGTGTTCCGTACATGTTACATGCATGACGGATTCGACAAACATGCATTCCTGAGTTAAGAGCATGTGGATTACTGATTTTTCATCCTCTATAAAAGGAATAATTTCATATAGACGCGTGTACACATTTTCACAAGCTTTGCCTAACACAAGTTTCGAATTCGTTCATTTTTCACAGAAGAATACTTCTGGAGTGTATTCAACCTAATAGATATATAATTTACATGAATTCCATCAACATGGCATTCCGGGTTCCGTACATGAAACATGCATGACGGATTCGAGAAACATGCGTTTCTGAGTTGTGAGCATGTGGATTAGTGAACTTTCATCCACCAAAGAAGGCATATATTACACTTTGAAATATTTACTCTGACTTCATAAGTTTTTTGTATCACCAGGTTCTAAAATCGGACATTTGGCAGTAGAAAACACTCTTTGAGCGAATTCTCACCAATACACATGTAATTTACATTGTTTACATAACCATGGCATTCCGTATTCCGAACATGTTTCATGCATCACGGATTCCTCAAACATGCATTTCTGAGCTGTGAACATGCGCATGACAGATGTTTCAACCACCAAACAAGTTACTTATGCACTTTGAAATAGTTCCTTGGACTTCATTGCTTCTCCTATTACCAGTTTCAAGAATCACACTTTGATCCCAGAAAAACCCTCTTGGAGCGAATTCTACCCTAGAGATATGTAATTTGAATAGATTCCTTCAACATGATATTCCGTGTTCCGTACATGTTACATGCATGACGGATTCGACAAACATGCATTCCTGAGTTGAGAGCATGTGGATTACTGATTTTTCATCCTCTATAAAAGGAATAATTTCATATAGACTCGTGTACACATTTTCACAAGCTTTCCCTAACACAAGTTTCGAATTCGTTCATTTTTCACAGAAGAATACTTCTGGAGTGTATTCAACCTAATAGATATTTAATTTACATGAATTCCTTCACCATGGCTTTCCGGGTTCCGTACATGATACATGCATTACGGATTCGAGAAACATGCGTTTCTGAGTTGTGAGCATGTGGATTAGTGAACTTTCATCCACCAAAGAAGGTATATATTACACTATGAAATATTTACTCTGACTTCATAAGTTTTTTGTATCACCAGGTTCTAAAATCGGACATTTGGCAGTAGAAAACACTCTTTGAGCGAATTCTCACCAATACACATGTAATTTACATTGTTTACATAACCATGGCATTCCGTATTCCGAACATGTTTCATGCATCCCAGATTCCTCAAACATGCATTTCTGAGCTGTGAACATGCGCATGCCAGATGTTTCAACCACCAAACAAGTTACTTAGGAGCTTTGAAATAGTTCCTTGGACTTCGTTGCTTCTCCTATCACCAGTTTCAAGAATCACACATTGATCACAGGAAAACCCTCCTGGACCGAATTCTACCCTAGAGATATGTAATTTGAATAGATACCTTCAACATGATATTCCGTGTTCTGTACATGTTACATGCATGACGGATTCGACAAACATGCATTCCTGAGTTGTGAGCATGTGGTTTACTGATTTTTCATCCTCTATAAAAGGAATAATTTCATATAGACTCGTGTACACATTTTCACAAGCTTTCCCTAACACAAGTTTCGAATTCGTTCATTTTTCACAGAAGAATACTTCTGGAGTGTATTCAACCTAATAGATATATAATTTACATGAATTCCATCAACATGGCATTCCGGGTTCCGTACATGATACATGCATGACAGATTCGAGAAACATGCGTTTCTGAGTTTTGAGCATGTGAATTAGTGAACTTTCATCCACCAAAGAAGGCATGTATTACACTTTGAAATATTTACTCTGACTTCATAAGTTTTTTGTATCACCAGGTTCTAAAATCGGACATTTGGCAGTAGAAAACACTCTTTGAGCGAATTCTCACCAATACACATGTATTTTACATTGTTTACATAACCATGGCATTCCGTATTCCGAACATGTTTCATGCATCACGGATTCCTCAAACATGCATTTCTGAGCTGTGAACATGCGCATGACAGATGTTTCAACCACCAAACAAGTTACTTATGCACTTTGAAATATTTCCTTGGACTTCGCTGCTTCTCCTGTCACCAGTTTCAAGAATCACACTTTGATCCCAGAAAAACCCTCTTGGAGCGAATTCTACCCTAGAGATATGTAATTTGAATAGATTCCTTCAACATGATATTCCGTGTTCCATACATGTTACATGCATGACAGATTCGACAAACATGCATTCCTGAGTTGAGAGCATGTGGATTACTGATTTTTCATCCTCTATAAAAGGAATAATTTCATATAGACTCGTGTACACATTTTCACAAGCTTTCCCTAAAACAAGTTTCGAATTCGTTCATTTTTCACAGAAGAATACTTCTGGAGTGTATTCAACCTAATAGATATTTAATTTACATGAATTCCATCAACATGGCATTCCGGGTTCCGTACATGATACATGCATGAAGGATTCGAGAAACATGCGTTTCTGAGTTGTGAGCATGTGGATTAGTGAACTTTCATCCACCAAAGAAGGCATATATTACACTTTGAAATATTTACTCTGACTTCATAAGTTTTTTGTATCACCAGGTTCTAAAATCGGACATTTGGCAGTAGAAAACACTCTTTGAGCGAATTCTCACCAATACACATGTAATTTACATTGTTTACATAACCATGGCATGCCGTATTCCGAACATGTTTCATGCATCACGGGTTCCTCAAACATGCATTTCTGAGCTGGGGACTTGCGCATGACAGATGTTTCAACCACCAAACAAGTTACTTATGCACTTTGAAATAGTTCCTTGGACTTCGTTGCTTCTCCTATCACCAGTTTCAAGAATCACACTTTGATCACAGGAAAACCCTCCTGGACCGAATTCTACCCTAGAGATATGTAATTTGAATAGATACCTTCAACATGATATTCCGTGTTCTGTACATGTTACATGCATGACGGATTCGACAAACATGCATTCCTGAGTTGTGAGCATGTGGTTTACTGATTTTTCATCCTCTATAAAAGGAATAATTTCATATAGACTCGTGTACACATTTTCACAAGCTTTCCCTAACACAAGTTTCGAATTCGTTCATTTTTCACAGAAGAATACTTCTGGAGTGTATTCAACCTAATAGATATATAATTTACATGAATTCCATCAACATGGCATTCCGGGTTCCGTACATGATACATGCATGACAGATTCGAGAAACATGCGTTTCTGAGTTGTGAGCATGTGAATTAGTGAACTTTCATCCAACAAAGAAGGCATGTATTACACTTTGAAATATTTACTCTGACTTCATAAGTTTTTTGTATCACCAGGTTCTAAAATCGGACATTTGGCAGTAGAAAACACTCTCTGAGCGAATTCTCACCAATAAACATGTAATTTACATTGTTTACATAACCATGGCATTCCGTATTCCGAACATGTTTCATGCATCCCGGATTCCTCAAACATGCATTTCTGAGCTGTGAACATGCGCATGCCAGATGTTTCAACCACCAAAAAAGTTACTTAGGAGCTTTGAAATATTTCCTTGGACTTCGTTGCTTCTCCTATCACCAGTTTCAAGAATCACACTTTGATCACAGGAAAACCCTCCTGGACCGAATTCTACCCTAGAGATATGTAATTTGAATAGATACCTTCAACATGATATTCCGTGTTCTGTACATGTTACATGCATGACGGATTCGACAAACATGCATTCCTGAGTTGTGAGCATGTGGTTTACTGATTTCTCATCCTCTATAAAAGGAATAATTTCATATAGACTCGTGTACACATTTTCACAAGCTTTCCCTAACACAAGTTTCGAATTCGTTCATTTTTCACAGAAGAATACTTCTGGAGTGTATTCAACCTAATAGATATATAATTTACATGAATTCCATCAACATGGCATTCCGGGTTCCGTACATGATACATGCATGACAGATTCGAGAAACATGCGTTTCTGAGTTTTTAGCATGTGAATTAGTGAACTTTCATCCACCAAAGAAGGCATGTATTACACTTTGAAATATTTACTCTGACTTCATAAGTTTTTTGTATCACCAGGTTCTAAAATCGGACATTTGGCAGTAGAAAACACTCTTTGAGCGAATTCTCACCAATACACATGTATTTTACATTGTTTACATAACCATGGCATTCCGTATTCCGAACATGTTTCATGCAACACGGATTCCTCAAACATGCATTTCTGAGCTGTGAACATGCGCATGACAGATGTTTCAACCACCAAACAAGTTACTTATGCACTTTGAAATAGTTCCTTGGACTTCGTTGCTTCTCCTATCACCAGTTTCAAGAATCACACTTTGATCCCAGAAAAAGCCTCTTGGAGCGAATTCTACCCTAGAGATATGTAATTTGAATAGATTCCTTCAACATGATATTCCGTGTTCCGTACATGTTACATGCATGACGGATTCGACAAACATGCATTCCTGAGTTAAGAGCATGTGGATTACTGATTTTTCATCCTCTATAAAAGGAATAATTTCATATAGACGCGTGTACACATTTTCACAAGCTTTCCCTAACACAAGTTTCGAATTCGTTCATTTTTCACAGAAGAATACTTCTGGAGTGTATTCAACCTAATAGATATATAATTTACATGAATTCCATCAACATGGCATTCCGGGTTCCGTACATGAAACATGCATGACGGATTCGAGAAACATGCGTTTCTGAGTTGTGAGCATGTGGATTAGTGAACTTTCATCCACCAAAGAAGGCATATATTACACTTTGAAATATTTACTCTGACTTCATAAGTTTTTTGTATCACCAGGTTCTAAAATCGGACATTTGGCAGTAGAAAACACTCTTTGAGCGAATTCTCACCAATACACATGTAATTTACATTGTTTACATAACGATGGCATTCCGTATTCCGAACATGTTTCATGCATCACGGATTCCTCAAACATGCATTTCTGAGCTGTGAACATGCGCATGACAGATGTTTCAACCACCAAACATGTTACTTATGCACTTTGAAATAGTTCCTTGGACTTCGTTGCTTCTCCTATCACCAGTTTCAAGAATCACACTTTGATCCCAGAAAAACCCTCTTGGAGCGAATTCTACCCTAGAGATATGTAATTTGAATAGATTCCTTCAACATGATATTCCGTGTTCCGTACATGTTACATGCATGACGGATTCGACAAACATGCATTCCTGAGTTGAGAGCATGTGGATTACTGATTTTTCATCCTCTATAAAAGGAATAATTTCATATAGACTCGTGTACACATTTTCACAAGCTTTCCCTAAAACAAGTTTCGAATTCGTTCATTTTTCACAGAAGAATACTTCTGGAGTGTATTCAACCTAATAGATATTTAATTTACATGAATTCCTTCACCATGGCTTTCCGGGTTCCGTACATGATACATGCATTACGGATTCGAGAAACATGCGTTTCTGAGTTGTGAGCATGTGGATTAGTGAACTTTCATCCACCAAAGAAGGTATATATTACACTATGAAATATTTACTCTGACTTCATAAGTTTTTTGTATCACCAGGTTCTAAAATCGGACATTTGGCAGTAGAAAACACTCTTTGAGCGAATTCTCACCAATACACATGTAATTTACATTGTTTACATAACCATGGCATTCCGTATTCCGAACATGTTTCATGCATCCCAGATTCCTCAAACATGCATTTCTGAGCTGTGAACATGCGCATGCCAGATGTTTCAACCACCAAACAAGTTACTTAGGAGCTTTGAAATAGTTCCTTGGACTTCGTTGCTTCTCCTATCACCAGTTTCAAGAATCACACTTTGATCACAGGAAAACCCTCCTGGACCGAATTCTACCCTAGAGATATGTAATTTGAATAGATACCTTCAACATGATATTCCGTGTTCTGTACATGTTACATGCATGACGGATTCGACAAACATGCATTCCTGAGTTGTGAGCATGTGGTTTACTGATTTTTCATCCTCTATAAAAGGAATAATTTCATATAGACTCGTGTACACATTTTCACAAGCTTTCCCTAACACAAGTTTCGAATTCGTTCATTTTTCACAGAAGAATACTTCTGGAGTGTATTCAACCTAATAGATATATAATTTACATGAATTCCATCAACATGGCATTCCGGGTTCCGTACATGATACATGCATGACAGATTCGAGAAACATGCGTTTCTGAGTTGTGAGCATGTGAATTAGTGAACTTTCATCCACCAAAGAAGGCATGTATTACACTTTGAAATATTTACTCTGACTTCATAAGTTTTTTGTATCACCAGGTTCTAAAATCGGACATTTGGCAGTAGAAAACACTCTTTGAGCGAATTCTCACCAATACACATGTATTTTACATTGTTTACATAACCATGGCATTCCGTATTCCGAACATGTTTCATGCATCACGGATTCCTCAAACATGCATTTCTGAGCTGTGAACATGCGCATGACAGATGTTTCAACCACCAAACAAGTTACTTATGCACTTTGAAATATTTCCTTGGACTTCGCTGCTTCTCCTATCACCAGTTTCAAGAATCACACTTTGATCCCAGAAAAACCCTCTTGGAGCGAATTCTACCCTAGAGATATGTAATTTGAATAGATTCCTTCAACATGATATTCCGTGTTCCATACATGTTACATGCATGACAGATTCGACAAACATGCATTCCTGAGTTGAGAGCATGTGGATTACTGGTTTTTCATCCTCTATAAAAGGAATAATTTCATATAGACTCGTGTACACATTTTCACAAGCTTTCCCTAAAACAAGTTTCGAATTCGTTCATTTTTCACAGAAGAATACTTCTGGAGTGTATTCAACCTAATAGATATTTAATTTACATGAATTCCATCAACATGGCATTCCGGGTTCCGTACATGATACATGCATGAAGGATTCGAGAAACATGCGTTTCTGAGTTGTGAGCATGTGGATTAGTGAACTTTCATCCACCAAAGAAGGCATATATTACACTTTGAAATATTTACTCTGACTTCATAAGTTTTTTGTATCACCAGGTTCTAAAATCGGACATTTGGCAGTAGAAAACACTCTTTGAGCGAATTCTCACCAATACACATGTAATTTTCATTGTATACATAACCATGGCATTCCGTATTCAAAACATGTTTCATGCAACACGGATTCCTCAAACATGCATTTCTGAGCTGTGAACATGCGCATGACAGATGTTTCAACCACCAAACAAGTTACTTATGCACTTTGAAATAGTTCCTTGGACTTCGTTGCTTCTCCTATCACCAGTTTCAAGAATCACACTTTGATCACAGGAAAACCCTCCTGGAGCGAATTCTACCCTAGAGATATGTAATTTGAATAGATACCTTCAACATGATATTCCGTGTTCCGTACATGTTACATGCATGACGGATTCGACAAACATGCATTCCTGAGTCGTGAGCATGTGGATTACTGATTTTTCATCCTCTATAAAAGGAATAATTTCATATAGACTCGTGTACACATTTTCACAAACTTTCCCTAACACAATTTCGAATTCGTTCATTTTTCACAGAAGAATACTTCTGGAGTGTATTCAACCTAATAGATATTTAATTTACATGAATTCCTTCACCATGGCTTTCCGGGTTCCGTACATGATACATGCATGACGGATTCGAGAAACATGCGTTTCTGAGTTGTGAGCATGTGGATTAGTGAACTTTCATCCACCAAAGAAGGCATATATTACACTATGAAATATTTACTCTAACTTCATAAGTTTTTTGTATCACCAGGTTCTAAAATCGGACATTTGGCAGTAGAAAACACTCTTTGAGCGAATTCTCACCAATACACATGTAATTTACATTGTTTACATAACCATGGCATTCCGTATTCCGAACATGTTTCATGCATCCCGGATTCCTCAAACATGCATTTCTGAGCTGTGAACATGCGCATGACAGATGTTTCAACCACCAAACAAGTTACTTATGCACTTTGAAATAGTTCCTTGGACTTCGTTGCTTCTCCTATCACCAGTTTCAAGAATCACACTTTGATCCCAGAAAAACCCTCTTGGAGCGAATTCTACCCTAGAGATATGTAATTTGAATAGATTCCTTCAACATGATATTCCGTGTTCCGTACATGTTACATGCATGACGGATTCGACAAACATGCATTCCTGAGTTGAGAGCATGTGGATTACTGATTTTTCATCCTCTATAAAAGGAATAATTTCATATAGACTCGTGTACACATTTTCACAAGCTTTCCCTAAAACAAGTTTCGAATTCGTTCATTTTTCACAGAAGAATACTTCTGGAGTGTATTCAACCTAATAGATATTTAATTTACATGAATTCTATCAACATGGCATTCCGGGTTCCGTACATGATACATGCATGAAGGATTCGAGAAACATGCGTTTCTGAGTTGTGAGCATGTGGATTAGTGAACTTTCATCCACCAAAAAGGCATATATTACACTTTGAAATATTTACTCTGACTTCATAAGTTTTTTGTATCACCAGGTTCTAAAATCGGACATTTGGCAGTAGAAAACACTCTTTGAGCGAATTCTCACCAATACACATGTAATTTACATTGTTTACATAACCATGGCATGCCGTATTCCGAACATGTTTCATGCATCACGGGTTCCTCAAACATGCATTTCTGAGCTGGGGACTTGCGCATGACAGATGTTTCAACCACCAAACAAGTTACTTATGCACTTTGAAATAGTTCCTTGGACTTCGTTGCTTCTCCTATCACCAGTTTCAAGAATCACACTTTGATCACAGGAAAACCCTCCTGGACCGAATTCTACCCTAGAGATATGTAATTTGAATAGATACCTTCAACATGATATTCCGTGTTCTGTACATGTTACATGCATGACGGATTCGACAAACATGCATTCCTGAGTTGTGAGCATGTGGTTTACTGATTTTTCATCCTCTATAAAAGGAATAATTTCATATAGACTCGTGTACACATTTTCACAAGCTTTCCCTAACACAAGTTTCGAATTCGTTCATTTTTCACAGAAGAATACTTCTGGAGTGTATTCAACCTAATAGATATATAATTTACATGAATTCCATCAACATGGCATTCCGGGTTCCGTACATGATACATGCATGACAGATTCGAGAAACATGCGTTTCTGAGTTGTGAGCATGTGAATTAGTGAACTTTCATCCAACAAAGAAGTCATGTATTACACTTTGAAATATTTACTCTGACTTCATAAGTTTTTTGTATCACCAGGTTCTAAAATCGGACATTTGGCAGTAGAAAACACTCTTTGAGCGAATTCTCACCAATACACATGTATTTTACATTGTTTACATAACCATGGCATTCCGTATTCCGAACATGTTTCATGCATCACGGATTCCTCAAACATGCATTTCTGAGCTGTGAACATGCGCATGACAGATGTTTCAACCACCAAACAAGTTACTTATGCACTTTGAAATATTTCCTTGGACTTCGCTGCTTCTCCTGTCACCAGTTTCAAGAATCACACTTTGATCCCAGAAAAACCCTCTTGGAGCGAATTCTACCCTAGAGATGTGTAATTTGAATAGATTCCTTCAACATGATATTCCGTGTTCCATACATGTTACATGCATGACAGATTCGACAAACATGCATTCCTGAGTTGAGAGCATGTGGATTACTGATTTTTCATCCTCTATAAAAGGAATAATTTCATATAGACTCGTGTACACATTTTCACAAGCTTTCCCTAAAACAAGTTTCGAATTCGTTCATTTTTCACAGAAGAATACTTCTGGAGTGTATTCAACCTAATAGATATTTAATTTACATGAATTCCATCAACATGGCATTCCGGGTTCCGTACATGATACATGCATGAAGGATTCGAGAAACATGCGTTTCTGAGTTGTGAGCATGTGGATTAGTGAACTTTCATCCACCAAAGAAGGCATATATTACACTTTGAAATATTTACTCTGACTTCATAAGTTTTTTGTATCACCAGGTTCTAAAATCGGACATTTGGCAGTAGAAAACACTCTTTGAGCGAATTCTCACCAATACACATGTAATTTTCATTGTATACATAACCATGGCATTCCGTATTCAAAACATGTTTCATGCAACACGGATTCCTCAAACATGCATTTCTGAGCTGTGAACATGCGCATGACAGATGTTTCAACCACCAAACAAGTTACTTATGCACTTTGAAATAGTTCCTTGGACTTCGTTGCTTCTCCTATCACCAGTTTCAAGAATCACACTTTGATCACAGGAAAACCCTCCTGGAGCGAATTCTACCCTAGAGATATGTAATTTGAATTGATTCCTTCAACATGATATTCCGTGTTCCGTACATGTTACATGCATGACGGATTCGACAAAGATGCATTCCTGAGTTGTGAGCATGTGGATTACTGATTTTTCATCCTGTATAAAAGGAATAATTTCATATAGACTCGTGTACACATTTTCACAAGCTTTCCCTAACACAATTTCAAATTCGTTCATTTTTCACAGAAGAATACTTCTGGAGTGTATTCAACCTAATAGATATTTAATTTACATGAATTCCTTCACCATGGCTTTCCGGGTTCCGTACATGATACATGCATGACGGATTCGAGAAACATGCGTTTCTGAGTTGTGAGCATGTGGATTAGTGAACTTTCATCCACCAAAAAGGCATATATTACACTATGAAATATTTACTCTGACTTCATAAGTTTTTTGTATCACCAGGTTCTAAAATCGGACATTTGGCAGTAGAAAACACTCTTTGAGCGAATTCTCACCAATACACATGTAATTTACATTGTTTACATAACCATGGCATTCCGTATTCCGAACATGTTTCATGCATCCCGGATTCCTCAAACATGCATTTCTGAGCTGTGAACATGCGCATGCCAGATGTTTCAACCACCAAACAATTTACTTATGCACTTTGAAATAGTTCCTTGGACTTCGTTGCTTCTCCTATCACCAGTTTCAAGAATCACACTTTGATCCCAGAAAAACCCTCTTGGAGCGAATTCTACCCTAGAGATGTGTAATTTGAATAGATTCCTTCAACATGATATTCCGTGTTCCGTACATGTTACATGCATGACGGATTCGACAAACATGCATTCCTGAGTCGTGAGCATGTGGATTACTGATTTTTCATCCTCTATAAAAGGAATAATTTCATATAGACTCGTGTACACATTTTCACAAGCTTTCCCTAACACAAGTTTCGAATTCGTTCATTTTTCACAGAAGAATACTTCTGGAGTGTATTCAACCTAATAGATATATAATTTACATGAATTCCATCCACATGGCATTCCGGGTTCCGTACATGATACATGCATGACGGATTCGAGAAACATGCGTTTCTGAGTTGTGAGCATGTGGATTAGTGAACTTTCATCCACCAAAGAAGGCATATATTACACTTTGAAATATTTACTCTGACTTCATAAGTTTTTTGTATCACCAGGTTCTAAAATCGGACATTTGGCAGTAGAAAACACTCTTTGAGCGAATTCTCACCAATACACATGTAATTTACATTGTTTACATAACGATGGCATTCCGTATTCCGAACATGTTTCATGCATCACGGATTCCTCAAACATGCATTTCTGAGCTGTGAACATGCGCATGACAGATGTTTCAACCACCAAACAAGTTACTTATGCACTTTGAAATAGTTCCTTGGACTTCGTTGCTTCTCCTATCACCAGTTTCAAGAATCACACTTTGATCCCAGAAAAACCCTCTTGGAGCGAATTCTACCCTAGAGATATGTAATTTGAATAGATTCCTTCAACATGATATTCCGTGTTCCGTACATGTTACATGCATGACGGATTCGACAAACATGCATTCCTGAGTTGAGAGCATGTGGATTACTGATTTTTCATCCTCTATAAAAGGAATAATTTCATATAGACTCGTGTACACATTTTCACAAGCTTTCCCTAAAACAAGTTTCGAATTCGTTCATTTTTCACAGAAGAATACTTCTGGAGTGTATTCAACCTAATAGATATTTAATTTACATGAATTCTATCAACATGGCATTCCGGGTTCCGTACATGATACATGCATGAAGGATTCGAGAAACATGCGTTTCTGAGTTGTGAGCATGTGGATTAGTGAACTTTCATCCACCAAAAAGGCATATATTACACTTTGAAATATTTACTCTGACTTCATAAGTTTTTTGTATCACCAGGTTCTAAAATCGGACATTTGGCAGTAGAAAACACTCTTTGAGCGAATTCTCACCAATACACATGTAATTTACATTGTTTACATAACCATGGCATGCCGTATTCCGAACATGTTTCATGCAACACGGATTCCTCAAACATGCATTTCTGAGCTGTGAACATGCGCATGACAGATGTTTCAACCACCAAACAAGTTACTTATGCACTTTGAAATAGTTCCTTGGACTTCGTTGCTTCTCCTATCACCAGTTTCAAGAATCACACTTTGATCCCAGAAAAACCCTCTTGGAGCGAATTCTACCCTAGAGATATGTAATTTGAATAGATTCCTTCAACATGATATTCCGTGTTCCGTACATGTTACATGCATGACGGATTCGACAAACATGCATTCCTGAGTTGAGAGCATGTGGATTACTGATTTTTCATCCTCTATAAAAGGAATAATTTCATATAGACTCGTGTACACATTTTCACAAGCTTTCCCTAAAACAAGTTTCGAATTCGTTCATTTTTCACAGAAGAATACTTCTGGAGTGTATTCAACCTAATAGATATTTAATTTACATGAATTCTATCAACATGGCATTCCGGGTTCCGTACATGATACATGCATGAAGGATTCGAGAAACATGCGTTTCTGAGTTGTGAGCATGTGGATTAGTGAACTTTCATCCACCAAAAAGGCATATATTACACTTTGAAATATTTACTCTGACTTCATAAGTTTTTTGTATCACCAGGTTCTAAAATCGGACATTTGGCAGTAGAAAACACTCTTTGAGCGAATTCTCACCAATACACATGTAATTTACATTGTTTACATAACCATGGCATGCCGTATTCCGAACATGTTTCATGCAACACGGATTCCTCAAACATGCATTTCTGAGCTGTGAACATGCGCATGACAGATGTTTCAACCACCAAACAAGTTACTTATGCACTTTGAAATAGTTCCTTGGACTTCGTTGCTTCTCCTATCACCAGTTTCAAGAATCACACTTTGATCACAGGAAAACCCTCCTGGAGCGAATTCTACCCTAGAGATATGTAATTTGAATTGATTCCTTCAACATGATATTCCGTGTTCCGTACATGTTACATGCATGACGGATTCGACAAAGATGCATTCCTGAGTTGTGAGCATGTGGATTACTGATTTTTCATCCTGTATAAAAGGAATAATTTCATATAGACTCGTGTACACATTTTCACAAGCTTTCCCTAACACAATTTCGAATTCGTTCATTTTTCACAGAAGAATACTTCTGGAGTGTATTCAACCTAATAGATATTTAATTTACATGAATTCCTTCACCATGGCTTTCCGGGTTCCGTACATGATACATGCATGACGGATTCGAGAAACATGCGTTTCTGAGTTGTGAGCATGTGGATTAGTGAACTTTCATCCACCAAAGAAGGCATATATTACACTATGAAATATTTACTCTGACTTCATAAGTTTTTTGTATCACCAGGTTCTAAAATCGGACATTTGGCAGTAGAAAACACTCTTTGAGCGAATTCTCACCAATACACATGTAATTTACATTGTTTACATAACCATGGCATTCCGTATTCCGAACATGTTTCATGCATCCCGGATTCCTCAAACATGCATTTCTGAGCTGTGAACATGCGCATGCCAGATGTTTCAACCACCAAACAATTTACTTATGCACTTTGAAATAGTTCCTTGGACTTCGTTGCTTCTCCTATCACCAGTTTCAAGAATCACACTTTGATCCCAGAAAAACCCTCTTGGAGCGAATTCTACCCTAGAGATGTGTAATTTGAATAGATTCCTTCAACATGATATTCCGTGTTCCGTACATGTTACATGCATGACGGATTCGACAAACATGCATTCCTGAGTCGTGAGCATGTGGATTACTGATTTTTCATCCTCTATAAAAGGAATAATTTCATATAGACTCGTGTACACATTTTCACAAGCTTTCCCTAACACAAGTTTCGAATTCGTTCATTTTTCACAGAAGAATACTTCTGGAGTGTATTCAACCTAATAGATATATAATTTACATGAATTCCATCAACATGGCATTCCGGGTTCCGTACATGATACATGCATGACGGATTCGAGAAACATGCGTTTCTGAGTTGTGAGCATGTGGATTAGTGAACTTTCATCCACCAAAGAAGGCATATATTACACTTTGAAATATTTACTCTGACTTCATAAGTTTTTTGTATCACCAGGTTCTAAAATCGGACATTTGGCAGTAGAAAACACTCTTTGAGCGAATTCTCACCAATACACATGTAATTTACATTGTTTACATAACGATGGCATTCCGTATTCCGAACATGTTTCATGCATCACGGATTCCTCAAACATGCATTTCTGAGCTGTGAACATGCGCATGACAGATGTTTCAACCACCAAACAAGTTACTTATGCACTTTGAAATAGTTCCTTGGACTTCGTTGCTTCTCCTATCACCAGTTTCAAGAATCACACTTTGATCCCAGAAAAACCCTCTTGGAGCGAATTCTACCCTAGAGATATGTAATTTGAATAGATTCCTTCAACATGATATTCCGTGTTCCGTACATGTTACATGCATGACGGATTCGACAAACATGCATTCCTGAGTTGAGAGCATGTGGATTACTGATTTTTCATCCTCTATAAAAGGAATAATTTCATATAGACTCGTGTACACATTTTCACAAGCTTTCCCTAAAACAAGTTTCGAATTCGTTCATTTTTCACAGAAGAATACTTCTGGAGTGTATTCAACCTAATAGATATTTAATTTACATGAATTCTATCAACATGGCATTCCGGGTTCCGTACATGATACATGCATGAAGGATTCGAGAAACATGCGTTTCTGAGTTGTGAGCATGTGGATTAGTGAACTTTCATCCACCAAAAAGGCATATATTACACTTTGAAATATTTACTCTGACTTCATAAGTTTTTTGTATCACCAGGTTCTAAAATCGGACATTTGGCAGTAGAAAACCCTCTTTGAGCGAATTCTCACCAATACACATGTAATTTACATTGTTTACATAACCATGGCATGCCGTATTCCGAACATGTTTCATGCATCACGGGTTCCTCAAACATGCATTTCTGAGCTGGGGACTTGCGCATGACAGATGTTTCAACCACCAAACAAGTTACTTATACACTTTGAAATAGTTCCTTGGACTTCGTTGCTTCTCCTATCACCAGTTTCAAGAATCACACCTTGATCCCAGAAAAACCCTCTTGGAGCGAATTCTACCCTAGAGATATGTAATTTGAATAGATTCCTTCAACATGATATTCCGTGTTCCGTACATGTTACATGCATGACGGATTCGACAAACATGCATTCCAGAGTTGTGAGCATGTGGATTACTGATTTTTCATCCTCTATAAAAGGAATAATTTCATATAGACTCGTGTACACATTTTCACAAGCTTACCCTAACACAAGTTTCGAATTCGTTCATTTTTCACAGAAGAATACTTCTGGAGTGTATTCAACCTAATAGATATATAATTTACATGAATTCCATCAACATGGCATTCCGGGTTCCGTACATGATACATGCATGATGGATTCGAGAAACATGCGTTTCTGAGTTGTGAGCATGTGGATTAGTGAACTTTCATCCACCAAAGAAGGCATATATTACACTTTGAAATATTTACTCTGACTTCATAAGTTTTTTGTATCACCAGGTTCTAAAATCGGACATTTGGCAGTAGAAAACACTCTTTGAGCGAATTCTCACCAATACACATGTAATTTTCATTGTTTACATAACCATGGCATTCCGTATTCCGAACATGTTTCATGCATCACGGATTCCTCAAACATGCATTTCTGAGCTGTGAACATGCGCATGACAGATGTTTCAACCACCAAACAAGTTACTTATGCACTTTGAAATAGTTCCTTGGACTTCGTTGCTTCTCCTATCACCAGTTTCAAGAATCACACTTTGATCCCAGAAAAACACTCTTGGAGCGAATTCTACCCTAGAGATATGTAATTTGAATAGATTCCTTCAACATGGTATTCCGTGTTCCGTACATGTTACATGCATGACGGATTCGACAAAAATGCATTCCAGAGTTGTGAGCATGTGGATTACTGATTTTTCATCCTCTATAAAAGGAATAATTTCATATAGACTCGTGTACACATTTTCACAAGCTATCCCTAACACAAGTTTCGAATTCGTTCATTTTTCACAGAAGAATACTTCTGGAGTGTATTCAACCTAATAGATATATAATTTACATGAATTCCATCAACATGGCATTCCGGGTTCCGTACATGATACATGCATGATGGATTCGAGAAACATGCGTTTCTGAGTTGTGAGCATGTGGATTAGTGAACTTTCATCCACCAAAGAAGGCATATATTACACTTTGAAATATTTACTCTGACTTCATAAGTTTTTTGTATCACCAGGTTCTAAAATCGGACATTTGGCAGTAGAAAACACTCTGTGAGCGAATTCTCACCAATACACATGTTATTTTCATTGTTTACATAACCATGGCATTCCGTATTCCGAACATGTTTCATGCATCACGGATTCCTCAAACATGCATTTCTGAGCTGTGAACATGCGCATGACAGATGTTTCAACCACCAAACAAGTTACTTATGCACTTTGAAATAGTTCCTTGGACTTCGTTGCTTCTCCTATCACCAGTTTCAAGAATCACACTTTGATCCCAGAAAAACCCTCTTGGAGGGAATTCTACCCTAGAGATATGTAATTTGAATAGATTCCTTCAACATGATATTCCGTGATCCGTACATGTTACATGCATGACGGATTCGACAAACATGCATTCCTGAGTTGAGAGCATGTGGATTACTGATTTTTCATCCTCTATAAAAGGAATAATTTCATATAGACTCGTGTACACATTTTCACAAGCTTTCCCTAACACAAGTTTCGAATTCGTTCATTTTTCACAGAAGAATACTTCTGGAGTGTATTCAACCTAATACATATTTAATTTACATGAATTCTATCAACATGGCATTCCGGGTTCCGTAAATGATACATGCATGAAGGATTCGAGAAACATGCGTTTCTGAGTTGTGAGCATGTGGATTAGTGAACTTTCATCCACCAAAGAAGGCATATATTACACTTTGAAATATTTACTCTGACTTCATAAGTTTTTTGTATCACCAGGTTCTAAAATCGGACATTTGGCAGTAGAAAACACTCTTTGAGCGAATTCTCACCAATACACATGTAATTTACATTGTTTACATAACCATGGCATTCCGTATTCCGAACATGTTTCATGCATCACGGATTCCTCAAACATGCATTTCTGAGCTGTGAACATGCGCATGCCAGATGTTTCAACCACCAAACAAGTTACTTAGGAGCTTTGAAATATTTCCTTGGACTTCGTTGCTTCTCCTATCACCAGTTTCAAGAATCACACTTTGATCACAGGAAAACCCTCCTGGACCGAATTCTATCCTAGAGATATGTAATTTGAATAGATACCTTCAACATGATATTCCGTGTTCCGTACATGTTACATGCATGACGGATTCGACAAACATGCATTCCTGAGTTGTGAGCATGTGGTTTACAGATTTTTCATCCTCTATAAAAGGAATAATTTCATATAGACTCGTGTACACATTTTCACAAGCTTTCCCTAACACAAGTTTCGAATTCGTTCATTTTTCACAGAAGAATACTTCTGGAGTGTATTCAACCTAATAGATATATAATTTACATGAATTCCATCCACATGGCATTCCGGGTTCCGTACATGATACATGCATGACGGATTCGAGAAACATGCGTTTCTGAGTTGTGAGCATGTGGATTAGTGAACTTTCATCCACCAAAGAAGGCATATATTACACTTTGAAATATTTACTCTGACTTCATAAGTTTTTTGTATCACCAGGTTCTAAAATCGGACATTTGGCAGTAGAAAACACTCTTTGAGCGAATTCTCACCAATACACATGTAATTTACATTGTTTATATAACCATGGCATTCCGTATTCCGAACATGTTTCATGAATCACGGATTCCTCAAACATGCATTTCTGAGCTGTGAACATGCGCATGACAGATGTTTCAACCACCAAACAAGTTACTTATGCACTTTGAAATAGTTCCTTGGACTTCGTTGCTTCTCCTATCACCAGTTTCAAGAATCACAATTTGATCCCAGAAAAACCCTCTTGGAGGGAATTCTACCCTAGAGATATGTAATTTGAATAGATTCCTTCAACATGATATTCCGTGTTCCGTACATGTTACATGCATGACGGATTCGACAAACATGCATTCCTGAGTTGAGAGCATGTGGATTACTGACTTTTCATCCTCTATAAAAGGAATAATTTCATATAGACTCGTGTACACATTTTCACAAGCTTTCCCTAACACAAGTTTCGAATTCGTTCATTTTTCACAGAAGAATACTTCTGGAGTGTATTCAACCTAATAGATATTTAATTTACATGAATTCTATCAACATGGCATTCCGGGTTCCGTACATGATACATGCATGAAGGATTCGAGAAACATGCGTTTCTGAGTTGTGAGCATGTGGATTAGTGAACTTTCATCCACCAAAGAAGGCATATATTACACTTTGAAATATTTACTCTGACTTCATAAGTTTTTTGTATCACCAGGTTCTAAAATCGGACATTTGGCAGTAGAAAACACTCTTTGAGCGAATTCTCACCAATACACATGTAATTTACATTGTTTACATAACCATGGCATTCCGTATTCCGAACATGTTTCATGCATCACGGATTCCTCAAACATGCATTTCTGAGCTGTGAACATGCGCATGCCATATGTTTCAACCACCAAACAAGTTATTTAGGAGCTTTGAAATATTTCCTTGGACTTCGTTGCTTCTCCTATCACCAGTTTCAAGAATCACACTTTGATCACAGGAAAACCCTCCTGGACCGAATTCTATCCTAGAGATATGTAATTTGAATAGATACCTTCAACATGATATTCCGTGTTCCGTACATGTTACATGCATGACGGATTCGACAAACATGCATTCCTGAGTTGTGAGCATGTGGTTTACTGATTTTTCATCCTCTATAAAAGGAATAATTTCATATAGACTCGTGTACACATTTTCACAAGCTTTCCCTAACACAAGTTTCGAATTCGTTCATTTTTCACAGAAGAATACTTCTGGAGTGTATTCAACCTAATAGATATATAATTTACATGAATTCCATCAACATGGCATTCCGGGTTCCGTACATGATACATGCATGACGGATTCGAGAAACATGCGTTTCTGAGTTGTGAGCATGTGGATTAGTGAATTTTCATCCACCAAAGAAGGCATATATTACACTTTGAAATATTTACTCTGACTTCATAAGTTTTTTGTATCACCAGGTTCTAAAATCGGACATTTGGCAGTAGAAAACACTCTTTGAGCGAATTCTCACCAATACACATGTAATTTACATTGTTTACATAACCATGGCATTCCGTATACCGAACATGTTTCATGAATCACGGATTCCTCAAACATGCATTTCTGAGCTGTGAACATGCGCATGACAGATGTTTCAACCACCAAACAAGTTACTTATGCACTTTGAAATAGTTCCTTGGACTTCGTTGCTTCTCCTATCACCAGTTTCAAGAATCACACTTTGATCCCAGAAAAACCCTCTTGGAGCGAATTCTACCCTAGAGATATGTAATTTGAATAGATTCCTTCAACATGATATTCCGTGTTCCGTACATGTTACATGCATGACGGATTCGACAAACATGCATTCCTGAGTTGAGAGCATGTGGATTACTGATTTTTCATCCTCTATAAAAGGAATAATTTCATATAGACTCGTGTACACATTTTCACAAGCTTTCCCTAACACAAGTTTCGAATTCGTTCATTTTTCACAGAAGAATACTTCTGGAGTGTATTCAACCTAATAGATATTTAATTTACATGAATTCTATCAACATGGCATTCCGGGTTCCGTACATGATATATGCATGAAGGATACGAGAAACATGCGTTTCTGAGTTGTGAGCATGTGGATTAGTGAACTTTCATCCACCAAAGAAGGCATATATTACACTTTGAAATATTTATTCTGACTTCATAAGTTTTTTGTATCACCAGGTTCTAAAATCGGACATTTGGCAGTAGAAAACACTCTTTGAGCGAATTCTCACCAATACACATGTAATTTACATTGTTTACATAACCATGGCATTCCGTATTCCGAACATGTTTCATGCATCACGGGTTCTTCAAACATGCATTTCTGAGCTGTGAACATGCGCATGACAGATGTTTCAACCACCAAACAAGTTACTTATGCACTTTGAAATAGTTCCTTGGACTTCGTTGCTTCTCCTATCACCAGTTTCAAGAATCACACTTTGATCCCAGAAAAACCCTCTTGGAGCGAATTCTACCCTAGAGATATGTAATTTGAATAGATTCCTTCAACATGATATTCCGTGTTCCGTACATGTTACATGCATGACGGATTCGACAAACATGCATTCCTGAGTTGAGAGCATGTGGATTACTGATTTTTCATCCTCTATAAAAGGAATAATTTCATATAGACTCGTGTACACATTTTCACAAGCTTTCCCTAAAACAAGTTTCGAATTCGTTCATTTTTCACAGAAGAATACTTCTGGAGTGTATTCAACCTAATAGATATTTAATTTACATGAATTCTATCAACATGGCATTCCGGGTTCCGTACATGATACATGCATGAAGGATTCGAGAAACATGCGTTTCTGAGTTGTGAGCATGTGGATTAGTGAACTTTCATCCACCAAAGAAGGCATATATTACACTTTGAAATATTTACTCTGACTTCATAAGTTTTTTGTATCACCAGGTTCTAAAATCGGACATTTGGCAGTAGAAAACACTCTTTGAGCGAATTCTCACCAATACACATGTAATTTACATTGTTTACATAACCATGGCATGCCGTATTCCGAACATGTTTCATGCATCACGGGTTCTTCAAACATGCATTTCTGAGCTGTGAACATGCGCATGACAGTTGTTTCAACCACCAAACAAGTTACTTATGCACTTTGAAATAGTTCCTTGGACTTCGTTGCTTCTCCTATCACCAGTTTCAAGAATCACACTTTGATCACAGGAAAACCCTCCTGGAGCGAATTCTACCCTAGAGATATGTAATTTGAATAGATTCCTTCAACATGATATTCCGTGTTCCGTACATGTTACATGCATGACGGATTCGACAAAGATGCATTCCTGAGTTGTGAGCATGTGGATTACTGATTTTTCATCCTCTATAAAAGGAATAATTTCATATAGACTCGTGTACACATTTTCACAAGCTTTCCCTAACACAAGTTTCGAATTCGTTCATTTTTCACAGAAGAATACTTCTGGAGTGTAGTCAACCTAATAGATATTTAATTTACATGAATTCCTTCACCATGGCTTTCCGGGTTCCGTACATGATACATGCATGACGGATTCGAGAAACATGCGTTTCTGATTTGTGAGCATGTGGATTAGTGAACTTTCATCCACCAAAGAAGGCATATATTACACTATGAAATATTTACTCTGACTTCATAAGTTTTTTGTATCACCAGGTTCTAAAATCGGACATTTGGCAGTAGAAAACACTATCTGAGCGAATTCTCACCAATACACATGTAATTAACATTGTTTACATAACCATGGCATTCCGTATTCCGAACATGTTTCATGCATCCCGGATTCCTCAAACATGCATTTCTGAGCTGTGAACATGCGCATGCCAGATGTTTCAACCACCAAAAAAGTTACTTAGGAGCTTTGAAATATTTCCTTGGACTTCGTTGCTTCTCCTATCACCAGTTTCAAGAATCACACTTTGATCACAGGAAAACCCTCCTGGACCGAATTCTACCCTAGAGATATGTAATTTGAATAGATACCTTCAACATGATATTCCGTGTTCTGTACATGTTACATGCATGACGGATTCGACAAACATGCATTCCTGAGTTGTGAGCATGTGGTTTACTGATTTCTCATCCTCTATAAAAGGAATAATTTCATATAGACTCGTGTACACATTTTCACAAGCTTTCCCTAACACAAGTTTCGAATTCGTTCATTTTTCACAGAAGAATACTTCTGGAGTGTATTCAACCTAATAGATATATAATTTACATGAATTCCATCAACATGGCATTCCGGGTTCCGTACATGATACATGCATGACAGATTCGAGAACCATGCGTTTCTGAGTTGTGAGCATGTGAATTAGTGAACTTTCATCCACCAAAGAAGGCATATATTACACTTTGAAATATTTACTCTGACTTCATAAGTTTTTTGTATCACCAGGTTCTAAAATCGGACATTTGGCAGTAGAAAACACTCTTTGAGCGAATTCTCACCAATACACATGTAATTTACATTGTTTACATAACCATGGCATTCCGTATTCCGAACATGATTCATGAATCACGGATTCCTCAAACATGCATTTCTGAGCTGTGAACATGCGCATGACAGATGTTTCAACCACCAAACAAGTTACTTATGCACTTTGAAATAGTTCCTTGGACTTCGTTGCTTCTCCTATCACCAGTTTCAAGAATCACACCTTGATCCCAGAAAAACCCTCTTGGAGCGAATTCTACCCTAGAGATATGTAATTTGAATAGATTCCTTCAACATGATATTCCGTGTTCCGTACATGTTACATGCATGACGGATTCGACAAACATGCATTCCAGAGTTGTGAGCATGTCGATTACTGATTTTTCATCCTCTATAAAAGGAATAATTTCATATAGACTCGTGTACACATTTTCACAAGCTTTCCCTAACACAAGTTTCGAATTCGTTCATTTTTCACAGAAGAATACTTCTGGAGTGTATTCAACCTAATAGATATATAATTTACATGAATTCCATCAACATGGCATTCCGGGTTCCGTACATGATACATGCATGACGGATTCGAGAAACATGCGTTTCTGAGTTGTGAGCATGTGGATTAGTGAACTTTCATCCACCAAAGAAGGCATATATTACACTTTGAAATATTTACTCTGACTTCATAAGTTTTTTGTATCACCAGGTTCTAAAATCGGACATTTGGCAGTAGAAAACACTCTTTGAGCGAATTCTCACCAATACACATGTAATTTTCATTGTATACATAACCATGGCATTCCGTATTCCGAACATGTTTCATGCAACACGGATTCCTCAAACATGCATTTCTGAGCTGTGAACATGCGCATGACAGATGTTTCAACCACCAAACAAGTTACTTATGCACTTTGAAATAGTTCCTTGGACTTCGTTGCTTCTCCTATCACCAGTTTCAAGAATCACACTTTGATCCCAGAAAAACCCTCTTGGAGCGAATTCTACCCTAGAGATATGTAATTTGAATAGATTCCTTCAACATGATATTCCGTGTTCCGTACATGTTACATGCATGACGGATTCGACAAACATGCATTCCTGAGTTAAGAGCATGTGGATTACTGATTTTTCATCCTCTATAAAAGGAATAATTTCATATAGACGCGTGTACACATTTTCACAAGCTTTCCCTAACACAAGTTTCGAATTCGTTCATTTTTCACAGAAGAATACTTCTGGAGTGTATTCAACCTAATAGATATATAATTTACATGAATTCCATCAACATGGCATTCCGGGTTCCGTACATGAAACATGCATGACGGATTCGAGAAACATGCGTTTCTGAGTTGTGAGCATGTGGATTAGTGAACTTTCATCCACCAAAGAAGGCATATATTACACTTTGAAATATTTACTCTGACTTCATAAGTTTTTTGTATCACCAGGTTCTAAAATCGGACATTTGGCAGTAGAAAACACTCTTTGAGCGAATTCTCACCAATACACATGTAATTTACATTGTTTACATAACCATGGCATTCCGTATTCCGAACATGTTTCATGCATCACGGATTCCTCAAACATGCATTTCTGAGCTGTGAACATGCGCATGCCATATGTTTCAACCACCAAACAAGTTATTTAGGAGCTTTGAAATATTTCCTTGGACTTCGTTGCTTCTCCTATCACCAGTTTCAAGAATCACACTTTGATCACAGGAAAACCCTCCTGGACCGAATTCTATCCTAGAGATATGTAATTTGAATAGATACCTTCAACATGATATTCCGTGTTCCGTACATGTTACATGCATGACGGATTCGACAAACATGCATTCCTGAGTTGTGAGCATGTGGTTTACTGATTTTTCATCCTCTATAAAAGGAATAATTTCATATAGACTCGTGTACACATTTTCACAAGCTTTCCCTAACACAAGTTTCGAATTCGTTCATTTTTCACAGAAGAATACTTCTGGAGTGTATTCAACCTAATAGATATATAATTTACATGAATTCCATCAACATGGCATTCCGGGTTCCGTACATGATACATGCATGACGGATTCGAGAAACATGCGTTTCTGAGTTGTGAGCATGTGGATTAGTGAATTTTCATCCACCAAAGAAGGCATATATTACACTTTGAAATATTTACTCTGACTTCATAAGTTTTTTGTATCACCAGGTTCTAAAATCGGACATTTGGCAGTAGAAAACACTCTTTGAGCGAATTCTCACCAATACACATGTAATTTACATTGTTTACATAACCATGGCATTCCGTATACCGAACATGTTTCATGAATCACGGATTCCTCAAACATGCATTTCTGAGCTGTGAACATGCGCATGACAGATGTTTCAACCACCAAACAAGTTACTTATGCACTTTGAAATAGTTCCTTGGACTTCGTTGCTTCTCCTATCACCAGTTTCAAGAATCACACTTTGATCCCAGAAAAACCCTCTTGGAGCGAATTCTACCCTAGAGATATGTAATTTGAATAGATTCCTTCAACATGATATTCCGTGTTCCGTACATGTTACATGCATGACGGATTCGACAAACATGCATTCCTGAGTTGAGAGCATGTGGATTACTGATTTTTCATCCTCTATAAAAGGAATAATTTCATATAGACTCGTGTACACATTTTCACAAGCTTTCCCTAACACAAGTTTCGAATTCGTTCATTTTTCACAGAAGAATACTTCTGGAGTGTATTCAACCTAATAGATATTTAATTTACATGAATTCTATCAACATGGCATTCCGGGTTCCGTACATGATATATGCATGAAGGATTCGAGAAACATGCGTTTCTGAGTTGTGAGCATGTGGATTAGTGAACTTTCATCCACCAAAGAAGGCATATATTACACTTTGAAATATTTACTCTGACTTCATAAGTTTTTTGTATCACCAGGTTCTAAAATCGGACATTTGGCAGTAGAAAACACTCTTTGAGCGAATTCTCACCAATACACATGTAATTTACATTGTTTACATAACCATGGCATTCCGTATTCCGAACATGTTTCATGCATCACGGGTTCTTCAAACATGCATTTCTGAGCTGTGAACATGCGCATGACAGATGTTTCAACCACCAAACAAGTTACTTATGCACTTTGAAATAGTTCCTTGGACTTCGTTGCTTCTCCTATCACCAGTTTCAAGAATCACACTTTGATCCCAGAAAAACCCTCTTGGAGCGAATTCTACCCTAGAGATATGTAATTTGAATAGATTCCTTCAACATGATATTCCGTGTTCCGTACATGTTACATGCATGACGGATTCGACAAACATGCATTCCTGAGTTGAGAGCATGTGGATTACTGATTTTTCATCCTCTATAAAAGGAATAATTTCATATAGACTCGTGTACACATTTTCACAAGCTTTCCCTAAAACAAGTTTCGAATTCGTTCATTTTTCACAGAAGAATACTTCTGGAGTGTATTCAACCTAATAGATATTTAATTTACATGAATTCTATCAACATGGCATTCCGGGTTCCGTACATGATACATGCATGAAGGATTCGAGAAACATGCGTTTCTGAGTTGTGAGCATGTGGATTAGTGAACTTTCATCCACCAAAGAAGGCATATATTACACTTTGAAATATTTACTCTGACTTCATAAGTTTTTTGTATCACCAGGTTCTAAAATCGGACATTTGGCAGTAGAAAACACTCTTTGAGCGAATTCTCACCAATACACATGTAATTTACATTGTTTACATAACCATGGCATTCCGTATTCCGAACATGTTTCATGCATCACGGGTTCTTCAAACATGCATTTCTGAGCTGTGAACATGCGCATGACAGATGTTTCAACCACCAAACAAGTTACTTATGCACTTTGAAATAGTTCCTTGGACTTCGTTGCTTCTCCTATCACCAGTTTCAAGAATCACACTTTGATCACAGGAAAACCCTCCTGGAGCGAATTCTACCCTAGAGATATGTAATTTGAATAGATTCCTTCAACATGATATTCCGTGTTCCGTACATGTTACATGCATGACGGATTCGACAAACATGCATTCCTGAGTTGTGAGCATGTGGATTACTGATTTTTCATCCTCTATAAAAGGAATAATTTCATATAGACTCGTGTACACATTTTCACAAGCTTTCCCTAACACAAGTTTCGAATTCGTTCATTTTTCACAGAAGAATACTTCTGGAGTGTAGTCAACCTAATAGATATTTAATTTACATGAATTCCTTCACCATGGCTTTCCGGGTTCCGTACATGATACATGCATGATGGATTCGAGAAACATGCGTTTCTGATTTGTGAGCATGTGGATTAGTGAACTTTCATCCACCAAAGAAGGCATATATTACACTATGAAATATTTACTCTGACTTCATAAGTTTTTTGTATCACCAGGTTCTAAAATCGGACATTTGGCAGTAGAAAACACTCTCTGAGCGAATTCTCACCAATACACATGTAATTAACATTGTTTACATAACCATGGCATTCCGTATTCCGAACATGTTTCATGCATCCCGGATTCCTCAAACATGCATTTCTGAGCTGTGAACATGCGCATGCCAGATGTTTCAACCACCAAAAAAGTTACTTAGGAGCTTTGAAATATTTCCTTGGACTTCGTTGCTTCTCCTATCACCAGTTTCAAGAATCACACTTTGATCACAGGAAAACCCTCCTGGACCGAATTCTACCCTAGAGATATGTAATTTGAATAGATACCTTCAACATGATATTCCGTGTTCTGTACATGTTACATGCATGACGGATTCGACAAACATGCATTCCTGAGTTGTGAGCATGTGGTTTACTGATTTCTCATCCTCTATAAAAGGAATAATTTCATATAGACTCGTGTACACATTTTCACAAGCTTTCCCTAACACAAGTTTCGAATTCGTTCATTTTTCACAGAAGAATACTTCTGGAGTGTATTCAACCTAATAGATATATAATTTACATGAATTCCATCAACATGGCATTCCGGGTTCCGTACATGATACATGCATGACAGATTCGAGAACCATGCGTTTCTGAGTTGTGAGCATGTGAATTAGTGAACTTTCATCCACCAAAGAAGGCATATATTACACTTTGAAATATTTACTCTGACTTCATAAGTTTTTTGTATCACCAGGTTCTAAAATCGGACATTTGGCAGTAGAAAACACTCTTTGAGCGAATTCTCACCAATACACATGTAATTTACATTGTTTACATAACCATGGCATTACGTATTCCGAACATGATTCATGAATCACGGATTCCTCAAACATGCATTTCTGAGCTGTGAACATGCGCATGACAGATGTTTCAACCACCAAACAAGTTACTTATGCACTTTGAAATAGTTCCTTGGACTTCGTTGCTTCTCCTATCACCAGTTTCAAGAATCACACCTTGATCCCAGAAAAACCCTCTTGGAGCGAATTCTACCCTAGAGATATGTAATTTGAATAGATTCCTTCAACATGATATTCCGTGTTCCGTACATGTTACATGCATGACGGATTCGACAAACATGCATTCCAGAGTTGTGAGCATGTCGATTACTGATTTTTCATCCTCTATAAAAGGAATAATTTCATATAGACTCGTGTACACATTTTCACAAGCTTTCCCTAACACAAGTTTCGAATTCGTTCATTTTTCACAGAAGAATACTTCTGGAGTGTATTCAACCTAATAGATATATAATTTACATGAATTCCATCAACATGGCATTCCGGGTTCCGTACATGATACATGCATGACGGATTCGAGAAACATGCGTTTCTGAGTAGTGAGCATGTGGATTAGTGAACTTTCATCCACCAAAGAAGGCATATATTACACTTTGAAATATTTACTCTGACTTCATAAGTTTTTTGTATCACCAGGTTCTAAAATCGGACATTTGGCAGTAGAAAACACTCTTTGAGCGAATTCTCACCAATACACATGTAATTTTCATTGTATACATAACCATGGCATTCCGTATTCCGAACATGTTTCATGCAACACGGATTCCTCAAACATGCATTTCTGAGCTGTGAACATGCGCATGACAGATGTTTCAACCACCAAACAAGTTACTTATGCACTTTGAAATAGTTCCTTGGACTTCGTTGCTTCTCCTATCACCAGTTTCAAGAATCACACTTTGATCCCAGAAAAACCCTCTTGGAGCGAATTCTACCCTAGAGATATGTAATTTGAATAGATTCCTTCAACATGATATTCCGTGTTCCGTACATGTTACATGCATGACGGATTCGACAAACATGCATTCCTGAGTTAAGAGCATGTGGATTACTGATTTTTCATCCTCTATAAAAGGAATAATTTCATATAGACGCGTGTACACATTTTCACAAGCTTTCCCTAACACAAGTTTCGAATTCGTTCATTTTTCACAGAAGAATACTTCTGGAGTGTATTCAACCTAATAGATATATAATTTACATGAATTCCATCAACATGGCATTCCGGGTTCCGTACATGAAACATGCATGACGGATTCGAGAAACATGCGTTTCTGAGTTGTGAGCATGTGGATTAGTGAACTTTCATCCACCAAAGAAGGCATATATTACACTTTGAAATATTTACTCTGACTTCATAAGTTTTTTGTATCACCAGGTTCTAAAATCGGACATTTGGCAGTAGAAAACACTCTTTGAGCGAATTCTCACCAATACACATGTAATTTACATTGTTTACATAACCATGGCATTCCGTATTCCGAACATGTTTCATGCATCACGGATTCCTCAAACATGCATTTCTGAGCTGTGAACATGCGCATGACAGATGTTTCAACCACCAAACAAGTTACTTATGCACTTTGAAATAGTTCCTTGGACTTCATTGCTTCTCCTATTACCAGTTTCAAGAATCACACTTTGATCCCAGAAAAACCCTCTTGGAGCGAATTCTACCCTAGAGATATGTAATTTGAATAGATTCCTTCAACATGATATTCCGTGTTCCGTACATGTTACATGCATGACGGATTCGACAAACATGCATTCCTGAGTTGAGAGCATGTGGATTACTGATTTTTCATCCTCTATAAAAGGAATAATTTCATATACACTCGTGTACACATTTTCACAAGCTTTCCCTAACACAAGTTTCGAATTCGTTCATTTTTCACAGAAGAATACTTCTGGAGTGTATTCAACCTAATAGATATTTAATTTACATGAATTCCTTCACCATGGCTTTCCGGGTTCCGTACATGATACATGCATTACGGATTCGAGAAACATGCGTTTCTGAGTTGTGAGCATGTGGATTAGTGAACTTTCATCCACCAAAGAAGGTATATATTACACTATGAATTATTTACTCTGACTTCATAAGTTTTTTGTATCACCAGGTTCTAAAATCGGACATTTGGCAGTAGAAAACACTCTTTGAGCGAATTCTCACCAATACACATGTAATTTACATTGTTTACATAACCATGGCATTCCGTATTCCGAACATGTTTCATGCATCCCAGATTCCTCAAACATGCATTTCTGAGCTGTGAACATGCGCATGCCAGATGTTTCAACCACCAAACAAGTTACTTAGGAGCTTTGAAATAGTTCCTTGGACTTCGTTGCTTCTCCTATCACCAGTTTCAAGAATCACACTTTGATCACAGGAAAACCCTACTGGACCGAATTCTACCCTAGAGATATGTAATTTGAATAGATACCTTCAACATGATATTCCGTGTTCTGTACATGTTACATGCATGACGGATTCGACAAACATGCATTCCTGAGTTGTAAGCATGTGGTTTACTGATTTTTCATCCTCTATAAAAGGAATAATTTCATATAGACTCGTGTACACATTTTCACAAGCTTTCCCTAACACAAGTTTCGAATTCGTTCATTTTTCACAGAAGAATACTTCTGGAGTGTATTCAACCTAATAGATATATAATTTACATGAATTCCATCAACATGGCATTCCGGGTTCCGTACATGATACATGCATGAAGGATTCGAGAAACATGCGTTTCTGAGTTGTGAGCATGTGGATTAGTGAACTTTCATCCACCAAAGAAGGCATGTATTACACTTTGAAATATTTACTCTGACTTCATAAGTTTTTTGTATCACCAGGTTCTAAAATCGGACATTTGGCAGTAGAAAACACTCTTTGAGCGAATTCTCACCAATACACATGTAATTTACATTGTTTACATAACCATGGCATTCCGTATTCAAAACATGTTTCATGCAACACGGATTCCTCAAACATGCATTTCTGAGCTGTGAACATGCGCATGACAGATGTTTCAACCACCAAACAAGTTACTTATGCACTTTGAAATAGTTCCTTGGACTTCGTTGCTTCTCCTATCACCAGTTTCAAGAATCACACTTTGATCACAGGAAAACCCTCCTGGAGCGAATTCTACCCTAGAGATATGTAATTTGAATAGATTCCTTCAACATGATATTCCGTGTTCCGTACATGTTACATGCATGACGGATTCGACAAACATGCATTCCTGAGTTGTGAGCATGTGGATTACTGATTTTTCATCCTCTATAAAAGGAATAATTTCATATAGACTCGTGTACACATTTTCACAAGCTTTCCCTAACACAATTTCGAATTCGTTCATTTTTCACAGAAGAATATTTCTGGAGTGTATTCAACCTAATAGATATTTAATTTACATGAATTCCTTCACCATGGCTTTCCGGGTTCCGTACATGATACATGCATGACGGATTCGAGAAACATGCGTTTCTGAGTTGTGAGCATGTGGATTAGTGAACTTTCATCCACCAAAGAAGGCATATATTACACTATGAAATATTTACTCTGACTTCATAAGTTTTTTGTATCACCAGGTTCTAAAATCGGACATTTGGCAGTAGAAAACACTCTTTGAGCGAATTCTCACCAATACACATGTAATTTACATTGTTTACATAACCATGGCATTCCGTATTCCGAACATGTTTCATGCATCCCGGATTCCTCAAACATGCATTTCTGAGCTGTGAACATGCGCATGCCAGATGTTTCAACCACCAAACAATTTACTTATGCACTTTGAAATAGTTCCTTGGACTTCGTTGCTTCTCCTATCACCAGTTTCAAGAATCACACTTTGATCCCAGAAAAACCCTCTTGGAGCGAATTCTACCCTAGAGATGTGTAATTTGAATAGATTCCTTCAACATGATATTCCGTGTTCCGTACATGTTACATGCATGACGGATTCGACAAACATGCATTCCTGAGTCGTGAGCATGTGGATTACTGATTTTTCATCCTCTATAAAAGGAATAATTTCATATAGACTCGTGTACACATTTTCACAAGCTTTCCCTAACACAAGTTTCGAATTCGTTCATTTTTCACAGAAGAATACTTCTGGAGTGTATTCAACCTAATAGATATATAATTTACATGAATTCCATCAACATGGCATTCCGGGTTCCGTACATGATACATGCATGACGGATTCGAGAAACATGCGTTTCTGAGTTGTGAGCATGTGGATTAGTGAACTTTCATCCACCAAAGAAGGCATATATTACACTTTGAAATATTTACTCTGACTTCATAAGTTTTTTGTATCACCAGGTTCTAAAATCGGACATTTGGCAGTAGAAAACACTCTTTGAGCGAATTCTCACCAATACACATGTAATTTACATTGTTTACATAACGATGGCATTCCGTATTCCGAACATGTTTCATGCATCACGGATTCCTCAAACATGCATTTCTGAGCTGTGAACATGCGCATGACAGATGTTTCAACCACCAAACAAGTTACTTATGCACTTTGTAATAGTTCCTTGGACTTCGTTGCTTCTCCTATCACCAGTTTCAAGAATCACACCTTGATCCCAGAAAAACCCTCTTGGAGCGAATTCTACCCTAGAGATATGTAATTTGAATAGATTCCTTCAACAGGATATTCCGTGTTCCGTACATGTTACATGCATGACGGATTCGACAAACATGCATTCCAGAGTTGTGAGCATGTGGATTACTGATTTTTCATCCTCTATAAAAGGAATAATTTCATATAGACTCGTGTACACATTTTCACAAGCTTACCCTAACACAAGTTTCGAATTCGTTCATTTTTCACAGAAGAATACTTCTGGAGTGTATTCAACCTAATAGATATATAATTTACATGAATTCCATCAACATGGCATTCCGGGTTCCGTACATGATACATGCATGACGGATTCGAGAAACATGCGTTTGTGAGTTGTGAGCATGTGGATTAGTGAACTTTCATCCACCAAAGAAGGCATATATTACACTTTGAAATATTTACTCTGACTTCATAAGTTTTTTGTATCACCAGGTTCTAAAATCGGACATTTGGCAGTAGAAAACACTCTTTGAGCGAATTCTCACCAATACACATGTAATTTACATTGTTTACATAACCATGGCATTCCGTATTCCGAACATGTTTCATGCATCACGGATTCCTCAAACATGCATTTCTGAGCTGTGAACATGCGCATGACAGATGTTTCAACCACCAAACAAGTTACTTAGGAGCTTTGAAATATTTCCTTGGACTTCGTTGCTTCTCCTATCACCAGTTTCAAGAATCACACTTTGATCACAGGAAAACCCTACTGGACCGAATTCTACCCTAGAGATATGTAATTTGAATAGATACCTTCAACATGATATTCCGTGTTCTGTACATGTTACATGCATGACGGATTCGACAAACATGCATTCCTGAGTTGTGAGCATGTGGTTTACTGATTTTTCATCCTCTATAAAAGGAATAATTTCATATAGACTCGTGTACACATTTTCACAAGCTTTCCCTAACACAAGTTTCGAATTCGTTCATTTTTCACAGAAGAATACTTCTGGAGTGTATTCAACCTAATAGATATATAATTTACATGAATTCCATCAACATGGCATTCCGGGTTCCGTACATGATACATGCATGACAGATTCGAGAAACATGCGTTTCTGAGTTGTGAGCATGTGAATTAGTGAACTTTCATCCACCAAAGAAGGCATGTATTACACTTTGAAATATTTACTCTGACTTCATAAGTTTTTTGTATCACCAGGTTCTAAAATCGGACATTTGGCAGTAGAAAACACTCTTTGAGCGAATTCTCACCAATACACATGTATTTTACATTGTTTACATAACCATGGCATTCCGTATTCCGAACATGTTTCATGCATCACGGATTCCTCAAACATGCATTTCTGAGCTGTGAACATGCGCATGACAGATGTTTCAACCACCAAACAAGTTACTTATGCACTTTGAAATATTTCCTTGGACTTCGCTGCTTCTCCTGTCACCAGTTTCAAGAATCACACTTTGATCCCAGAAAAAACCTCTTGGAGCGAATTCTACCCTAGAGATATGTAATTTGAATAGATTCCTTCAACATGATATTCCGTGTTCCATACATGTTACATGCATGACAGATTCGACAAACATGCATTCCTGAGTTGAGAGCATGTGGATTACTGATTTTTCATCCTCTATAAAAGGAATAATTTCATATAGACTCGTGTACACATTTTCACAAGCTTTCCCTAAAACAAGTTTCGAATTCGTTCATTTTTCACAGAAGAATACTTCTGGAGTGTATTCAACCTAATAGATATTTAATTTACATGAATTCCATCAACATGGCATTCCGGGTTCCGTACATGATACATGCATGAAGGATTCGAGAATCATGCGTTTCTGAGTTGTGAGCATGTGGATTAGTGAACTTTCATCCACCAAAGAAGGCATATATTACACTTTGAAATATTTACTCTGACTTCATAAGTTTTTTGTATCACCAGGTTCTAAAATCGGACATTTGGCAGTAGAAAACACTCTTTGAGCGAATTCTCACCAATACACATGTAATTTACATTGTTTACATAACCATGGCATTCCGTATTCAAAACATGTTTCATGCAACACGGATTCCTCAAACATGCATTTCTGAGCTGTGAACATGCGCATGACAGATGTTTCAACCACCAAACAAGTTACTTATGCACTTTGAAATAGTTCCTTGGACTTCGTTGCTTCTCCTATCACCAGTTTCAAGAATCACACTTTGATCACAGGAAAACCCTCCTGGAGCGAATTCTACCCTAGAGATATGTAATTTGAATAGATTCCTTCAACATGATATTCCGTGTTCCGTACATGTTACATGCATGACGGATTCGACAAACATGCATTCCTGAGTTGTGAGCATGTGGATTACTGATTTTTCATCCTCTATAAAAGGAATAATTTCATATAGACTCGTGTACACATTTTCACAAGCTTTCCCTAACACAATTTCGAATTCGTTCATTTTTCACAGAAGAATATTTCTGGAGTGTATTCAACCTAATAGATATTTAATTTACATGAATTCCTTCACCATGGCTTTCCGGGTTCCGTACATGATACATGCATGACGGATTCGAGAAACATGCGTTTCTGAGTTGTGAGCATGTGGATTAGTGAACTTTCATCCACCAAAGAAGGCATATATTACACTATGAAATATTTACTCTGACTTCATAAGTTTTTTGTATCACCAGGTTCTAAAATCGGACATTTGGCAGTAGAAAACACTCTTTGAGCGAATTCTCACCAATACACATGTAATTTACATTGTTTACATAACCATGGCATTCCGTATTCCGAACATGTTTCATGCATCCCGGATTCCTCAAACATGCATTTCTGAGCTGTGAACATGCGCATGCCAGATGTTTCAACCACCAAACAATTTACTTATGCACTTTGAAATAGTTCCTTGGACTTCGTTGCTTCTCCTATCACCAGTTTCAAGAATCACACTTTGATCCCAGAAAAACCCTCTTGGAGCGAATTCTACCCTAGAGATGTGTAATTTGAATAGATTCCTTCAACATGATATTCCGTGTTCCGTACATGTTACATGCATGACGGATTCGACAAACATGCATTCCTGAGTCGTGAGCATGTGGATTACTGATTTTTCATCCTCTATAAAAGGAATAATTTCATATAGACTCGTGTACACATTTTCACAAGCTTTCCCTAACACAAGTTTCGAATTTGTTCATTTTTCACAGAAGAATACTTCTGGAGTGTATTCAACCTAATAGATATATAATTTACATGAATTCCATCAACATGGCATTCCGGGTTCCGTACATGATACATGCATGACGGATTCGAGAAACATGCGTTTCTGAGTTGTGAGCATGTGGATTAGTGAACTTTCATCCACCAAAGAAGGCATATATTACACTTTGAAATATTTACTCTGACTTCATAAGTTTTTTGTATCACCAGGTTCTAAAATCGGACATTTGGCAGTAGAAAACACTCTTTGAGCGAATTCTCACCAATACACATGTAATTTACATTGTTTACATAACGATGGCATTCCGTATTCCGAACATGTTTCATGCATCACGGATTCCTCAAACATGCATTTCTGAGCTGTGAACATGCGCATGACAGATGTTTCAACCACCAAACAAGTTACTTATGCACTTTGAAATAGTTCCTTGTACTTCGTTGCTTCTCCTATCACCAGTTTCAAGAATCACACTTTGATCCCAGAAAAACCCTCTTGGAGCGAATTCTACCCTAGAGATATGTAATTTGAATAGATTCCTTCAACATGATATTCCGTGTTCCGTACATGTTACATGCATGATGGATTCGACAAACATGCATTCCTGAGTTGAGAGCATGTGGATTACTGATTTTTCATCCTCTATAAAAGGAATAATTTCATATAGACTCGTGTACACATTTTCACAAGCTTTCCCTAAAACAAGTTTCGAATTCGTTCATTTTTCACAGAAGAATACTTCTGGAGTGTATTCAACCTAATAGATATTTAATTTACATGAATTCTATCAACATGGCATTCCGGGTTCCGTACATGATACATGCATGAAGGATTCGAGAAACATGGTTTCTGAGTTGTGAGCATGTGGATTAGTGAACTTTCATCCACCAAAAAGGCATATATTACACTTTGAAATATTTACTCTGACTTCATAAGTTTTTTGTATCACCAGGTTCTAAAATCGGACATTTGGCAGTAGAAAACACTCTTTGAGCGAATTCTCACCAATACACATGTAATTTACATTGTTTACATAACCATGGCATGCCGTATTCCGAACATGTTTCATGCATCACGGGTTCCTCAAACATGCATTTCTGAGCTGGGGACTTGCGCATGACAGATGTTTCAACCACCAAACAAGTTACTTATGCACTTTGAAATAGTTCCTTGGACTTCGTTGCTTCTCCTATCACCAGTTTCAAGAATCACACCTTGATCCCAGAAAAACCCTCTTGGAGCGAATTCTACCCTAGAGATATGTAATTTGAATAGATTCCTTCAACATGATATTCCGTGTTCCGTACATGTTACATGCATGACGGATTCGACAAACATGCATTCCAGAGTTGTGAGCATGTGGATTACTGATTTTTCATCCTCTATAAAAGGAATAATTTCATATAGACTCGTGTACACATTTTCACAAGCTTACCCTAACACAAGTTTCGAATTCGTTCATTTTTCACAGAAGAATACTTCTGGAGTGTATTCAACCTAATAGATATATAATTTACATGAATTCCATCAACATGGCATTCCGGGTTCCGTACATGATACATGCATGACGGATTCGAGAAACATGCGTTTGTGAGTTGTGAGCATGTGGATTAGTGAACTTTCATCCACCAAAGAAGGCATATATTACACTTTGAAATATTTACTCTGACTTCATAAGTTTTTTGTATCACCAGGTTCTAAAATCGGACATTTGGCAGTAGAAAACACTCTTTGAGTGTATTCTCACCAATACACATGTAATTTACATTGTTTACATAACCATGGCATTCCGTATTCCGAACATGTTTCATGCATCCCAGATTCCTCAAACATGCATTTCTGAGCTGTGAACATGCGCATGCCAGATGTTTCAACCACCAAACAAGTTACTTAGGAGCTTTGAAATATTTCCTTGGACTTCGTTGCTTCTCCTATCACCAGTTTCAAGAATCACACTTTGATCACAGGAAAACCCTCCTGGACCGAATTCTACCCTAGAGATATGTAATTTGAATAGATACCTTCAACATGATATTCCGTGTTCTGTACATGTTACATGCATGACGGATTCGACAAACATGCATTCCTGAGTTGTGAGCATGTGGTTTACTGATTTTTCATCCTCTATAAAAGGAATAATTTCATATAGACTCGTGTACACATTTTCACAAGCTTTCCCTAACACAAGTTTCGAATTCGTTCATTTTTCACAGAAGAATACTTCTGGAGTGTATTCAACCTAATAGATATATAATTTACATGAATTCCATCAACATGGCATTCCGGGTTCCGTACATGATACATGCATGACAGATTCGAGAAACATGCGTTTCTGAGTTGTGAGCATGTGGATTAGTGAACTTTCATCCACCAAAGAAGGCATGTATTACACTTTGAAATATTTACTCTGACTTCATAAGTTTTTTGTATCACCAGGTTCTAAAATCGGACATTTGGCAGTAGAAAACACACTTTGAGCGAATTCTCACCAATACACATGTATTTTACATTGTTTACATAACCATGGCATTCCGTATTCCGAACATGTTTCATGCATCACGGATTCCTCAAACATGCATTTCTGAGCTGTGAACATGCGCATGACAGATGTTTCAACCACCAAACAAGTTACTTATGCACTTTGAAATATTTCCTTGGACTTCGCTGCTTCTCCTGTCACCAGTTTCAAGAATCACACTTTGATCCCAGAAAAACCCTCTTGGAGCGAATTCTACCCTAGAGATATGTAATTTGAATAGATTCCTTCAACATGATATTCCGTGTTCCATACATGTTACATGCATGACAGATTCGACAAACATGCATTCCTGAGTTGAGAGCATGTGGATTACTGATTTTTCATCCTCTATAAAAGGAATAATTTCATATAGACTTGTGTACACATTTTCACAAGCTTTCCCTAAAACAAGTTTCGAATTCGTTCATTTTTCACAGAAGAATACTTCTGGAGTGTATTCAACCTAATAGATATTTAATTTACATGAATTCCATCAACATGGCATTCCGGGTTCCGTACATGATACATGCATGAAGGATTCGAGAAACATGCGTTTCTGAGTTGTGAGCATGTGGATTAGTGAACTTTCATCCACCAAAGAAGGCATATATTACACTTTGAAATATTTACTCTGACTTCATAAGTTTTTTGTATCACCAGGTTCTAAAATCGGACATTTGGCAGTAGAAAACACTCTTTGAGCGAATTCTCACCAATACACATGTAATTTTCATTGTATACATAACCATGGCATTCCGTATTCAAAACATGTTTCATGCAACACGGATTCCTCAAACATGCATTTCTGAGCTGTGAACATGCGCATGACAGATGTTTCAACCACCAAACAAGTTACTTATGCACTTTGAAATAGTTCCTTGGACTTCGTTGCTTCTCCTATCACCAGTTTCAAGAATCACACTTTGATCACAGGAAAACCCTCCTGGAGCGAATTCTACCCTAGAGATATGTAATTTGAATTGATTCCTTCAACATGATATTCCGTGTTCCGTACATGTTACATGCATGACGGATTCGACAAAGATGCATTCCTGAGTTGTGAGCATGTGGATTACTGATTTTTCATCCTGTATAAAAGGAATAATTTCATATAGACTCGTGTACACATTTTCACAAGCTTTCCCTAACACAATTTCGAATTCGTTCATTTTTCACAGAAGAATACTTCTGGAGTGTATTCAACCTAATAGATATTTAATTTACATGAATTCCTTCACCATGGCTTTCCGGGTTCCGTACATGATACATGCATGACGGATTCGAGAAACATGCGTTTCTGAGTTGTGAGCATGTGGATTAGTGAACTTTCATCCACCAAAGAAGGCATATATTACACTATGAAATATTTACTCTGACTTCATAAGTTTTTTGTATCACCAGGTTCTAAAATCGGACATTTGGCAGTAGAAAACACTCTTTGAGCGAATTCTCACCAATACACATGTAATTTACATTGTTTACATAACCATGGCATTCCGTATTCCGAACATGTTTCATGCATCCCGGATTCCTCAAACATGCATTTCTGAGCTGTGAACATGCGCATGCCAGATGTTTCAACCACCAAACAATTTACTTATGCACTTTGAAATAGTTCCTTGGACTTCGTTGCTTCTCCTATCACCAGTTTCAAGAATCACACTTTGATCCCAGAAAAACCCTCTTGGAGCGAATTCTACCCTAGAGATGTGTAATTTGAATAGATTCCTTCAACATGATATTCCGTGTTCCGTACATGTTACATGCATGACGGATTCGACAAACATGCATTCCTGAGTCATGAGCATGTGGATTACTGATTTTTCATCCTCTATAAAAGGAATAATTTCATATAGACTCGTGTACACATTTTCACAAGCTTTCCCTAACACAAGTTTCGAATTCGTTCATTTTTCACAGAAGAATACTTCTGGAGTGTATTCAACCTAATAGATATATAATTTACATGAATTCCATCAACATGGCATTCCGGGTTCCGTACATGATACATGCATGACGGATTCGAGAAACATGCGTTTCTGAGTTGTGAGCATGTGGATTAGTGAACTTTCATCCACCAAAGAAGGCATATATTACACTTTGAAATATTTACTCTGACTTCATAAGTTTTTTGTATCACCAGGTTCTAAAATCGGACATTTGGCAGTAGAAAACACTCTTTGAGCGAATTCTCACCAATACACATGTAATTTACATTGTTTACATAACGATGGCATTCCGTATTCCGAACATGTTTCATGCATCACGGATTCCTCAAACATGCATTTCTGAGCTGTGAACATGCGCATGACAGATGTTTCAACCACCAAACAAGTTACTTATGCACTTTGAAATAGTTCCTTGGACTTCGTTGCTTCTCCTATCACCAGTTTCAAGAATCACACTTTGATCCCAGAAAAACCCTCTTGGAGCGAATTCTACCCTAGAGATATGTAATTTGAATAGATTCCTTCAACATGATATTCCGTGTTCCGTACATGTTACATGCATGACGGATTCGACAAACATGCATTCCTGAGTTGAGAGCATGTGGATTACTGATTTTTCATCCTCTATAAAAGGAATAATTTCATATAGACTCGTGTACACATTTTCACAAGCTTTCCCTAACACAAGTTTCGAATTCGTTCATTTTTCACAGAAGAATACTTCTGGAGTGTATTCAACCTAATAGATATATAATTTACATGAATTCCATCAACATGGCATTCCGGGTTCCGTACATGATACATGCATGATGGATTCGAGAAACATGCGTTTCTGAGTTGTGAGCATGTGGATTAGTGAACTTTCATCCACCAAAGAAGGCATATATTACACTTTGAAATATTTACTCTGACTTCATAAGTTTTTTGTATCACCAGGTTCTAAAATCGGACATTTGGCAGTAGAAAACACTCTGTGAGCGAATTCTCACCAATACACATGTTATTTTCATTGTTTACATAACCATGGCATTCCGTATTCCGAACATGTTTCATGCATCACGGATTCCTCAAACATGCATTTCTGAGCTGTGAACATGCGCATGACAGATGTTTCAACCACCAAACAAGTTACTTATGCACTTTGAAATAGTTCCTTGGACTTCGTTGCTTCTCCTATCACCAGTTTCAAGAATCACACTTTGATCCCAGAAAAACCCTCTTGGAGGGAATTCTACCCTAGAGATATGTAATTTGAATAGATTCCTTCAACATGATATTCCGTGTTCCGTACATGTTACATGCATGACGGATTCGACAAACATGCATTCCTGAGTTGAGAGCATGTGGATTACTGATTTTTCATCCTCTATAAAAGGAATAATTTCATATAGACTCGTGTACACATTTTCACAAGCTTTCCCTAACACAAGTTTCGAATTCGTTCATTTTTCACAGAAGAATACTTCTGGAGTGTATTCAACCTAATACATATTTAATTTACATGAATTCTATCAACATGGCATTCCGGGTTCCGTACATGATACATGCATGAAGGATTCGAGAAACATGCGTTTCTGAGTTGTGAGCATGTGGATTAGTGAACTTTCATCCACCAAAGAAGGCATATATTACACTTTGAAATATTTACTCTGACTTCATAAGTTTTTTGTATCACCAGGTTCTAAAATTGGACATTTGGCAGTAGAAAACACTCTTTGAGCGAATTCTCACCAATACACATGTAATTTACATTGTTTACATAACCATGGCATTCCGTATTCCGAACATGTTTCATGCATCACGGATTCCTCAAACATGCATTTCTGAGCTGTGAACATGCGCATGCCATATGTTTCAACCTCCAAACAAGTTATTTAGGAGCTTTGAAATATTTCCTTGGACTTCGTTGCTTCTCCTATCACCAGTTTCAAGAATCACACTTTGATCACAGGAAAACCCTCCTGGACCGAATTCTATCCTAGAGATATGTAATTTGAATAGATACCTTCAACATGATATTCCGTGTTCCGTACATGTTACATGCATGACGGATTCGACAAACATGCATTCCTGAGTTGTGAGCATGTGGTTTACTGATTTTTCATCCTCTATAAAAGGAATAATTTCATATAGACTCGTGTACACATTTTCACAAGCTTTCCCTAACACAAGTTTCGAATTCGTTCATTTTTCACAGAAGAATACTTCTGGAGTGTATTCAACCTAATAGATATATAATTTACATGAATTCCATCAACATGGCATTCCGGGTTCCGTACATGATACATGCATGACGGATTCGAGAAACATGCGTTTCTGAGTTGTGAGCATGTGGATTAGTGAATTTTCATCCACCAAAGAAGGCATATATTACACTTTGAAATATTTACTCTGACTTCATAAGTTTTTCGTATCACCAGGTTCTAAAATCGGACATTTGGCAGTAGAAAACACTCTTTGAGCGAATTCTCACCAATACACATGTAATTTACATTGTTTACATAACCATGGCATTCCGTATACCGAACATGTTTCATGCATCACGGATTCCTCAAACATGCATTTCTGAGCTGTGAACATGCGCATGACAGATGTTTCAACCACCAAACAAGTTACTTATGCACTTTGAAATAGTTCCTTGGACTTCGTTGCTTCTCCTATCACCAGTTTCAAGAATCACAGTTTGATCCCAGAAAAACCCTCTTGGAGCGAATTCTACCCTAGAGATATGTAATTTGAATAGATTCCTTCAACATGATATTCCGTGTTCCGTACATGTTACATGCATGACGGATTCGACAAACATGCATTCCTGAGTTGAGAGCATGTGGATTACTGATTTTTCATCCTCTATAAAAGGAATAATTTCATATAGACTCGTGTACACATTTTCACAAGCTTTCCCTAACACAAGTTTCGAATTCGTTCATTTTTCACAGAAGAATACTTCTGGAGTGTATCCAACCTAATAGATATTTAATTTACATGAATTCTATCAACATGGCATTCCGGGTTCCGTACATGATACATGCATGACGGATTCGAGAAACATGCGTTTCTGAGTTGTGAGCATGTGGATTAGTGAACTTTCATCCACCAAAGAAGGCATATATTACACTTTGAAATATTTACTCTGACTTCATAAGTTTTTTGTATCACCAGGTTCTAAAATCGGACATTTGGCAGTAGAAAACACTCTTTGAGCGAATTCTCACCAATACACATGTAATTTACATTGTTTACATAACCATGGCATTCCGTATTCCGAACATGTTTCATGCATCACGGATTCCTCAAACATGCATTTCTGAGCTGTGAACATGCACATGCCAGATGTTTCAACCACCAAACAAGTTACTTATGCACTTTGAAATATTTCCTTGGACTTCGTTGCTTCTCCTATCACCAGTTTTAAGAATCACACTTTGATCACAGGAAAACCCTCCTGGACCGAATTCTACCCTAGAGATATGTAATTTGAATAGATACCTTCAACATGATATTCCGTGTTCCGTACATGTTACATGCATGACGGATTCGACAAACATGCATTCCTGAGTTGAGAGCATGTGGTTGACTGATTTTTCATCCTCTATAAAAGGAATAATTTCATATAGACTAGTGTACACATTTTCACATGCTTTCCCTAACACAAGTTTCGAATTCGTTCATTTTTCACAGAAGAATACTTCTGGAGTGTATTCAACCTAATAGATATATAATTTACATGAATTCCATCAACATGGCATTCCGGGTTCCGTACATGATACATGCATGACGGATTCGAGAAACATGCGTTTCTGAGTTGTGAGCATGTGGATTAGTGAACTTTCATCCACCAAAGAAGGCATATATTACACTTTGAAATATTTACTCTGACTTCATAAGTTTTTCGTATCACCAGGTTCTAAAATCGGACATTTGGCAGTAGAAAACACTCTTTGATCGAATTCTCACCAATACACATGTAATTTACATTGTTTACATAACCATGGCATTCCGTATTCCGAACAAGTTTCATGAATCACGGATTCCTCAAACATGCATTTCTGAGCTGTGAACATGCGCATGACAGATGTTTCAACCACCAAACAAGTTACTTATGCACTTTGAAATAGTTCCTTGGACTTCGTTGCTTCTCCTATCACCAGTTTCAAGAATCACACTTTGATCCCAGAAAAACCCTCTTGGAGCGAATTCTACCCTAGAGATATCTAATTTGTATAGATTCCTTCAACATGATATTCCGTGTTCCGTACATGTTACATGCATGACGGATTCGACAAACATGCATTCCTGAGTTGAGAGCATGTGGATTACTGATTTTTCATCCTCTATAAAAGGAATAATTTCATATAGACTCGTGTACACATTTTCACAAGCTTTCCCTAACACAAGTTTCGAATTCGTTCATTTTTCACAGAAGAATACTTCTGGAGTGTATTCAACCTAATAGATATTTAATTTACATGAATTCCATCAACATGGCATTCCGGGTTCCGTACATGATACATGCATGACGGATTCGAGAAACATGCGTTTCTGAGTTGTGAGCATGTGGATTAGTGAACTTTCATCCACCAAAGAAGGCATATATTACACTTTGAAATATTTACTCTGACTTCATAAGTTTTTTGTATCACCAGGTTCTAAAATCGGACATTTGGCAGTAGAAAACACTCTTTGAGCGAATTCTCACCAATACACATGTAATTTACATTGTTTACATAACCATGGCGTTCCGTATTCCGAACATGTTTCATGCATCACGGATTCCTCAAACATGCATTTCTGAGCTGTGAACATGCGCATGCCATACGTTTCAACCTCCAAACAAGTTATTTAGGAGCTTTGAAATATTTCCTTGGACTTCGTTGCTTCTCCTATCACCAGTTTCAAGAATCACACTTTGATCCCAGAAAAACCCTCTTGGAGCGAATTCTACCCTAGAGATATCTAATTTGTATAGATTCCTTCAACATGATATTCCGTGTTCCGTACATGTTACATGCATGACGGATTCGACAAACATGCATTCCTGAGTTGTGAGCATGTGGTTTACTGATTTTTCATCCTCTATAAAAGGAATAATTTCATATAGACTCGTGTACACATTTTCACAAGCTTTCCCTAACACAAGTTTCGAATTCGTTCATTTTTCACAGAAGAATACTTCTGGAGTGTATTCAACCTAATAGATATTTAATTTACATGAATTCTATCAACATGGCATTCCGGGTTCCGTACATGATACATGCATGAAGGATTCGAGAAACTTGCGTTTCTGAGTTGTGAGCATGTGGATTAGTGAACTTTCATCCACCAAAGAAGGCATATATTACACTTTGAAATATTTACTCTGACTTCATAAGTTTTTTGTATCACCAGGTTCTAAAATCGGACATTTGGCAGTAGAAAACACTCTTTGAGCGAATTCTCACCAATACACATGTAATTTACATTGTTTACATAACCATGGCATTCCGTATTCCGAACATGTTTCATGCATCACGGATTCCTCAAACATGCATTTCTGAGCTGTGAACATGCGCATGCCATACGTTTCAACCTCCAAACAAGTTATTTAGGAGCTTTGAAATATTTCCTTGGACTTCGTTGCTTCTCCTATCACCAGTTTCAAGAATCACACTTTGATCACAGGAAAACCCTCCTGGACCGAATTCTATCCTAGAGATATGTAATTTGAATAGATTCCTTCAACATGATATTCCGTGTTCCGTACATGTTACATGCATGACGGATTCGAGAAACATGCATTCCTGAGTTGTGAGCATGTGGTTTACTGATTTTTCATCCTCTATAAAAGGAATAATTTCATATAGACTCGTGTACACATTTTCACAAGCTTTCCCTAACACAAGTTTCGAATTCGTTCATTTTTCACAGAAGAATACTTCTGGAGTGTATTCAACCTAATAGATATTTAATTTACATGAATTCTATCAACATGGCATTCCGGGTTCCGTACATGATACATGCATGATGGATTCGAGAAACATGAGTTTCTGACTTGTGAGCATGTGGATTAGTGAACTTTCATCCACCAAAGAAGGCATATATTACACTTTGAAATATTTACTCTGACTTCATAAGTTTTTTGTATCACCAGGTTCTAAAATCGACATTTGGCAGTAGAAAACACTCTTTGAGCGAATTCTCACCAATACACATGTAATTTACATTGTTTACATAACCATGGCATTCCGTATTCCGAACATGTTTCATGCATCACGGATTCCTCAAACATGCATTTCTGAGCTGTGAACATGCGCATGCCAGATGTTTCAACCACCAAACAAGTTACTTAGGAGCTTTGAAATATTTCCTTGGACTTCGTTGCTTCTCCTATCACCAGTTTCAAGAATCACACTTTGATCACAGGAAAACCCTCCTGGACCGAATTCTACCCTAGAGATATGTAATTTGAATAGATACCTTCAACATGATATTCCGTGTTCCGTACATGTTACATGCATGACGGATTCAACAAACATGCATTCCTGAGTTGTGAGCATGTGGTTTACTGATTTTTCATCCTCTATAAAAGGAATAATTTCATATAGACTCGTGTACAGATTTTCACAAGCTTTCCCTAACACAAGTTTCGAATTCGTTCATTTTTCACAGAAGAATATTTCTGGAGTGTATTCAACCTAATAGATATATAATTTACATGAATTCCATCAACATGGCATTCCGGGTTCCGTACATGATACATGCATGACGGATTCGAGAAACATGCGTTTCTGAGTTGTGAGCATGTGGATTAGTGAACTTTCATCCACCAAATTAGGCACATATTACACTTTGAAATATTTACTCTGACTTCATAATTTTTTTGTATCACCAGGTTCTAAAATCGGACATTTGGCAGTAGAAAACACTCTTTGAGCGAATTCTCACCAATACACATGTAATTTACATTGTTTACATAACCATGGCATTCCGTATTCCGAACAAGTTTCATGAATCACGGATTCCTCAAACATGCATTTCTGAGCTGTGAACATGCGCATGACAGATGTTTCAACCACCAAACAAGTTACTTATGCACTTTGAAATAGTTCCTTGGACTTCGTTGCTTCTCCTATCACCAGTTTCAAGAATCACACTTTGATCCCAGAAAAACCCTCTTGGAGCGAATTCTACCCTAGAGATATGTAATTTGAATAGATTCCTTCAACATGATATTCCGTGTTCCGTACATGTTACATGCATGACGGATTCGACAAACATGCATTCCTGAGTTGAGAGCATGTGGATTACTGATTTTTCATCCTCTATAAAAGGAATAATTTCATATACACTCGTGTACACATTTTCACAAGCTTTCCCTAACACAAGTTTCGAATTCGTTCATTTTTCACAGAAGAATACTTCTGGAGTGTATTCAACCTAATAGATATTTAATTTACATGAATTCCATCAACATGGCATTCCGGGTTCCGTACATGATACATGCATGAAGGATTCGAGAAGCATGCGTTTCTGAGTTGTGAGCATGTGGATTAGTGAACTTTCATCCACCAAAGAAGGCATATATTACACTTTGAAATATTTACTCTGACTTCATAAGTTTTCTGTATCACCAGGTTCTAAAATCGACATTTGGCAGTAGAAAACACTCTTTGAGCGAATTCTCACCAATACACATGTAATTTACATTGTTTACATAACCATGGCATTCCGTATTCCGAACATGTTTCATGCATCACGGATTCCTCAAACATGCATTTCTGAGCTGTGAACATGCGCATGCCAGATGTTTCAACCACCAAACAAGTTACTTAGGAGCTTTGAAATATTTCCTTGGACTTCGTTGCTTCTCCTATCACCAGTTTCAAGAATCACACTTTGATCACAGGAAAACCCTCCTGGACCGAATTCTACCCTAGAGATATGTAATTTGAATAGATACCTTCAACATGATATTCCGTGTTCCGTACATGTTACATGCATGACGGATTCGACAAACATGCATTCCTGAGTTGTGAGCATGTGGTTTACTGATTTTTCATCCTCTATAAAAGGAATAATTTCATATAGACTCGTGTACACATTTTCACAAGCTTTCCCTAACACAAGTTTCGAATTCGTTCATTTTTCACAGAAGAATATTTCTGGAGTGTATTCAACCTAATAGATATATAATTTACATGAATTCCATCAACATGGCATTCCGGGTTCCGTACATGATACATGCATGACGGATTCGAGAAACATGCGTTTCTGAGTTGTGAGCATGTGGATTAGTGAACTTTCATCCACCAAAGAAGGCACATATTACACTTTGAAATATTTACTCTGACTTCATAATTTTTTTGTATCACCAGGTTCTAAAATCGGACATTTGGCAGTAGAAAACACTCTTTGAGCGAATTCTCACCAATACACATGTAATTTACATTGTTTACATAACCATGGCATTCCGTATTCCGAACAAGTTTCATGAATCACGGATTCCTCAAACATGCATTTCTGAGCTGTGAACATGCGCATGACAGATGTTTCAACCACCAAACAAGTTACTTATGCACTTTGAAATAGTTCCTTGGACTTCATTGCTTCTCATGTCACCAGTTTCAAGAATCACACTTTGATCCCAGAAAAACCCTCTTGCAGCGAATTCTACCCTAGAGATATGTAATTTGAATAGATTCCTTCAACATGATATTTCGTGTTCCGTACATGTTACATGCATGACGGATTCGACAAACATGCATTCCTGAGTTGAGAGCATGTGGATTACTGATTTTTCATCCTGTATAAAAGAATAATTTCATATAGACTCGTGTACACATTTTCACAAGCTTTCCCTAACACAAGTTTCGAATTCGTTCATTTTTCACAGAAGAATACTTCTGGAGTGTATCCAACCTAATAGATATTTAATTTACATGAATTCCATCAACATGGCATTCCGGGTTCCGTACATGATACATGCATGAAGGATTCGAGAAACTTGCGTTTCTGAGTTGTGAGCATGTGGATTAGTGAACTTTCATCCACCAAAGAAGGCATATATTACACTTTGAAATATTTACTCTGACTTCATAAGTTTTTTGTATCACCAGGTTCTAAAATCGGACATTTGGCAGTAGAAAACACTCTTTGAGCGAATTCTCACCTATACACATGTAATTTACATTGTTTACATAACCATGGCATTCCGTATTCCGAACATGTTTCATGCATCACGGATTCCTCAAACATGCATTTCTGAGCTGTGAACATGCGCATGACAGATGTTTCAACCACCAAACAAGTTACTTATGCACTTTGAAATAGTTCCTTGGACTTCGTTGCTTCTCCTATCACCAGTTTCAAGAATCACACTTTGATCCCAGAAAAACCCTCTTGGAGCGAATTCTACCCTAGAGATATGTAATTTGAATAGATTCCTTCAACATGATATTCCGTGTTCCGTACATGTTACATGCATGACGGATTCGACAAACATGCATTCCTGAGTTGAGAGCATGTGGATTACTGATTTTTCATCCTCTATAAAAGGAATAATTTCATATAGACTCGTGTACACATTTTCACAAGCTTTCCCTAACACAAGTTTCGAATTCGTTCATTTTTCACAGAAGAATACTTCTGGAGTGTATTCAACCTAATAGATATTTAATTTACATGAATTCTATCAACATGGCATTCCGGGTTCCGTACATGATACATGCATGATGGATTCGAGAAACATGAGTTTCTGACTTGTGAGCATGTGGATTAGTGAACTTTCATCCACCAAAGAAGGCATATATTACACTTTGAAATATTTACTCTGACTTCATAAGTTTTTTGTATCACCAGGTTCTAAAATCGACATTTGGCAGTAGAAAACACTCTTTGAGCGAATTCTCACCAATACACATGTAATTTACATTGTTTACATAACCATGGCATTCCGTATTCCGAACATGTTTCATGCATCACGGATTCCTCAAACATGCATTTCTGAGCTGTGAACATGCGCATGCCAGATGTTTCAACCACCAAACAAGTTACTTAGGAGCTTTGAAATATTTCCTTGGACTTCGTTGCTTCTCCTATCACCAGTTTCAAGAATCACACTTTGATCACAGGAAAACCCTCCTGGACCGAATTCTACCCTAGAGATATGTAATTTGAATAGATACCTTCAACATGATATTCCGTGTTCCGTACATGTTACATGCATGACGGATTCAACAAACATGCATTCCTGAGTTGTGAGCATGTGGTTTACTGATTTTTCATCCTCTATAAAAGGAATAATTTCATATAGACTCGTGTACAGATTTTCACAAGCTTTCCCTAACACAAGTTTCGAATTCGTTCATTTTTCACAGAAGAATATTTCTGGAGTGTATTCAACCTAATAGATATATAATTTACATGAATTCCATCAACATGGCATTCCGGGTTCCGTACATGATACATGCATGACGGATTCGAGAAACATGCGTTTCTGAGTTGTGAGCATGTGGATTAGTGAACTTTCATCCACCAAATTAGGCACATATTACACTTTGAAATATTTACTCTGACTTCATAATTTTTTTGTATCACCAGGTTCTAAAATCGGACATTTGGCAGTAGAAAACACTCTTTGAGCGAATTCTCACCAATACACATGTAATTTACATTGTTTACATAACCATGGCATTCCGTATTCCGAACAAGTTTCATGAATCACGGATTCCTCAAACATGCATTTCTGAGCTGTGAACATGCGCATGACAGATGTTTCAACCACCAAACAAGTTACTTATGCACTTTGAAATAGTTCCTTGGACTTCGTTGCTTCTCCTATCACCAGTTTCAAGAATCACACTTTGATCCCAGAAAAACCCTCTTGGAGCGAATTCTACCCTAGAGATATGTAATTTGAATAGATTCCTTCAACATGATATTCCGTGTTCCGTACATGTTACATGCATGACGGATTCGACAAACATGCATTCCTGAGTTGAGAGCATGTGGATTACTGATTTTTCATCCTCTATAAAAGGAATAATTTCATATAGACTCGTGTACACATTTTCACAAGCTTTCCCTAACACAAGTTTCGAATTCGTTCATTTTTCACAGAAGAATACTTCTGGAGTGTATTCAACCTAATAGATATTTAATTTACATGAATTCCATCAACATGGCATTCCGGGTTCCGTACATGATACATGCATGAAGGATTCGAGAAGCATGCGTTTCTGAGTTGTGAGCATGTGGATTAGTGAACTTTCATCCACCAAAGAAGGCATATATTACACTTTGAAATATTTACTCTGACTTCATAAGTTTTTTGTATCACCAGGTTCTAAAATCGGACATTTGGCAGTAGAAAACACTCTTTGAGCGAATTCTCACCTATACACATGTAATTTACATTGTTTACATAACCATGGCATTCCGTATTCCGAACATGTTTCATGCATCACGGATTCCTCAAACATGCATTTCTGAGCTGTGAACATGCGCATGACAGATGTTTCAACCACCAAACATGTTACTTATGCACTTTGAAATAGTTCCTTGGACTTCGTTGCTTCTCCTATCACCAGTTTCAAGAATCACACCTTGATCCCAGAAAAACCCTCTTGGAGCGAATTCTACCCTAGAGATATGTAATTTGAATAGATTCCTTCAACATGATATTCCGTGTTCCGTACATGTTACATGCATGACGGATTCGACAAACATGCATTCCTGAGTTGAGAGCATGTGGATTACTGATTTTTCATCCTCTATAAAAGGAATAATTTCATATAGACTCGTGTACACATTTTCACAAGCTTTCCCTAACACAAGTTTCGAATTCGTTCATTTTTCACAGAAGAATACTTCTGGAGTGTATTCAACCTAATAGATATTTAATTTACATGAATTCTATCAACATGGCATTCCGGGTTCCGTACATGATACATGCATGATGGATTCGAGAAACATGAGTTTCTGACTTGTGAGCATGTGGATTAGTGAACTTTCATCCACCAAAGAAGGCATATATTACACTTTGAAATATTTACTCTGACTTCATAAGTTTTTTGTATCACCAGGTTCTAAAATCGACATTTGGCAGTAGAAAACACTCTTTGAGCGAATTCTCACCAATACACATGTAATTTACATTGTTTACATAACCATGGCATTCCGTATTCCGAACATGTTTCATGCATCACGGATTCCTCAAACATGCATTTCTGAGCTGTGAACATGCGCATGCCAGATGTTTCAACCACCAAACAAGTTACTTAGGAGCTTTGAAATATTTCCTTGGACTTCGTTGCTTCTCCTATCACCAGTTTCAAGAATCACACTTTGATCACAGGAAAACCCTCCTGGACCGAATTCTACCCTAGAGATATGTAATTTGAATAGATACCTTCAACATGATATTCCGTGTTCCGTACATGTTACATGCATGACGGATTCAACAAACATGCATTCCTGAGTTGTGAGCATGTGGTTTACTGATTTTTCATCCTCTATAAAAGGAATAATTTCATATAGACTCGTGTACAGATTTTCACAAGCTTTCCCTAACACAAGTTTCGAATTCGTTCATTTTTCACAGAAGAATATTTCTGGAGTGTATTCAACCTAATAGATATATAATTTACATGAATTCCATCAACATGGCATTCCGGGTTCCGTACATGATACATGCATGACGGATTCGAGAAACATGCGTTTCTGAGTTGTGAGCATGTGGATTAGTGAACTTTCATCCACCAAATTAGGCACATATTACACTTTGAAATATTTACTCTGACTTCATAATTTTTTTGTATCACCAGGTTCTAAAATCGGACATTTGGCAGTAGAAAACACTCTTTGAGCGAATTCTCACCAATACACATGTAATTTACATTGTTTACATAACCATGGCATTCCGTATTCCGAACAAGTTTCATGAATCACGGATTCCTCAAACATGCATTTCTGAGCTGTGAACATGCGCATGACAGATGTTTCAACCACCAAACAAGTTACTTATGCACTTTGAAATAGTTCCTTGGACTTCGTTGCTTCTCCTATCACCAGTTTCAAGAATCACACTTTGATCCCAGAAAAACCCTCTTGGAGCGAATTCTACCCTAGAGATATGTAATTTGAATAGATTCCTTCAACATGATATTCCGTGTTCCGTACATGTTACATGCATGACGGATTCGACAAACATGCATTCCTGAGTTGAGAGCATGTGGATTACTGATTTTTCATCCTCTATAAAAGGAATAATTTCATATAGACTCGTGTACACATTTTCACAAGCTTTCCCTAACACAAGTTTCGAATTCGTTCATTTTTCACAGAAGAATACTTCTGGAGTGTATTCAACCTAATAGATATTTAATTTACATGAATTCCATCAACATGGCATTCCGGGTTCCGTACATGATACATGCATGAAGGATTCGAGAAGCATGCGTTTCTGAGTTGTGAGCATGTGGATTAGTGAACTTTCATCCACCAAAGAAGGCATATATTACACTTTGAAATATTTACTCTGACTTCATAAGTTTTTTGTATCACCAGGTTCTAAAATCGGACATTTGGCAGTAGAAAACACTCTTTGAGCGAATTCTCACCTATACACATGTAATTTACATTGTTTACATAACCATGGCATTCCGTATTCCGAACATGTTTCATGCATCACGGATTCCTCAAACATGCATTTCTGAGCTGTGAACATGCGCATGACAGATGTTTCAACCACCAAACATGTTACTTATGCACTTTGAAATAGTTCCTTGGACTTTGTTGCTTCTCCTATCACCAGTTTCAAGAATCACACCTTGATCCCAGAAAAACCCTCTTGGAGCGAATTCTACCCTAGAGATATGTAATTTGAATAGATTCCTTCAACATGATATTCCGTGTTCCGTACATGTTACATGCATGACGGATTCGACAAACATGCATTCCTGAGTTGAGAGCATGTGGATTACTGATTTTTCATCCTCTATAAAAGGAATAATTTCATATAGACTCGTGTACACATTTTCACAAGCTTTCCCTAACACAAGTTTCGAATTCGTTCATTTTTCTCAGAAGAATACTTCTGGAGTGTATTCAACCTAATAGATATTTAATTTAAATGAATTCTATCAACATGGCATTCCGGGTTCCGTACATGATACATGCAAGAAGGATTGGAGAATCATGCGTTTCTGAGTTGTGAGCATGTGGATTAGTGAACTTTCATCCACCAAAGAAGGCATATATTACACTTTGAAATATTTACTCTGACTTCATAAGTTTTTTGTATCACCAGGTTCTAAAATCGGACATTTGGCAGTAGAAAACACTCTTTGAGCGAATTCTCACCAATACACATGTAATTTACATTGTTTACATAACCATGGCATTCCGAATTCCGAACATGTTTCATGAATCACGGATTCCTCGAACATGCATTTCTGAGCTGTGAACATGCGCATGACAGATGTTTCAACCACCAAACAAGTTACTTATGCACTTTGAAATAGTTCCTTGGACTTCGTTGCTTCTCCTATCACCAGTTTCAAGAATCACACTTTGATCCCAGAAAAATCCTCTTGGAGGGAATTCTTCCCTAGAGATATGTAATTTGAATAGATTCCTTCAACATGATATTCCGTGTTCCGTACATGTTACATGCATGACGGATTCGACAAACATGCATTCCTGAGTTGTGAGCATGTGGTTTACTGATTTTTCATCCTCTATAAAAGGAATAATTTCATATAGACTCGTGTACACATTTTCACAAGCTTTCCCTAACACAAGTTTCGAATTCGTTCATTTTTCACAGAAGAATACTTCTGGAGTGTATTCAACCTAATAGATATATAATTTACATGAATTCCATCAACATGGCATTCCGGGTTCCGTACATGATACATGCATGACGGATTCGAGAAACATGAGTTTCTGAGTTGTGAGCATGTGGATTAGTGAACTTTCATTCACCAAAGAAGGCATATATTACACTTTGAAATATTTACTCTGACTTCATACGTTTTTTGTATCACCAGGTTCTAAAATCGGACATTTGGCAGTAGAAAACACTCTTTGAGCGAATTCTCACCAATACACATGTAATTTACATTGTTTACATAACCATGGCATTCCGTATTCCGAACAAGTTTCATGAATCACGGATTCCTCAAACATGCATTTCTGAGCTGTGAACATGCGCATGACAGATGTTTCAACCACCAAACAAGTTACTTATGCACTTTGAAATAGTTCCTTGGACTTCGTTGCTTCTCATGTCACCAGTTTCAAGAATCACACTTTGATCCCAGAAAAACCCTCTTGCAGCGAATTCTACCCTAGAGATATGTAATTTGAATAGATTCCTTCAACATGATATTTCGTGTTCCGTACATGTTACATGCATGACGGATTCGACAAACATGCATTCCTGAGTTGAGAGCATGTGGATTACTGATTTTTCATCCTGTATAAAAGGAATAATTTCATATAGACTCGTGTACACATTTTCACAAGCTTTCCCTAACACAAGTTTCGAATTCGTTCATTTTTCACAGAAGAATACTTCTGGAGTGTATCCAACCTAATAGATATTTAATTTACATGAATTCCATCAACATGGCATTCCGGGTTCCGTACATGATACATGCATGAAGGATTCGAGAAACTTGCGTTTCTGAGTTGTGAGCATGTGGATTAGTGAACTTTCATCCACCAAAGAAGGCATATATTACACTTTGAAATATTTACTCTGACTTCATAAGTTTTTTGTATCACCAGGTTCTAAAATCGGACATTTGGCAGTAGAAAACACTCTTTGAGCGAATTCTCACCTATACACATGTAATTTACATTGTTTACATAACCATGGCATTCCGTATTCCGAACATGTTTCATGCATCACGGATTCCTCAAACATGCATTTCTGAGCTGTGAACATGCGCATGACAGATGTTTCAACCACCAAACAAGTTACTTATGCACTTTGAAATAGTTCCTTGGACTTCGTTGCTTCTCCTATCACCAGTTTCAAGAATCACACCTTGATCCCAGAAAAACCCTCTTGGAGCGAATTCTACCCTAGAGATATGTAATTTGAATAGATTCCTTCAACATGATATTCCGTGTTCCGTACATGTTACATGCATGACGGATTCGACAAACATGCATTCCTGAGTTGAGAGCATGTGGATTACTGATTTTTCATCCTCTATAAAAGGAATAATTTCATATAGACTCGTGTACACATTTTCACAAGCTTTCCCTAACACAAGTTTCGAATTCGTTCATTTTTCACAGAAGAATACTTCTGGAGTGTATTCAACCTAATAGATATTTAATTTACATGAATTCTATCAACATGGCATTCCGGGTTCCGTACATGATACATGCATGAAGGATTGGAGAAACATGCGTTTCTGAGTTGTGAGCATGTGGATTAGTGAACTTTCATCCACCAAAGAAGGCATATATTACACTTTGAAATATTTACTCTGACTTCATAAGTTTTTTGTATCACCAGGTTCTAAAATCGGAGATTTGGCAGTAGAAAACCCTCTTTGAGCGAATTCTCACCAATACACGTGTAATTTACATTGTTTACATAACCATGGCATTCCGTATTCCGAACATGTTTCATGCATCACGGATTCCTCAAACATGCATTTCTGAGCTGTGAACATGCGCATACCAGATGTTTCAACCTCCAAACAAGTTACTTAGGAGCTTTGAAATATTTCCTTGGACTTCGTTGCTTCTCCTATCACCAGTTTCAAGAATCACACTTTGATCACAGGAAAACCCTCCTGGACCGAATTCTACCCTAGAGATATGTAATTTGAATAGATTCCTTCAACATGATATTCCGTGTTCCGTACATGTTACATGCATGACGGATTCGACAAACATGCATTCCTGAGTTGTGAGCATGTGGTTTACTGATTTTTCATCCTCTATAAAAGGAATAATTTCATATAGACTCGTGTACACATTTTCACAAGCTTTCCCTAACACAAGTTTCGAATTCGTTCATTTTTCACAGAAGAATACTTCTGGAGTGTATTCAACCTAATAGATATATAATTTACATGAATTCTATCAACATGGCATTCCGGGTTCCGTACATGATACATGCATGAAGGATTCGAGAAACATGCGTTTCTGAGTTGTGAGCATGTGGATTAGTGAACTTTCATCCACCAAAGAAGGCATATATTACACTTTGAAATATTTACTCTGACTTCATAAGTTTTTTGTATCACCAGGTTCTAAAATCGGACATTTGGCAGTAGAAAACACTCTTTAAGCGAATTCTCACCAATACACATGTAATTTACATTGTTTACATAACCATGGCATTCCGTATTCCGAACATGTTTCATGCATGACGGATTCCTCAAACATGCATTTCTGAGCTGTGAACATGCGCATGACAGATGTTTCAACCACCAAACAATTTACTTATGCACTTTGAAATAGTTCCTTGGACTTCGTTGCTTCTCCTATCACCAGTTTCAAGAATCACACTTTGATCCCAGAAAAACCCTCTTGGAGGGAATTCTACCCTAGAGATATGTAATTTGAATAGATTCCTTCAACATGATATTCCGTGTTCCGTACATGTTACATGCATGACGGATTCGACAAACATGCATTCCTGAGTTGAGAGCATGTGGATTACTGATTTTTCATCCTCTATAAAAGGAATAATTTCATATAGACTCGTGTACACATTTTCACAAGCTTTCCCTAACACAAGTTTCGAATTCGTTCATTTTTCACAGAAGAATACTTCTGGAGTGTATTCAACCTAATAGATATTTAATTTACATGAATTCTATCAACATGGCATTCCGGGTTCCGTACATGATACATGCATGATGGATTCGAGAAACATGAGTTTCTGACTTGTGAGCATGTGGATTAGTGAACTTTCATCCACCAAAGAAGGCATATATTACACTTTGAAATATTTACTCTGACTTCATAAGTTTTTTGTATCACCAGGTTCTAAAATCGACATTTTTCAGTAGAAAACACTCTTTGAGCGAATTCTCACCAATACACATGTAATTTACATTGTTTACATAACCATGGCATTCCGTATTCCGAACATGTTTCATGCATCACGGATTCCTCAAACATGCATTTCTGAGCTGTGAACATGCGCATGCCAGATGTTTCAACCACCAAACAAGTTACTTAGGAGCTTTGAAATATTTCCTTGGACTTCGTTGCTTCTCCTATCACCAGTTTCAAGAATCACACTTTGATCACAGGAAAACCCTCCTGGACCGAATTCTACCCTAGAGATATGTAATTTGAATAGATACCTTCAACATGATATTCCGTGTTCCGTACATGTTACATGCATGACGGATTCGACAAACATGCATTCCTGAGTTGAGAGCATGTGGATTACTGATTTTTCATCCTCTATAAAAGGAATAATTTCATATAGACTCGTGTACACATTTTCACAAGCTTTCCCTAACACAAGTTTCGAATTCGTTCATTTTTCTCAGAAGAATACTTCTGGAGTGTATTCAACCTAATAGATATTTAATTTAAATGAATTCTATCAACATGGCATTCCGGGTTCCGTACATGATACATGCATGAAGGATTGGAGAATCATGCGTTTCTGAGTTGTGAGCATGTGGATTAGTGAACTTTCATCCACCAAAGAAGGCATATATTACACTTTGAAATATTTACTCTGACTTCATAAGTTTTTTGTATCACCAGGTTCTAAAATCGGACATTTGGCAGTAGAAAACACTCTTTGAGCGAATTCTCACCAATACACATGTAATTTACATTGTTTACATAACCATGGCATTCCGTATTCCGAACATGTTTCATGCATCACGGATTCCTCAAACATGCATTTCTGAGCTGTGAACATGCGCATACCAGATGTTTCAACCTCCAAACAAGTTGCTTAGGAGCTTTGAAATATTTCCTTGGACTTCGTTGCTTCTCCTATCACCAGTTTCAAGAATCACACTTTGATCACAGGAAAACCCTCCTGGACCGAATTCTACCCTAGAGATATGTAATTTGAATAGATTCCTTCAACATGATATTCCGTGTTCCGTACATGTTACATGCATGACGGATTCGACAAACATGCATTCCTGAGTTGTGAGCATGTGGTTTACTGATTTTTCATCCTCTATAAAAGGAATAATTTCATATAGACTCGTGTACACATTTTCACAAGCTTTCCCTAACACAAGTTTCGAATTCGTTCATTTTTCACAGAAGAATACTTCTGGAGTGTATTCAACCTAATAGATATATAATTTACATGAATTCTATCAACATGGCATTCCGGGTTCCGTACATGATACATGCATGAAGGATTCGAGAAACATGCGTTTCTGAGTTGTGAGCATGTGGATTAGTGAACTTTCATCCACCAAAGAAGGCATATATTACACTTTGAAATATTTACTCTGACTTCATAAGTTTTTTGTATCACCAGGTTCTAAAATCGGACATTTGGCAGTAGAAAACACTCTTTAAGCGAATTCTCACCAATACACATGTAATTTACATTGTTTACATAACCATGGCATTCCGTATTCCGAACATGTTTCATGCATCACGGATTCCTCAAACATGCATTTCTGAGCTGTGAACATGCGCATGACAGATGTTTCAACCACCAAACAAGTTACTTATGCACTTTGAAATAGTTCCTTGGACTTCGTTGCTTCTCCTATCACCAGTTTCAAGAATCACACTTTGATCCCAGAAAAACCCTCTTGGAGCGAATTCTACCCTAGAGATATGTAATTTGTATAGATTCCTTCAACATGATATTCCGTGTTCCGTACATGTTACATGCATGACGGATTCGACAAACATGCATTCCTGAGTTGAGAGCATGTGGATTACTGATTTTTCATCCTGTATAAAAGGAATAATTTCATATAGACTCGTGTACACATTTTCACAAACTTTCCCTAACACAAGTTTCGAATTCGTTCATTTTTCACAGAAGAATACTTCTGGAGTGTATTCAACCTAATAGATATATAATTTACATGAATTCCATCAACATGGCATTCCGGGTTCCGTACATGATACATGCATGACGGATTCGAGAAACATGCGTTTCTGAGTTGTGAGCATGTGGATTAGTGAACTTTCATCCACCAAAGAAGGCATATATTACACTTTGAAATATTTACTCTGACTTCATAAGTTTTTTGTATCACCAGGTTCTAAAATCGGACATTTGGCAGTAGAAAACACTCTTTGAGCGAATTCTCACCAATACACATGTAATTTACATTGTTTACATAACCATGGCATTCCGAATTCCGAACATGTTTCATGAATCATGGATTCCTCGAACATGCATTTCTGAGCTGTGAACATGCGCATGACAGATGTTTCAACCACCAAACAAGTTACTTATGCACTTTGAAATAGTTCCTTGGACTTCGTTGCTTCTCCTATCACCAGTTTCAAGAATCACACTTTGATCCCAGAAAAATCCTCTTGGAGGGAATTCTTCCCTAGAGATATGTAATTTGAATAGATTCCTTCAACATGATATTCCGTGTTCCGTACATGTTACATGCATGACGGATTCGACAAACATGCATTCCTGAGTTGTGAGCATGTGGTTTACTGATTTTTCATCCTCTATAAAAGGAATAATTTCATATAGACTCGTGTACACATTTTCACAAGCTTTCCCTAACACAAGTTTCGAATTCGTTCATTTTTCACAGAAGAATACTTCTGGAGTGTATTCAACCGAATAGATATATAATTTACATGAATTCCATCAACATGGCATTCCGGGTTCCGTACATGATACATGCATGACGGATTCGAGAAACATGAGTTTCTGAGTTGTGAGCATGTGGATTAGTGAACTTTCATTCACCAAAGAAGGCATATATTACACTTTGAAATATTTACTCTGACTTCATAAGTTTTTTGTATCACCAGGTTCTAAAATCGGACATTTGGCAGTAGAAAACAATCTTTGAGCGAATTCTCACCAATACACATGTAATTTACATTGTTTACATAACCATGGCATTCCGTATTCCGAACAAGTTTCATGAATCACGGATTCCTCAAACATGCATTTCTGAGCTGTGAACATGCGCATGACAGATGTTTCAACCACCAAACAAGTTACTTATGCACTTTGAAATAGTTCCTTGGACTTCGTTGCTTCTCCTATCACCAGTTTCAAGAATCACACTTTGATCCCAGAAAAACCCTCTTGGAGCGAATTCTACCCTAGAGATATGTAATTTGAATAGATTCCTTCAACATGATATTCCGTGTTCCGTACATGTTACATGCATGACGGATTCGACAAACATGCATTCCTGAGTTGTGAGCATGTGGTTTACTGATTTTTCATCCTCTATAAAAGGAATAATTTCATATAGACTCGTGTACACATTTTCACAAGCTTTCCCTAACACAAGTTTCGAATTCGTTCATTTTTCACAGAAGAATATTTCTGGAGTGTATTCAACCTAATAGATATATAATTTACATGAATTCCATCAACATGGCATTCCGGGTTCCGTACATGATACATGCATGACGGATTCGAGAAACATGCGTTTCTGAGTTGTGAGCATGTGGATTAGTGAACTTTCATCCACCAAAGAAGGCACATATTACACTTTGAAATATTTACTCTGACTTCATAAGTTTTTTGTATCACCAGGTTCTAAAATCGGACATTTGGCAGTAGAAAACACTCTTTGAGTGAATTCTCACCAATACACATGTAATTTACATTGTTTACATAACCATGGCATTCCGTATTCCGAACATGTTTCATGCATAACGGATTCCTCAAACATGCATTTCTGAGCTGTGAACATGCGCATGACAGATGTTTCAACCACCAAACAAGTTACTTATGCACTTTGAAATAGTTCCTTGGACTTCGTTGCTTCTCCTATCACCAGTTTCAAGAATCACACTTTGATCCCAGAAAAACCCTCTTGGAGCGAATTCTACCCTAGAGATATGTAATTTGAATAGATTCCTTCAACATGATATTCCGTGTTCCGTACATGTTACATGCATGACGGATTCGACAAACATGCATTCCTGAGTTGAGAGCATGTGGATTACTGATTTTTCATCCTCTATAAAAGGAATAATTTCATATAGACTCGTGTACACATTTTCACAAGCTTTCCCTAACACAAGTTTCGAATTCGTTCATTTTTCACAGAAGAATACTTCTGGAGTGTATTCAACCTAATAGATATTTAATTTACATGAATTCCTTCAACATGGCATTCCGGGTTCCGTACATGATACATGCATGAAGGATTCGAGAAACATGCGTTTCTGAGTTGTGAGCATGTGGATTAGTGAACTTTCATCCACCAAAGAAGGCATATATTACACTTTGAAATATTTACTCTGACTTCATAAGTTTTTTGTATCACCAGGTTCTAAAATCGGACATTTGGCAGTAGAAAACACTCTTTGAGCGAATTCTCACCTATACACATGTAATTTACATTGTTTACATAACCATGGCATTCCGTATTCCGAACATGTTTCATGCATCACGGATTCCTCAAACATGCATTTCTGAGCTGTGAACATGCGCATGACAGATGTTTCAACCACCAAACAAGTTACTTATGCACTTTGAAATAGTTCCTTGGACTTCGTTGCTTCTCCTATCACCAGTTTCAAGAATCACACTTTGATCCCAGGAAAACCCTCTTGGAGGGAATTCTACCCTAGAGATATGTAATTTGAATAGATTCCTTCAACATGATATTCCGTGTTCCGTACATGTTACATGCATGACGGATTCGACAAACATGCATTCCTGAGTTGAGAGCATGTGGATTACTGATTTTTCATCCTCTATAAAAGGAATAATTTCATATAGACTCGTGTACACATTTTCATAAGCTTTCCCTAACACAAGTTTCGAATTCGTTCATTTTTCACAGAAGAATACTTCTGGAGTGTATTCAACCTAATAGATATTTAATTTACATGAATTCTATCAACATGGCATTCCGGGTTCCGTACATGATACATGCATGAAGGATTGGAGAAACATGCGTTTCTGAGTTGTGAGCATGTGGATTAGTGAACTTTCATCCACCAAAGAAGGCATATATTACACTTTGAAATATTTACTCTGACTTCATAAGTTTTTTGTATCACCAGGTTCTAAAATCGGAGATTTGGCAGTAGAAAACACTCTTTGAGCGAATTCTCACCAATACACATGTAATTTACATTGTTTACATAACCATGGTATTCCGTATTCCGAACATGTTTCATGCATCATGGATTCCTCAAACATGCATTTCTGAGCTGTGAACATGCGCATACCAGATGTTTCAACCTCCAAACAGGTTACTTAGGAGCTTTGAAATATTTCCTTGGACTTCGTTGCTTCTCCTATCACCAGTTTCAAGAATCACACTTTGATCACAGGAAAACCCTCCTGGACCGAATTCTACCCTAGAGATATGTAATTTGAATAGATACCTTCAACATGATATTCCGTGTTCCGTACATGTTACATGCATGACGGATTCGACAAACATGCATTCCTGAGTTGTGAGCATGTGGTTTACTGATTTTTCATCCTCTATAAAAGGAATAATTTCATATAGACTCGTGTACACATTTTCACAAGCTTTCCCTAACACAAGTTTCGAATTCGTTCATTTTTCACAGAAGAATACTTCTGGAGTGTATTCAACCTAATAGATATATAATTTACATGAATTCTATCAACATGGCATTCCGGGTTCCGTACATGATACATGCATGAAGGATTCGAGAAACATGCGTTTCTGAGTTGTGAGCATGTGGATTAGTGAACTTTCATCCACCAAAGAAGGCATATATTACACTTTGAAATATTTACTCTGACTTCATAAGTTTTTTGTATCACCAGGTTCTAAAATCGGACATTTGGCAGTAGAAAACACTCTTTAAGCGAATTCTCACCAATACACATGTAATTTACATTGTTTACATAACCATGGCATTCCGTATTCCGAACATGTTTCATGCATCACGGATTCCTCAAACATGCATTTCTGAGCTGTGAACATGCGCATGACAGATGTTTCAACCACCAAACAAGTTACTTATGCACTTTGAAATAGTTCCTTGGACTTCGTTGCTTCTCCTATCACCAGTTTCAAGAATCACACTTTGATCCCAGAAAAACCCTCTTGGAGCGAATTCTACCCAAGAGATATGTAATTTGAATAGATTCCTTCAACATGATATTCCGTGTTCCGTACATGTTACATGCATGACGGATTCGACAAACATGCATTCCTGAGTTGTGAGCATGTGGATTACTGATTTTTCATCCTCTATAAAAGGAATAATTTCATATACACTCGTGTACACATTTTCACAAGCTTTCCCTAACACAAGTTTCGAATTCGTTCATTTTTCACAGAAGAATACTTCTGGAGTGTATTCAACCTAATAGATATATAATTTACATGAATTCCATCAACATGGCATTCCGGGTTCCGTACATGATACATGCATGACGGATTCGAGAAACATGCGTTTCTGAGTTGTGAGCATGTGGATTAGTGAACTTTCATCCACCAAAGAAGGCATATATTACACTTTGAAATATTTACTCTGACTTCATAAGTTTTTTGTATCACCAGGTTCTAAAATCGGACATTTGGCAGTAGAAAACACTCTTTGAGCGAATTCTCACCAATACACATGTAATTTACATTGTTTACATAACCATGGCATTCCGTATTCCGAACATGTTTCATGCATCACGGATTCCTCAAACATGCATTTCTGAGCTGTGAACATGCGCATGACAGATGTTTCAACCACCAAACCAGTTACTTATGCACTTTGAAATAGTTCCTTGGACTTCGTTGCTTCTCCTATCACCAGTTTCAAGAATCACACTTTGATCCCAGAAAAACACTCCTGGAGCGAATTCTACCCTAGAGATATGTAATTTGAATAGATTCCTTCAACATGATATTCCGTGTTCCGTACATGTTACATGCATGACGGATTCAACAAACATGCATTCCTGAGTTGAGAGCATGTGGATTACTGATTTTTCATCCTCTATAAAAGGAATAATTTCATATAGACTCGTGTACACATTTTCACAAGCTTTCCCTAACACAAGTTTCCAATTCGTTCATTTTTCACAGAAGAATACTTCTGGAGTGTATTCAACCTAATAGTTATGTAATTTACATGAATTCCATCAACATGGCATTCCGGGTTCCGTACATGATACATGCATGACGGATTCGAGAAACATGCGTTTCTGAGTTGTGAGCATGTGGATTAGTGAACTTTCATCCACCAAAGAAGGCATATATTACACTTTGAAATATTTACTCTGACTTCATAAGTTTTTTGTATCACCAGGTTCTAAAATCGGAGATTTGGCAGTAGAAAGCACTCTTTGAGCGAATTCTCACCAATACACATGTAATTTACATTGTTTACATAACCATGGCATTCCGTATTCCGAACATGTTTCATGCATAACGGATTCCTCAAACATGCATTTCTGAGCTGTGAACATGCGCATGCCAGATGTTTCAACCTCCAAACAAGTTACTTAGGAGCTTTGAAATATTTCCTTGGACTTCGTTGCTTCTCCTATCACCAGTTTCAAGAATCACACTTTGATCACAGGAAAACCCTCCTGGACCGAATCCTACCCTAGAGATATGTAATTTGAATAGATACCTTCAACATGATATTCCATGTTCCGTACATGTTACATGCATGACGGATTCGACAAACATGCATTCCTGAGTTGTGAGCATGTGGTTTACTGATTTTTCATCCTCTATAAAATGAATAATTTCATATAGACTCGTGTACACATTTTCACAAGCTTTTCCTAACACAAGTTTCGAATTCGTTCATTTTTCACAGAAGAATACTTCTGGAGTGTATTCAACCTAATAGATATATAATTTACATGAATTCCATCAACATGGCATTCCGGGTTCCGTACATGATACATGCATGACGGATTCGAGAAACATGCGTTTCTGAGTTGTGAGCATGTGGATTAGTGAACTTTCATCCACCAAAGAAGGCATATATTACACTTTGAAATATTTACTCTGACTTCATAAGTTTTTTGTATCACCAGGTTCTAAAATCGGACATTTGGCAGTAGAAAACACTCTTTGAGCGAATTCTCACCAATACACATGTAATTTACATTGTTTACATAACCATGGCATTCCGTATTCCGAACATGTTTCATGCATCACGGATTCCTCAAACATGCATTTCTGAGCTGTGAACATGCGCATGACAGATGTTTCAACCACCAAAACAGTTACTTATGCAATTTGAAATATTTCCTTGGACTTCGTTGCTTCTCCTATCACCAGTTTCAAGAATCACACTTTGATCCCAGAAAAACCCTCCTGGAGCGAATTCTACCATAGAGATATGTAATTTGAATAGATTACTTCAACATGATATTCCGTGTTCCGTACATGTTACATGCATGACGGATTCAACAAACATGCATTCCTGAGTTGAGAGCATGTGGATTACTGATTTTTCATCCTCTATAAAAGGAATAATTTCATATAGACTCGTGTACACATTTTCACAAGCTTTAGCTAACACAAGTTTCGAATTCGTTCATTTTTCACAGAAGAATACTTCTGGAGTGTATTCAACCTAATAGTTATGTAATTTACATGAATTCCATCAACATGGCATTCCAGGTTCCGTACATGATACATGCATGACGGATTCGAGAAACATGCGTTTCTGAGTTGTGAGCATGTGGATTAGTGAACTTTCATCCACCAAAGAAGGCATATATTACACTTTGAAATATTTACTCTGACTTCATAAGTTTTTTGTATCACCAGGTTCTAAAATCGGACATTTGGCAGTAGAAAACACTCTTTGAGCGAATTCTCACCAATACACATGTAATTTACATTGTTTACATAACCATGGCATTCCGTATTCCGAAGATGTTTCATGCATCACGGATTCCTCAATCATGCATTTCTGAGCTGTGAACATGCGCATGACAGATGTTTCAACCACCAAACAAGTTACTTAGGAGCTTTGAAATATTTCTTTGGACTTCGTTGCTTCTCCTATCACCAGTTTCAAGAATCACACTTTGATCACAGGAAAACCCTCCTGCAGCGAATTCTACCCTAGAGATATGTAATTTGAATAGATACCTTCAACATGATATTCCATGTTCCGTACATGTTACATGCATGACGGATTCGACAAACATGCATTCCTGAGTTGTGAGCATGTGGATTACTGATTTTTCATCCTCTATAGAGGAATAATTTCATATAGACTCGTGTACACATTTTCACAAGCTTTCCCTAACACAAGTTTCGAATTCGTTCATTTTTCACAGAAGAATTCTTCTGGAGTGTATTGAACTTAATAGATATATAATTTACATGAATTCCTTCAACATGGCATTCCGGGTTCCGTACATGATACATGCATGATGGATTCGAGAAACATGCTTTTCTGAGTTGTGAGCATGTGGATTAGTGAACTTTCATCCACCAAAGAAGGCATATATTACACTTTGAAATATTTACTCTGACTTCATAAGTTTTTTGTATCACCAGGTTCTAAAATCGGGCATTTGACAGTAGAAAACGCTCTTTGAGCGAATTCTCACCAATACACATGTAATTTACATTGTTTACATAACCATGGCATTCCGTATTCCGAACATGTTTCATGCATCACGGATTCCTCAAACATGCATTTCTGAGCTGTGAACATGCGCATGACAGATGTTTCAACCACCAAACAAGTTACTTATGCACTTCGAAATAGTTCCTTGGACTTCGTTGCTTCTCCTATCACCAGTTTCAAGAATCACAATTTGATCCCAGAAAAACCCTCTTGGAGCAAATTCTACCCTAGAGATATTTAATTTGAATAGATTCCTTCAACATGATATTCCGTTTTCCGTACATGTTACATGCAAGACGAATTTGACAAACATGCATTCCTGAGTTGAGAGCATGTGGATTACTGATTTTTCATCCTCTATAAAAGGAAAAATTTCACATAGACTCGTGTACACATTTTCACAAGCTTTCCCTAACACAAGTTTCGAATTCGTTCATTTTTCACAGAAGAATACTTCTGGAGTGTATTCAACCTAATAGATATTTAATTTACATGAATTCTATCAACATGGCATTCCGGGTTCCGTACATGATACATGCATGACGGATTCGAGAAACATGCGTTTCTGAGTTGTGAGCATGTGGATTAGTGAACTTTCATCCACCAAAGAAGGCATATATTACACTTTGAAATATTTACTCTGACTTCATAAGTTTTTTGTATCACCAGGTTCTAAAATCGGACATTTGGCAGTAGAAAACACTCTTTGAGCGAATTCTCACCAATACACATGTAATTTACATTGTTTACATAACCATGGCATTCCGTATTCCGAACATGTTTCATGCATCACGGATTCCTCAAACATGCATTTCTGAGCTGTGAACATGCGCATGACAGATGTTTCAACCACCAAAACAGTTACTTATGCAATTTGAAATATTTCCTTGGACTTCGTTGCTTCTCCTATCACCAGTTTCAAGAATCACACTTTGATCCCAGAAAAACCCTCCTGGAGCGAATTCTACCATAGAGATATGTAATTTGAATAGATTACTTCAACATGATATTCCGTGTTCCGTACACGTTACATGCATGACGGATTCGACAAACATGCATTCCTGAGTTGAGAGCATGTGGATTACTGATTTTTCATCCTCTATAAAAGGAATAATTTCATATAGACTCGTGTACACATTTTCACAAGCTTTCCCTTACACAAGTTTCGAATTCGTTCATTTTTCACAGAAGAATACTTCTGGAGTGTATTCAACCTAATAGATATTTAATTTACATGAATTCTATCAACATGGCATTCCGGGTTCCGTACATGATACATGCATGAAGGATTCGAGAAACATGCGTTTCTGAGTTGTGAGCATGTGGATTAGTGAACTTTCATCCACCAAAGAAGGCATATAATACACTTTGAAATATTTACTCTGACTTCATAAGTTTTTTGTATCACCAGGTTCTAAAATCGGACATTTGGCAGTAGAAAACACTCTTTGAGCGAATTCTCACCAATACACATGTAATTTACATTGTTTACATAACCATGGCATGCCGTATTCCGAACATGTTTCATGCATCACGGGTTCCTCAAACATGCATTTCTGAGCTGGGGACTTGCGCATGACAGATGTTTCAACCACCAAACAAGTTACTTATGCACTTTGAAATAGTTCCTTGGACTTCGTTTCTTCTCCTATCACCAGTTTCAAGAATCACACCTTGATCCCAGAAAAACCCTCTTGGAGCGAATACTACCCTAGAGATATGTAATTTGAATAGATTCCTTCAACATGATATTCCGTGTTCCGTACATGTTACATGCATGACGGATTCGACAAACATGCATTCCAGAGTTGTGAGCATGTGGATTACTGATTTTTCATCCTCTATAAAAGGAATAATTTCATATAGACTCGTGTACACATTTTCACAAGCTTACCCTAACACAAGTTTCGAATTCGTTCATTTTTCACAGAAGAATACTTCTGGAGTGTATTCAACCTAATAGATATATAATTTACATGAATTCCATCAACATGGCATTCCGGGTTCCGTACATGATACATGCATGATGGATTCGAGAAACATGCGTTTCTGAGTTGTGAGCATGTGGATTAGTGAACTTTCATCCACCAAAGAAGGCATATATTACACTTTGAAATATTTACTCTGACTTCATAAGTTTTTTGTATCACCAGGTTCTAAAATCGGACATTTGGCAGTAGAAAACACTCTTTGAGCGAATTCTCACCAATACACATGTAATTTTCATTGTTTACATAACCATGGCATTCCGTATTCCGAACATGTTTCATGCATCACGGATTCCTCAAACATGCATTTCTCAGCTGTGAACATGCGCATGACAGATGTTTCAACCACCAAACAAGTTACTTATGCACTTTGAAATTGTTCCTTGGACTTCGTTGCTTCTCCTATCACCAGTTTCAAGAATCACACTTTGATCCCAGAAAAACCCTCTTGGAGCGAATTCTACCCTAGAGATATGTAATTTGAATAGATTCCTTCAACATGATATTCCGTGTTCCGTACATGTTACATGCATGACGGATTCGACAAACATGCATTCCTGAGTTGAGAGCATGTGGATTACTGATTTTTCATCCTCTATAAAAGGAATAATTTCATATAGACTCGTGTACACATTTTCACAAGCTTTCCCTAACACAAGTTTCGAATTCGTTCATTTTTCACAGAAGAATACTTCTGGAGTGTATTCAACCTAATAGATATATAATTTACATGAATTCCATCAACATGGCATTCCGGGTTCCGTACATGATACATGCATGATGGATTCGAGAAACATGCGTTTCTGAGTTGTGAGCATGTGGATTAGTGAACTTTCATCCACCAAAGAAGGCATATATTACACTTTGAAATATTTACTCTGACTTCATAAGTTTTTTGTAACACCAGGTTCTAAAATCGGACATTTGGCAGTAGAAAACACTCTTTGAGCGAATTCTCACCAATACACATGTAATTTACATTGTTTACATAACCATGGCATTCCGTATTCCGAACATGTTTCATGCATCACGGATTCCTCAAACATGCATTTCTGAGCTGTGAACATGCGCATGACAGATGTTTCAACCACCAAACAAGTTACTTATGCACTTTGAAATAGTTCCTTGGACTTCGTTGCTTCTCCTATCACCAGTTTCAAGAATCACACTTTGATCCCAGAAAAACCCTCTTGGAGGGAATTCTACCCTAGAGATATGTAATTTGAATAGATTCCTTCAACATGATATTCCGTGTTCCGTACATGTTACATGCATGACGGATTCGACAAACATGCATTCCTGAGTTGAGAGCATGTGGATTACTGATTTTTCATCCTCTATAAAAGGAATAATTTCATATAGACTCGTGTACACATTTTCACAAGCTTTCCCTAACACAAGTTTCGAATTCGTTCATTTTTCACAGAAGAATACTTCTGGAGTGTATTCAACCTAATAGATATTTAATTTACATGAATTCTATCAACATGGCATTCCGGGTTCCGTACATGATACATGCATGAAGGATTCGAGAAACATGCGTTTCTGAGTTGTGAGCATGTGGATTAGTGAACTTTCATCCACCAAAGAAGGCATATATTACACTTTGAAATATTTACTCTGACTTCATAAGTTTTTGTATCACCAGGTTCTAAAATCGGACATTTGGCAGTAGAAAACACTCTTTGAGCGAATTCTCACCAATACACATGTAATTTACATTGTTTACATAACCATGGCATTCCGTATTCCGAACATGTTTCATGCATCACGGATTCCTCAAACATGCATTTCTGAGCTGTGAACATGCGCATGCCAGATGTTTCAACCAAAAAACAAGTTACTTAGGAGCTTTGAAATATTTCCTTGGACTTCGTTGCTTCTCCTATCACCAGTTTCAAGAATCACACTTTGATCACAGGAAAACCCTCCTGGACCGAATTCTATCCTAGAGATATGTAATTTGAATAGATACCTTCAACATGATATTCCGTGTTCCGTACATGTTACATGCATGACGGATTCGACAAACATGCATTCCTGAGTTGTGAGCATGTGGTTTACTGATTTTTCATCCTCTATAAAAGGAATAATTTCATATAGACTCGTGTACACATTTTCACAAGCTTTCCCTAACACAAGTTTCGAATTCGTTCATTTTTCACAGAAGAATACTTCTGGAGTGTATTCAACCTAATAGATATATAATTTACATGAATTCCATCAACATGGCATTCCGGGTTCCGTACATGATACATGCATGACGGATTCGAGAAACATGCGTTTCTGAGTTGTGAGCATGTGGATTAGTGAACTTTCATCCACCAAAGAAGGCATATATTACACTTTGAAATATTTACTCTGACTTCATAAGTTTTTTGTATCACCAGGTTCTAAAATCGGACATTTGGCAGTAGAAAACACTCTTTGAGCGAATTCTCACCAATACACATGTAATTTACATTGTTTACATAACCATGGCATTCCGTATTCCGAACATGTTTCATGAATCACTGATTCCTCAAACATGCATTTCTGCTGTGAACATGCGCATGACAGATGTTTCAACCACCAAACAAGTTACTTATGCACTTTGAAATAGTTCCTTGTACTTCGTTGCTTCTCCTATCACCAGTTTCAAGAATCACACTTTGATCCCAGAAAAACCCTCTTGGAGGGAATTCTACCCTAGAGATATGTAATTTGAATAGATTCCTTCAACATGATATTCCGTGTTCCGTACATGTTACATGCATGACGGATTCGACAAACATGCATTCCTGAGTTGAGAGCATGTGGATTACTGATTTTTCATCCTCTATAAAAGGAATAATTTCATATAGACTCGTGTACACATTTTCACAAGCTTTCCCTAACACAAGTTTCGAATTCGTTCATTTTTCACAGAAGAATACTTCTGGAGTGTATTCAACCTAATAGATATTTAATTTACATGAATTCTATCAACATGGCATTCCGGGTTCCGTACATGATACATGCATGAAGGATTCGAGAAACATGCGTTTCTGAGTTGTGAGCATGTGGATTAGTGAACTTTCATCCACCAAAGAAGGCATATATTACACTTTGAAATATTTACTCTGACTTCATAAGTTTTTTGTATCACCAGGTTCTAAAATCGGAGATTTGGCAGTAGAAAACACTCTTTGAGCGAATTCTCACCAATACACATGTAATTTACATTGTTTACATAACCATGGCATTCCGTATTCCGAACATGTTTCATGCATCACGGATTCCTCAAACATGCATTTCTGAGCTGTGAACATGCGCATGCCAGATGTTTCAACCACCAAACAAGTTACTTAGGAGCTTTGAAATATTTCCTTGGACTTCGTTGCTTCTCCTATCACCAGTTTCAAGAATCACACTTTGATCACAGGAAAACCCTCCTGGACCGAATTCTATCCTAGAGATATGTAATTTGAATAGATACCTTCAACATGATATTCCGTGTTCCGTACATGTTACATGCATGACGGATTCGACAAACATGCATTCCTGAGTTGTGAGCATGTGGTTTACTGATTTTTCATCCTCTATAAAAGGAATAATTTCATATAGACTCGTGTACACATTTTCACAAGCTTTCCCTAACACAAGTTTCGAATTCGTTCATTTTTCACAGAAGAATACTTCTGGAGTGTATTCAACCTAATAGATATATAATTTACATGAATTCCATCAACATGGCATTCCGGGTTCCGTACATGATACATGCATGACGGATTCGAGAAACATGTTTTCTGAGTTGTGAGCATGTGGATTAGTGAACTTTCATCCACCAAAGAAGGCATATATTACACTTTGAAATATTTACTCTGACTTCATAAGTTTTTTGTATCACCAGGTTCTAAAATCGGACATTTGGCAGTAGAAAACACTCTTTGAGCGAATTCTCACCTATACACATGTAATTTACTTTGTTTACATAACCATGGCATTCCGTATTCCGAACATGTTTCATGCATCACGGATTCCTCAAACATGCATTTCTGAGCTGTGAACATGCGCATGCCAGATGTTTCAACCTCCAAACAAGTTACTTAGGAGCTTTGAAATATTTCCTTGTACTTCGTTGCTTCTCCTATCACCAGTTTCAAGAATCACACTTTGATCACAGGAAAACCCTCCTGGACCGAATTCTACCCTAGAGATATGTAATTTGAATAGATACCTTCAACATGATATTCCGTGTTCCGTACATGTTGCATGCATGACGGATTCGACAAACATGCATTCCTGAGTTGTGAGCATGTGGTTTACTGATTTTTCATCCTCTATAAAAGGAATAATTTCATATAGACTCGTGTACACATTTTCACAAGCTTTCCCTAACACAAGTTTCGAATTCGTTCATTTTTCACAGAAGAATACTTCTGGAGTGTATTCAACCTAATAGATATATAATTTACATGAATTCCATCAACATGGCATTCCGGGTTCCGTACATGATACATGCATGACGGATTCGAGAAACATGCGTTTCTGAGTTGTGAGCATGTGGATTAGTGAACTTTCATCCACCAAAGAAGGCATATATTACACTTTGAAATATTTACTCTGACTTCATAAGTTTTTTGTATCACCAGGTTCTAAAATCGGACATTTGGCAGTAGAAAACACTCTTTGAGCGATTTCTCACCAATACACATGTAATTTACATTGTTTACATAACGATGGCATTCCGTATTCCGAACATGTTTCATGCATCACGGATTCCTCAAACATGCATTTCTGAGCTGTGAACATGCGCATGACAGATGTTTCAACCACCAAACAAGTTACTTATGCACTTTGAAATAGTTCCTTGGACTTCGTTGCTTCTCCTATCACCAGTTTCAAGAATCACACTTTGATCCCAGAAAAACCCTCTTGGAGGGAATTCTACCCTAGAGATATGTAATTTGAATAGATTCCTTCAACATGATATTCCGTGTTCCGTACATGTTACATGCATGACGGATTCGACAAACATGCATTCCTGAGTTGAGAGCATGTGGATTACTGATTTTTCATCCTCTATAAAAGGAATAATTTCATATAGACTCGTGTACACATTTTCACAAGCTTTCCCTTACACAAGTTTCGAATTCGTTCATTTTTCACAGAAGAATACTTCTGGAGTGTATTCAACCTAATAGATATTTAATTTACATGAATTCTATCAACATGGCATTCCGGGTTCCGTACATGATACATGCATGAAGGATTCGAGAAACATGCGTTTCTGAGTTGTGAGCATGTGGATTAGTGAACTTTCATCCACCAAAGAAGGCATATATTACACTTTGAAATATTTACTCTGACTTCATAAGTTTTTTGTATCACCAGGTTCTAAAATCGGACATTTGGCAGTAGAAAACACTCTTTGAGCGAATTCTCACCTATACACATGTAATTTACTTTGTTTACATAACCATGGCATTCCGTATTCCGAACATGTTTCATGCATCACGGATTCCTCAAACATGCATTTCTGAGCTGTGAACATGCGCATGCCAGATGTTTCAACCTCCAAACAAGTTACTTAGGAGCTTTGAAATATTTCCTTGTACTTCGTTGCTTCTCCTATCACCAGTTTCAAGAATCACACTTTGATCACAGGAAAACCCTCCTGGACCGAATTCTACCCTAGAGATATGTAATTTGAATAGATACCTTCAACATGATATTCCGTGTTCCGTACATGTTGCATGCATGACGGATTCGACAAACATGCATTCCTGAGTTGTGAGCATGTGGTTTACTGATTTTTCATCCTCTATAAAAGGAATAATTTCATATAGACTCGTGTACACATTTTCACAAGCTTTCCCTAACACAAGTTTCGAATTCGTTCATTTTTCACAGAAGAATACTTCTGGAGTGTATTCAACCTAATAGATATATAATTTACATGAATTCCATCAACATGGCATTCCGGGTTCCGTACATGATACATGCATGACGGATTCGAGAAACATGCGTTTCTGAGTTGTGAGCATGTGGATTAGTGAACTTTCATCCACCAAAGAAGGCATATATTACACTTTGAAATATTTACTCTGACTTCATAAGTTTTTTGTATCACCAGGTTCTAAAATCGGACATTTGGCAGTAGAAAACACTCTTTGAGCGAATTCTCACCAATACACATGTAATTTACATTGTTTACATAACGATGGCATTCCGTATTCCGAACATGTTTCATGCATCACGGATTCCTCAAACATGCATTTCTGAGCTGTGAACATGCGCATGACAGATGTTTCAACCACCAAACAAGTTACTTATGCACTTTGAAATAGTTCCTTGGACTTCGTTGCTTCTCCTATCACCAGTTTCAAGAATCACACTTTGATCCCAGAAAAACCCTCTTGGAGGGAATTCTACCCTAGAGATATGTAATTTGAATAGATTCCTTCAACATGATATTCCGTGTTCCGTACATGTTACATGCATGACGGATTCGACAAACATGCATTCCTGAGTTGAGAGCATGTGGATTACTGATTTTTCATCCTCTATAAAAGGAATAATTTCATATAGACTCGTGTACACATTTTCACAAGCTTTCCCTAACACAAGTTTCGAATTCGTTCATTTTTCACAGAAGAATACTTCTGGAGTGTATTCAACCTAATAGATATTTAATTTACATGAATTCTATCAACATGGCATTCCGGGTTCCGTACATGATACATGCATGAAGGATTCGAGAAACATGCGTTTCTGAGTTGTGAGCATGTGGATTAGTGAACTTTCATCCACCAAAGAAGGCATATATTACACTTTGAAATATTTACTCTGACTTCATAAGTTTTTTGTATCACCAGGTTCTAAAATCGGACATTTGGCAGTAGAAAACACTCTTTGAGCGAATTCTCACCAATACACATGTAATTTACATTGTTTACATAACCATGGCATTCCGTATTCCGAACATGTTTCATGCATCACGGATTCCTCAAACATGCATTTCTGAGCTGTGAACATGCGCATGCCAGATGTTTCAACCACCAAACAAGTTACTTAGGAGCTTTGAAATATTTCCTTGGACTTCGTTGCTTCTCCTATCACCAGTTTCAAGAATCACACTTTGATCACAGGAAAACCCTCCTGGACCGAATTCTATCCTAGAGATATGTAATTTGAATAGATACCTTCAACATGATATTCCGTGTTCCGTACATGTTACATGCATGACGGATTGGACAAACATGCATTCCTGAGTTGTGAGCATGTGGTTTACTGATTTTTCATCCTCTATAAAAGGAATAATTTCATATAGACTCGTGTACACATTTTCACAAGCTTTCCCTAACACAAGTTTCGAATTCGTTCATTTTTCACAGAAGAATACTTCTGCAGTGTATTCAACCTAATAGATATATAATTTACATGAATTCCATCAACATGGCATTCCGGGTTCCGTACATGATACATGCATGACGGATTCGAGAAACATGCGTTTCTGAGTTGTGAGCATGTGGATTAGTGAACTTTCATCCACCAAAGAAGGCATATATTACACTTTGAAATATTTACTCTGACTTCATAAGTTTTTTGTATCACCAGGTTCTAAAATCGGACATTTGGCAGTAGAAAACACTCTTTGAGCGAATTCTCACCAATACACATGTAATTTACATTGTTTACATAACCATGGCATTCCGTATACCGAACATGTTTCATGCATCACGGATTCCTCAAACATGCATTTCTGAGCTGTGAACATGCGCATGACAGATGTTTCAACCACCAAACAAGTTACTTATGCACTTTGAAATAGTTCCTTGGACTTCGTTGCTTCTCCTATCACCAGTTTCAAGAATCACACTTTGATCCCAGAAAAACCCTCTTGGAGCGAATTCTACCCTAGAGATATGTAATTTGAATAGATTCCTTCAACATGATATTCCGTGTTCCGTACATGTTACATGCATGACGGATTCGACAAACATGCATTCCTGAGTTGAGAGCATGTGGATTACTGATTTTTCATCCTCTATAAAAGGAATAATTTCATATAGACTCGTGTACACATTTTCACAAGCTTTCCCTAACACAAGTTTCGAATTCGTTCATTTTTCACAGAAGAATACTTCTGGAGTGTATTCAACCTAATAGATATATAATTTACATGAATTCCATCAACATGGCATTCCGGGTTCCGTACATGATACATGCATGACAGATTCGAGAAACATGCGTTTCTGAGTTGTGAGCATGTGGATTAGTGAACTTTCATCCACCAAAGAAGGCATATATTACACTTTGAAATATTTACTCTGACTTCATAAGTTTTTTGTATCACCAGGTTCTAAAATCGGACATTTGGCAGTAGAAAACACTCTTTGAGCGAATTCTCACCAATACACATGTAATTTACATTGTTTACATAACCAAGGCATTCCGTATTCCGAACATGTTTCATGAATCACGGATTCCTCAAACATGCATTTCTGAGCTGTGAACATGCACATGCCAGATGTTTCAACCACCAAACAAGTTACTTAGGAGCTTTGAAATATTTCCTTGGACTTCGTTGCTTCTCCTATCACCAGTTTCAAGAATCACACTTTGATCACAGGAAAACCCTCCTGGAACGAATTCTACCCTAGAGATATGTAATTTGAATAGATACCTTCAACATGATATTCCGTGTTCCGTACATGTTACATGCATGACGGATTCGACAAACATGCATTCCTGAGTTGTGAGCATGTGGTTTACTGATTTTTCATCCTCTATAAAAGGAATAATTTCATATAGAGTCGTGTACACATTTTCACAAGCTTTCCCTAACACAAGTTTCGAATTCGTTCATTTTTCACAGAAGAATACTTCTGGAGTGTATTCAACCTAATAGATATATAATTTACATGAATTCCATCAACATGGCATTCCGGGTTCCGTACATGATACATGCATGACAGATTCGAGAAACATGCGTTTCTGAGTTGTGAGCATGTGGATTAGTGAACTTTCATCCACCAAAGAAGGCATATATTACACTTTGAAATATTTACTCTGACTTCATAAGTTTTTTGTATCACCAGGTTTTAAAATCGGACATTTGGCAGTAGAAAACACTCTTTGAGCGAATTCTCACCAATACACATGTAATTTACATTGTTTACATAACCATGGCATTCCGTATTCCGAACATGTTTCATGAATCACGGATTCCTCAAACATGCATTTCTGAGCTGTGAACATGCACATGCCAGATGTTTCAACCACCAAACAAGTTACTTAGGAGCTTTGAAATATTTCCTTGGACTTCGTTGCTTCTCCTATCACCAGTTTCAAGAATCACACTTTGATCACAGGAAAACCCTCCTGGACCGAATTCTACCCTAGAGATATGTAATTTGAATAGATACCTTCAACATGATATTCCGTGTTCCGTACATGTTACATACATGACGGATTCGACAAACATGCATTCCTGAGTTGTGAGCATGTGGTTTACTGATTTTTCATCCTCTATAAAAGGAATAATTTCATATAGACTCGTGTACACATTTTCACAAGCTTTCCCTAACACAAGTTTCGAATTCGTTCATTTTTCACAGAAGAATACTTCTGGAGTGTATTCAACCTAATAGATATTTAATTTACATGAATTCCATCAACATGGCATTCCGGGTTCCGTACATGATACATGCATGAAGGATTCGAGAAACATGCGTTTCTGAGTTGTGAGCATGTGGATTAGTGAACTTTCATCCACCAAAGAAGGCATATATTACACTTTGAAATATTTACTCTGACTTCATAAGTTTTTTGTATCACCAGGTTCTAAAATCGGACATTTGGCAGTAGAAAACACTCTTTGAGCGAATTCTCACCAATACACATGTAATTTACATTGTTTACATAACCATGGCATTCCGTATTCCGAACATGTTTCATGCATCACGGATTCCTCAAACATGCATTTCTGAGCTGTGAACATGCGCATGCCAGATGTTTCAACCACCAAACAAGTTACTTAGGAGCTTTGAAATATTTCCTTGGACTTCGTTGCTTCTCCTATCACCAGTTTCAAGAATCACACTTTGATCCCAGAAAAATCCTCTTGGAGGGAATTCTTCCCTAGAGATATGTAATTTGAATAGATTCCTTCAACATGATATTCCGTGTTCCGTACATGTTACATGCATGACGGATTCGACAAACATGCATTCCTGAGTTGTGAGCATGTGGTTTACTGATTTTTCATCCTCTATAAAAGGAATAATTTCATATAGACTCGTGTACACATTTTCACAAGCTTTCCCTAACACAAGTTTCGAATTCGTTCATTTTTCACAGAAGAATACTTCTGGAGTGTATTCAACCTAATAGATATATAATTTACATGAATTCCATCAACATGGCATTCCGGGTTCCGTACATGATACATGCATGACGGATTCGAGAAACATGAGTTTCTGAGTTGTGAGCATGTGGATTAGTGAACTTTCATTCACCAAAGAAGGCATATATTACACTTTGAAATATTTACTCTGACTTCATAAGTTTTTTGTATCACCAGGTTCTAAAATCGGACATTTGGCAGTAGAAAACACACTTTGAGCGAATTCTCACCAATACACATGTAATTTACATTGTTTACATAACCATGGCATTCCGTATTCCGAACAAGTTTCATGAATCACGGATTCCTCAAACATGCATTTCTGAGCTGTGAACATGCGCATGACAGATGTTTCAACCACCAAACAAGTTACTTATGCACTTTGAAATAGTTCCTTGGACTTCGTTGCTTCTCATGTCACCAGTTTCAAGAATCACACTTTGATCCCAGAAAAACCCTCTTGCAGCGAATTCTACCCTAGAGATATGTAATTTGAATAGATTCCTTCAACATGATATTTCGTGTTCCGTACATGTTACATGCATGACGGATTCGACAAACATGCATTCCTGAGTTGAGAGCATGTGGATTACTGATTTTTCATCCTGTATAAAAGGAATAATTTCATATAGACTCGTGTACACATTTTCACAAGCTTTCCCTAACACAAGTTTCGAATTCGTTCATTTTTCACAGAAGAATACTTCTGGAGTGTATCCAACCTAATAGATATTTAATTTACATGAATTCCATCAACATGGCATTCCGGGTTCCGTACATGATACATGCATGAAGGATTCGAGAAACTTGCGTTTCTGAGTTGTGAGCATGTGGATTAGTGAACTTTCATCCACCAAAGAAGGCATATATTACACTTTGAAATATTTACTCTGACTTCATAAGTTTTTTGTATCACCAGGTTCTAAAATCGGACATTTGGCAGTAGAAAACACTCTTTGAGCGAATTCTCACCTATACACATGTAATTTACATTGTTTACATAACCATGGCATTCCGTATTCCGAACATGTTTCATGCATCACGGATTCCTCAAACATGCATTTCTGAGCTGTGAACATGCGCATGACAGATGTTTCAACCACCAAACAAGTTACTTATGCACTTTGAAATAGTTCCTTGGACTTCGTTGCTTCTCCTATCACCAGTTTCAAGAATCACACCTTGATCCCAGAAAAACCCTCTTGGAGCGAATTCTACCCTAGAGATATGTAATTTGAATAGATTCCTTCAACATGATATTCCGTGTTCCGTACATGTTACATGCATGACGGATTCGACAAACATGCATTCCTGAGTTGAGAGCATGTGGATTACTGATTTTTCATCCTCTATAAAAGGAATAATTTCATATAGACTCGTGTACACATTTTCACAAGCTTTCCCTAACACAAGTTTCGAATTCGTTCATTTTTCACAGAAGAATACTTCTGGAGTGTATTCAACCTAATAGATATTTAATTTACATGAATTCTATCAACATGGCATTCCGGGTTCCGTACATGATACATGCATGAAGGATTGGAGAAACATGCGTTTCTGAGTTGTGAGCATGTGGATTAGTGAACTTTCATCCACCAAAGAAGGCATATATTACACTTTGAAATATTTACTCTGACTTCATAAGTTTTTTGTATCACCAGGTTCTAAAATCGGAGATTTGGCAGTAGAAAACCCTCTTTGAGCGAATTCTCACCAATACACGTGTAAGTTACATTGTTTACATAACCATGGCATTCCGTATTCCGAACATGTTTCATGCATCACGGATTCCTCAAACATGCATTTCTGAGCTGTGAACATGCGCATACCAGATGTTTCAACCTCCAAACAAGTTACTTAGGAGCTTTGAAATATTTCCTTGGACTTCGTTGCTTCTCCTATCACCAGTTTCAAGAATCACACTTTGATCACAGGAAAACCCTCCTGGACCGAATTCTACCCTAGAGATATGTAATTTGAATAGATTCCTTCAACATGATATTCCGTGTTCCGTACATGTTACATGCATGACGGATTCGACAAACATGCATTCCTGAGTTGTGAGCATGTGGTTTACTGATTTTTCATCCTCTATAAAAGGAATAATTTCATATAGACTCGTGTACACATTTTCACAAGCTTTCCCTAACACAAGTTTCGAATTCGTTCATTTTTCACAGAAGAATACTTCTGGAGTGTATTCAACCTAATAGATATATAATTTACATGAATTCTATCAACATGGCATTCCGGGTTCCGTACATGATACATGCATGAAGGATTCGAGAAACATGCGTTTCTGAGTTGTGAGCATGTGGATTAGTGAACTTTCATCCACCAAAGAAGGCATATATTACACTTTGAAATATTTACTCTGACTTCATAAGTTTTTTGTATCACCAGGTTCTAAAATCGGACATTTGGCAGTAGAAAACACTCTTTGAGCGAATTCTCACCTATACACATGTAATTTACATTGTTTACATAACCATGGCATTCCGTATTCCGAACATGTTTCATGCATCACGGATTCCTCAAACATGCATTTCTGAGCTGTGAACATGCGCATGACAGATGTTTCAACCACCAAACAAGTTACTTATGCACTTTGAAATAGTTCCTTGGACTTCGTTGCTTCTCCTATCACCAGTTTCAAGAATCACACTTTGATCCCAGAAAAACCCTCTTGGAGGGAATTCTACCCTAGAGATATGTAATTTGAATAGATTCCTTCAACATGATATTCCGTGTTCCGTACATGTTACATGCATGACGGATTCGACAAACATGCATTCCTGAGTTGAGAGCATGTGGATTACTGATTTTTCATCCTCTATAAAAGGAATAATTTCATATAGACTCGTGTACACATTTTCATAAGCTTTCCCTAACACAAGTTTCGAATTCGTTCATTTTTCACAGAAGAATACTTCTGGAGTGTATTCAACCTAATAGATATTTAATTTACATGAATTCTATCAACATGGCATTCCGGGTTCCGTACATGATACATGCATGAAGGATTGGAGAAACATGCGTTTCTGAGTTGTGAGCATGTGGATTAGTGAACTTTCATCCACCAAAGAAGGCATATATTACACTTTGAAATATTTACTCTGACTTCATAAGTTTTTTGTATCACCAGGTTCTAAAATCGGAGATTTGGCAGTAGAAAACACTCTTTGAGCGAATTCTCACCAATACACATGTAATTTACATTGTTTACATAACCATGGTATTCCGTATTCCGAACATGTTTCATGCATCATGGATTCCTCAAACATGCATTTCTGAGCTGTGAACATGCGCATACCAGATGTTTCAACCTCCAAACAGGTTACTTAGGAGCTTTGAAATATTTCCTTGGACTTCGTTGCTTCTCCTATCACCAGTTTCAAGAATCACACTTTGATCACAGGAAAACCCTCCTGGACCGAATTCTACCCTAGAGATATGTAATTTGAATAGATACCTTCAACATGATATTCCGTGTTCCGTACATGTTACATGCATGACGGATTCGACAAACATGCATTCCTGAGTTGTGAGCATGTGGTTTACTGATTTTTCATCCTCTATAAAAGGAATAATTTCATATAGACTCGTGTACACATTTTCACAAGCTTTCCCTAACACAAGTTTCGAATTCGTTCATTTTTCACAGAAGAATACTTCTGGAGTGTATTCAACCTAATAGATATATAATTTACATGAATTCTATCAACATGGCATTCCGGGTTCCGTACATGATACATGCATGAAGGATTCGAGAAACATGCGTTTCTGAGTTGTGAGCATGTGGATTAGTGAACTTTCATCCACCAAAGAAGGCATATATTACACTTTGAAATATTTACTCTGACTTCATAAGTTTTTTGTATCACCAGGTTCTAAAATCGGACATTTGGCAGTAGAAAACACTCTTTAAGCGAATTCTCACCAATACACATGTAATTTACATTGTTTACATAACCATGGCATTCCGTATTCCGAACATGTTTCATGCATCACGGATTCCTCAAACATGCATTTCTGAGCTGTGAACATGCGCATGACAGATGTTTCAACCACCAAACAAGTTACTTATGCACTTTGAAATAGTTCCTTGGACTTCGTTGCTTCTCCTATCACCAGTTTCAAGAATCACACTTTGATCCCAGAAAAACCCTCTTGGAGCGAATTCTACCCAAGAGATATGTAATTTGAATAGATTCCTTCAACATGATATTCCGTGTTCCGTACATGTTACATGCATGACGGATTCGACAAACATGCATTCCTGAGTTGTGAGCATGTGGATTACTGATTTTTCATCCTCTATAAAAGGAATAATTTCATATACACTCGTGTACACATTTTCACAAGCTTTCCCTAACACAAGTTTCGAATTCGTTCATTTTTCACAGAAGAATACTTCTGGAGTGTATTCAACCTAATAGATATATAATTTACATGAATTCCATCAACATGGCATTCCGGGTTCCGTACATGATACATGCATGACGGATTCGAGAAACATGCGTTTCTGAGTTGTGAGCATGTGGATTAGTGAACTTTCATCCACCAAAGAAGGCATATATTACACTTTGAAATATTTACTCTGACTTCATAAGTTTTTTGTATCACCAGGTTCTAAAATCGGACATTTGGCAGTAGAAAACACTCTTTGAGCGAATTCTCACCAATACACATGTAATTTACATTGTTTACATAACCATGGCATTCCGTATTCCGAACATGTTTCATGCATCACGGATTCCTCAAACATGCATTTCTGAGCTGTGAACATGCGCATGACAGATGTTTCAACCACCAAACCAGTTACTTATGCACTTTGAAATAGTTCCTTGGACTTCGTTGCTTCTCCTATCACCAGTTTCAAGAATCACACTTTGATCCCAGAAAAACACTCCTGGAGCGAATTCTACCCTAGAGATATGTAATTTGAATAGATTCCTTCAACATGATATTCCGTGTTCCGTACATGTTACATGCATGACGGATTCAACAAACATGCATTCCTGAGTTGAGAGCATGTGGATTACTGATTTTTCATCCTCTATAAAAGGAATAATTTCATATAGACTCGTGTACACATTTTCACAAGCTTTCCCTAACACAAGTTTCCAATTCGTTCATTTTTCACAGAAGAATACTTCTGGAGTGTATTCAACCTAATAGTTATGTAATTTACATGAATTCCATCAACATGGCATTCCGGGTTCCGTACATGATACATGCATGACGGATTCGAGAAACATGCGTTTCTGAGTTGTGAGCATGTGGATTAGTGAACTTTCATCCACCAAAGAAGGCATATATTACACTTTGAAATATTTACTCTGACTTCATAAGTTTTTTGTATCACCAGGTTCTAAAATCGGAGATTTGGCAGTAGAAAGCACTCTTTGAGCGAATTCTCACCAATACACATGTAATTTACATTGTTTACATAACCATGGCATTCCGTATTCCGAACATGTTTCATGCATAACGGATTCCTCAAACATGCATTTCTGAGCTGTGAACATGCGCATGCCAGATGTTTCAACCTCCAAACAAGTTACTTAGGAGCTTTGAAATATTTCCTTGGACTTCGTTGCTTCTCCTATCACCAGTTTCAAGAATCACACTTTGATCACAGGAAAACCCTCCTGGACCGAATCCTACCCTAGAGATATGTAATTTGAATAGATACCTTCAACATGATATTCCATGTTCCGTACATGTTACATGCATGACGGATTCGACAAACATGCATTCCTGAGTTGTGAGCATGTGGTTTACTGATTTTTCATCCTCTATAAAAGGAATAATTTCATATAGACTCGTGTACACATTTTCACACGCTTTTCCTAACACAAGTTTCGAATTCGTTCATTTTTCACAGAAGAATACTTCTGGAGTGTATTCAACCTAATAGATATATAATTTACATGAATTCCATCAACATGGCATTCCGGGTTCCGTACATGATACATGCATGACGGATTCGAGAAACATGCGTTTCTGAGTTGTGAGCATGTGGATTAGTGAACTTTCATCCACCAAAGAAGGCATATATTACACTTTGAAATATTTACTCTGACTTCATAAGTTTTTTGTATCACCAGGTTCTAAAATCGGACATTTGGCAGTAGAAAACACTCTTTGAGCGAATTCTCACCAATACACATGTAATTTACATTGTTTACATAACCATGGCATTCTGTATTCCGAACATGTTTCATGCATCACGGATTCCTCAAACATGCATTTCTGAGCTGTGAACATGCGCATGACAGATGTTTCAACCACCAAACCAGTTACTTATGCAATTTGAAATATTTCCTTGGACTTCGTTGCTTCTCCTATCACCAGTTTCAAGAATCACACTTTGATCCCAGAAAAACCCTCCTGGAGCGAATTCTACCATAGAGATATGTAATTTGAATAGATTACTTCAACATGATATTCCGTGTTCCGTACATGTTACATGCATGACGGATTCAACAAACATGCATTCCTGAGTTGAGAGCATGTGGATTACTGATTTTTCATCCTCTATAAAAGGAATAATTTCATATAGACTCGTGTACACATTTTCACAAGCTTTAGCTAACACAAGTTTCGAATTCGTTCATTTTTCACAGAAGAATACTTCTGGAGTGTATTCAACCTAATAGTTATGTAATTTACATGAATTCCATCAACATGGCATTCCGGGTTCCGTACATGATACATGCATGACGGATTCGAGAAACATGCGTTTCTGAGTTGTGAGCATGTGGATTAGTGAACTTTCATCCACCAAAGAAGGCATATATTACACTTTGAAATATTTACTCTGACTTCATAAGTTTTTTGTATCACCAGGTTCTAAAATCGGACATTTGGCAGTAGAAAGCACTCTTTGAGCGAATTCTCACCAATACACATGTAATTTACATTGTTTACATAACCATGGCATTCCGTATTCCGAACATGTTTCATGCATCACGGATTCCTCAAACATGCATTTCTGAGCTGTGAACATGCGCATGACAGATGTTTCAACCACCAAACAAGTTACTTAGGAGCTTTGAAATATTTCTTTGGACTTCGTTGCTTCTCCTATCACCAGTTTCAAGAATCACACTTTGATCACAGGAAAACCCTCCTGCAGCGAATTCTACCCTAGAGATATGTAATTTGAATAGATACCTTCAACATGATATTCCATGTTCCGTACATGTTACATGCATGACGGATTCGACAAACATGCATTCCTGAGTTGTGAGCATGTGGATTACTGATTTTTCATCCTCTATAGAGGAATAATTTCATATAGACTCGTGTACACATTTTCACAAGCTTTCCCTAACACAAGTTTCGAATTCGTTCATTTTTCACAGAAGAATTCTTCTGGAGTGTATTGAACTTAATAGATATATAATTTACATGAATTCCTTCAACATGGCATTCCGGGTTCCGTACATGATACATGCATGATGGATTCGAGAAACATGCTTTTCTGAGTTGTGAGCATGTGGATTAGTGAACTTTCATCCACCAAAGAAGGCATATATTACACTTTGAAATATTTACTCTGACTTCATAAGTTTTTTGTATCACCAGGTTCTAAAATCGGGCATTTGACAGTAGAAAACGCTCTTTGAGCGAATTCTCACCAATACACATGTAATTTACATTGTTTACATAACCATGGCATTCCGTATTCCGAACATGTTTCATGCATCACGGATTACTCAAACATGCATTTCTGAGCTGTGAACATGCGCATGACAGATGTTTCAACCACCAAACCAGTTACTTATGCAATTTGAAATATTTCCTTGGACTTCGTTGCTTCTCCTATCACCAGTTTCAAGAATCACACTTTGATCCCAGAAAAACCCTCCTGGAGCGAATCCTACCATAGAGATATGTAATTTGAATAGATTACTTCAACATGATATTCCGATTTCCGTACATGTTACATGCATGACGGATTCAACAAACATGCATTCCTGAGTTGAGAGCATGTGGATTACTGATTTTTCATCCTCTATAAAAGGAATAATTTCATATAGACTCGTGTACACATTTTCACAAGCTTTAGCTAACACAAGTTTCGAATTCGTTCATTTTTCACAGAAGAATACTTCTGGAGTGTATTCAACCTAATAGTTATGTAATTTACATGAATTCCATCAACATGGCATTCCGGGTTCCGTACATGATACATGCATGACGGATTCGAGAAACATGCGTTTCTGAGTTGTGAGCATGTGGATTAGTGAACTTTCATCCACCAAAGAAGGCATATATTACACTTTGAAATATTTACTCTGACTTCATAAGTTTTTTGTATCACCAGGTTCTAAAATCGGACATTTGGCAGTAGAAAGCACTCTTTGAGCGAATTCTCACCAATACACATGTAATTTACATTGTTTACATAACCATGGCATTCCGTATTCCGAACATGTTTCATGCATCACGGATTCCTCAAACATGCATTTCTGAGCTGTGAACATGCGCATGACAGATGTTTCAACCACCAAACAAGTTACTTAGGAGCTTTGAAATATTTCTTTGGACTTCGTTGCTTCTCCTATCACCAGTTTCAAGAATCACACTTTGATCACAGGAAAACCCTCCTGCAGCGAATTCTACCCTAGAGATATGTAATTTGAATAGATACCTTCAACATGATATTCCATGTTCCGTACATGTTACATGCATGACGGATTCGACAAACATGCATTCCTGAGTTGTGAGCATGTGGATTACTGATTTTTCATCCTCTATAGAGGAATAATTTCATATAGACTCGTGTACACATTTTCACAAGCTTTCCCTAACACAAGTTTCGAATTCGTTCATTTTTCACAGAAGAATTCTTCTGGAGTGTATTGAACTTAATAGATATATAATTTACATGAATTCCTTCAACATGGCATTCCGGGTTCCGTACATGATACATGCACGATGGATTCGAGAAACATGCTTTTCTGAGTTGTGAGCATGTGGATTAGTGAACTTTCATCCACCAAAGAAGGCATATATTACACTTTGAAATATTTACTCTGACTTCATAAGTTTTTTGTATCACCAGGTTCTAAAATCGGGCATTTGACAGTAGAAAACGCTCTTTGAGCGAATTCTCACCAATACACATGTAATTTACATTGTTTACATAACCATGGCATTCCGTATTCCGAACATGTTTCATGCATCACGGATTCCTCAAACATGCATTTCTGAGCTGTGAACATGAGCATGACAGATGTTTCAACCACCAAACAAGTTACTTATGCACTTCGAAATAGTTCCTTGGACTTCGTTGCTTCTCCTATCACCAGTTTCAAGAATCAGAATTTGATCCCAGAAAAACCCTCTTGGAGCAAATTCTACCCTAGAGATATTTAATTTGAATAGATTCCTTCAACATGATATTCCGTGTTCCGTACATGTTACATGCAAGACGAATTTGACAAACATGCATTCCTGAGTTGAGAGCATGTGGATTACTGATTTTTCATCCTCTATAAAAGGAAAAATTTCACATAGACTCGTGTACACATTTTCACAAGCTTTCCCTAACACAAGTTTCGAATTCGTTCATTTTTCACAGAAGAATACTTCTGGAGTGTATTCAACCTAATAGATATTTAATTTACATGAATTCTATCAACATGGCATTCCGGGTTCCGTACATGATACATGCATGACGGATTCGAGAAACATGCGTTTCTGAGTTGTGAGCATGTGGATTAGTGAACTTTCATCCACCAAAGAAGGCATATATTACACTTTGAAATATTTACTCTGACTTCATAAGTTTTTTGTATCACCAGGTTCTAAAATCGGACATTTGGCAGTAGAAAACACTCTTTGAGCGAATTCTCACCAATACACATGTAATTTTCATTGTTTACATAACCATGGCATTCCGTATTCCGAACATGTTTCATGCATCACGGATTCCTCAAACATGCATTTCTGAGCTGTGAACATGCGCATGACAGATGTTTCAACCACCAAACAAGTTAATTATGCACTTTGAAATAGTCCCTTGGACTTTGTTGCTTCTCCTATCACCAGTTTCTAGAATCACACTTTGATTCCAGAAAACCCTCTTGGAGCGAATTCTACCCTAGAGATATGTAATTTGAATAGATTCCTTCAACATGATATTCCGTGTTCCGTACACGTTACATGCATGACGGATTCGACAAACATGCATTCCTGAGTTGAGAGCATGTGGATTACTGATTTTTCATCCTCTATAAAAGGAATAATTTCATATAGACTCGTGTACACATTTTCACAAGCTTTCCCTTACACAAGTTTCGAATTCGTTCATTTTCCACAGAAGAATACTTCTGGAGTGTATTCAACCTAATAGATATTTAATTTACATGAATTCTATCAACATGGCATTCCGGGTTCCGTACATGATACATGCATGAAGGATTCGAGAAACATGCGTTTCTGAGTTGTGAGCATGTGGATTAGTGAACTTTCATCCACCAAAGAAGGCATATAATACACTTTGAAATATTTACTCTGACTTCATAAGTTTTTTGTATCACCAGGTTCTAAAATCGGACATTTGGCAGTAGAAAACACTCTTTGAGCGAATTCTCACCAATACACATGTAATTTACATTGTATACATAACCATGGCATGCCGTATTCCGAACATGTTTCATGCATCACGGGTTCCTCAAACATGCATTTCTGAGCTGGGGACTTGCGCATGACAGATGTTTCAACCACCAAACAAGTTACTTATGCACTTTGAAATAGTTCCTTGGACTTCGTTTCTTCTCCTATCACCAGTTTCAAGAATCACACCTTGATCCCAGAAAAACCCTCTTGGAGCGAATACTACCCTAGAGATATGTAATTTGAATAGATTCCTTCAACATGATATTCCGTGTTCCGTACATGTTACATGCATGACGGATTCGACAAACATGCATTCCAGAGTTGTGAGCATGTGGATTACTGATTTTTCATCCTCTATAAAAGGAATAATTTCATATAGACTCGTGTACACATTTTCACAAGCTTACCCTAACACAAGTTTCGAATTCGTTCATTTTTCACAGAAGAATACTTCTGGAGTGTATTCAACCTAATAGATATATAATTTACATGAATTCCATCAACATGGCATTCCGGGTTCCGTACATGATACATGCATGATGGATTCGAGAAACATGCGTTTCTGAGTTGTGAGCATGTGGATTAGTGAACTTTCATCCACCAAAGAAGGCATATATTACACTTTGAAATATTTACTCTGACTTCATAAGTTTTTTGTATCACCAGGTTCTAAAATCGGACATTTGGCAGTAGAAAACACTCTTTGAGCGAATTCTCACCAATACACATGTAATTTTCATTGTTTACATAACCATGGCATTCCGTATTCCGAACATGTTTCATGCATCACGGATTCCTCAAACATGCATTTCTCAGCTGTGAACATGCGCATGACAGATGTTTCAACCACCAAACAAGTTACTTATGCACTTTGAAATTGTTCCTTGGACTTCGTTGCTTCTCCTATCACCAGTTTCAAGAATCACACTTTGATCCCAGAAAAACCCTCTTGGAGCGAATTCTACCCTAGAGATATGTAATTTGAATAGATTCCTTCAACATGATATTCCGTGTTCCGTACATGTTACATGCATGACGGATTCGACAAACATGCATTCCTGAGTTGAGAGCATGTGGATTACTGATTTTTCATCCTCTATAAAAGGAATAATTTCATATAGACTCGTGTACACATTTTCACAAGCTTTCCCTAACACAAGTTTCGAATTCGTTCATTTTTCACAGAAGAATACTTCTGGAGTGTATTCAACCTAATAGATATTTAATTTACATGAATTCTATCAACATGGCATTCTGCGTTCCGTACATGATACATGCATGAAGGATTCGAGAAACATGCGTTTCTGAGTTGTGAGCATGTGGATTAGTGAACTTTCATCCACCAAAGAAGGCATATATTACACTTTGAAATATTTACTCTGACTTCATAAGTTTTTTGTATCACCAGGTTCTAAAATCGGACATTTGGCAGTAGAAAACACTCTTTGAGCGAATTCTCACCAATACACATGTAATTTACATTGTTTACATAACCATGGCATGCCGTATTCCGAACATGTTTCATGCATCACGGGTTCCTCAAACATGCATTTCTGAGCTGTGGACTTGTGCATGACAGATGTTTCAACCACCAAAAAAGTTACTTATGCACTTTGAAATAGTTCCTTGGACTTCGTTGCTTCTCCTATCACCAGTTTCAAGAATCACACCTTGATCCCAGAAAAACCCTCTTGGAGCGAATTCTACCCTAGAGATATGTAATTTGAATAGATTCCTTCAACATGATATTCCGTGTTCCGTACATGTTACATGCATGACGGATTCGACAAACATGCATTCCAGAGTTGTGAGCTGTGGATTACTGATTTTTCATCCTCTATAAAAGGAATAATTTCATATAGACTCGTGTACACATTTTCACAAGCTTTCCCTAACACAAGTTTCGAATTCGTTCATTTTTCACAGAAGAATACTTCTGGAGTTTATTCAACCTAATAGATATATAATTTACATGAATTCCATCAACATGGCATTCCGGGTTCCGTACATGATACATGCATGATGGATTCGAGAAACATGCGTTTCTGAGTTGTGAGCATGTGGATTAGTGAACTTTCATCCACCAAAGAAGGCATATATTACACTTTGAAATATTTACTCTGACTTCATAAGTTTTTTGTAACACCAGGTTCTAAAATCGGACATTTGGCAGTAGAAAACACTCTTTGAGCGAATTCTCACCAATACACATGTAATTTTCATTGTTTACATAACCATGGCATTCCGTATTCCGAACATGTTTCATGCATCACGGATTCCTCAAACATGCATTTCTGAGCTGTGAACATGCGCATGACAGATGTTTCAACCACCAAACAAGTTACTTATGCACTTTGAAATAGTTCCTTGGACTTCGTTGCTTCTCCTATCACCAGTTTCAAGAATCACACTTTGATCCCAGAAAAACCCTCTTGGAGGGAATTCTACCCTAGAGATATGTAATTTGAATAGATTCCTTCAACATGATATTCCGTGTTCCGTACATGTTACATGCATGACGGATTCGACAAACATGCATTCCTGAGTTGAGAGCATGTGGATTACTGATTTTTCATCCTCTATAAAAGGAATAATTTCATATAGACTCGTGTACACATTTTCACAAGCTTTCCCTAACACAAGTTTCGAATTCGTTCATTTTTCACAGAAGAATACTTCTGGAGTGTATCCAACCTAATAGATATTTAATTTACATGAATTCTATCAACATGGCATTCCGGGTTCCGTACATGATACATGCATGAAGGATTCGAGAAACATGCGTTTCTGAGTTGTGAGCATGTGGATTAGTGAACTTTCATCCACCAAAGAAGGCATATATTACACTTTGAAATATTTACTCTGACTTCATAAGTTTTTGTATCACCAGGTTCTAAAATCGGACATTTGGCAGTAGAAAACACTCTTTGAGCGAATTCTCTCCAATACACATGTAATTTACATTGTTTACATAACCATGGCATTCCGTATTCCGAACATGTTTCATGCATCACGGATTCCTCAAACATGCATTTCTGAGCTGTGAACATGCGCATGCCAGATGTTTCAACCAAAAAACAAGTTACTTAGGAGCTTTGAAATATTTCCTTGGACTTCGTTGCTTCTCCTATCACCAGTTTCAAGAATCACACTTTGATCACAGGAAAACCCTCCTGGACCGAATTCTATCCTAGAGATATGTAATTTGAATAGATACCTTCAACATGATATTCCGTGTTCCGTACATGTTACATGCATGACGGATTCGACAAACATGCATTCCTGAGTTGTGAGCATGTGGTTTACTGATTTTTCATCCTCTATAAAAGGAATAATTTCATATAGACTCGTGTACACATTTTCACAAGCTTTCCCTAACACAAGTTTCGAATTCGTTCATTTTTCACAGAAGAATACTTCTGGAGTGTATTCAACCTAATAGATATATAATTTACATGAATTCCATCAACATGGCATTCCGGGTTCCGTACATGATACATGCATGAAGGATTCGAGAAACATGCGTTTCTGAGTTGTGAGCATGTGGATTAGTGAACTTTCATCCACCAAAGAAGGCATATATTACACTTTGAAATATTTACTCTGACTTCATAAGTTTTTTGTATCACCAGGTTCTAAAATCGGACATTTGGCAGTAGAAAACACTCTTTGAGCGAATTCTCACCAATACACATGTAATTTACATTGTTTACATAACCATGGCATTCCGTAATCCGAACATGTTTCATGAATCACTGATTCCTCAAACATGCATTTCTGCTGTGAACATGCGCATGCCAGATGTTTCAACCACCAAACAAGTTACTTATGCACTTTGAAATTGTTCCTTGGACTTCGTTGCTTCTCCTATCACCAGTTTCAAGAATCACACTTTGATCCCAGAAAAACCCTCTTGGAGCGAATTCTACCCTAGAGATATGTAATTTGAATAGATTCCTTCAACATGATATTCCGTGTTCCGTACATGTTACATGCATGACGGATTCGACAAACATGCATTCCTGAGTTGAGAGCATGTGGATTACTGATTTTTCATCCTCTATAAAAGGAATAATTTCATATAGACTCGTGTACACATTTTCACAAGCTTTCCCTAACACAAGTTTCGAATTCGTTCATTTTTCACAGAAGAATACTTCTGGAGTGTATTCAACCTAATAGATATTTAATTTACATGAATTCTATCAACATGGCATTCCGGGTTCCGTACATGATACATGCATGAAGGATTCGAGAAACATGCGTTTCTGAGTTGTGAGCATGTGGATTAGTGAACTTTCATCCACCAAAGAAGGCATATATTACACTTTGAAATATTTACTCTGAGTTCATAAGTTTTTTGTATCACCAGGTTCTAAAATCGGACATTTGGCAGTAGAAAACACTCTTTGAGCGAATTCTCACCAATACACATGTAATTTACATTGTTTACATAACCATGGCATGCCGTATTCCGAACATGTTTCATGCATCACGGGTTCCTCAAACATGCATTTCTGAGCTGTGGACTTGTGCATGACAGATGTTTCAACCACCAAAAAAGTTACTTATGCACTTTGAAATAGTTCCTTGGACTTCGTTGCTTCTCCTATCACCAGTTTCAAGAATCACACCTTGATCCCAGAAAAACCCTCTTGGAGCGAATTCTACCCTAGAGATATGTAATTTGAATAGATTCCTTCAACATGATATTCCGTGTTCCGTACATGTTACATGCATGACGGATTCGACAAACATGCATTCCAGAGTTGTGAGCTGTGGATTACTGATTTTTCATCCTCTATAAAAGGAATAATTTCATATAGACTCGTGTACACATTTTCACAAGCTTTCCCTAACACAAGTTTCGAATTCGTTCATTTTTCACAGAAGAATACTTCTGGAGTTTATTCAACCTAATAGATATATAATTTACATGAATTCCATCAACATGGCATTCCGGGTTCCGTACATGATACATGCATGATGGATTCGAGAAACATGCGTTTCTGAGTTGTGAGCATGTGGATTAGTGAACTTTCATCCACCAAAGAAGGCATATATTACACTTTGAAATATTTACTCTGACTTCATAAGTTTTTTGTAACACCAGGTTCTAAAATCGGACATTTGGCAGTAGAAAACACTCTTTGAGCGAATTCTCACCAATACACATGTAATTTTCATTGTTTACATAACCATGGCATTCCGTATTCCGAACATGTTTCATGCATCACGGATTCCTCAAACATGCATTTCTGAGCTGTGAACATGCGCATGACAGATGTTTCAACCACCAAACAAGTTACTTATGCACTTTGAAATAGTTCCTTGGACTTCGTTGCTTCTCCTATCACCAGTTTCAAGAATCACACTTTGATCCCAGAAAAACCCTCTTGGAGGGAATTCTACCCTAGAGATATGTAATTTGAATAGATTCCTTCAACATGATATTCCGTGTTCCGTACATGTTACATGCATGACGGATTCGACAAACATGCATTCCTGAGTTGAGAGCATGTGGATTACTGATTTTTCATCCTCTATAAAAGGAATAATTTCATATAGACTCGTGTACACATTTTCACAAGCTTTCCCTAACACAAGTTTCGAATTCGTTCATTTTTCACAGAAGAATACTTCTGGAGTGTATCCAACCTAATAGATATTTAATTTACATGAATTCTATCAACATGGCATTCCGGGTTCCGTACATGATACATGCATGAAGGATTCGAGAAACATGCGTTTCTGAGTTGTGAGCATGTGGATTAGTGAACTTTCATCCACCAAAGAAGGCATATATTACACTTTGAAATATTTACTCTGACTTCATAAGTTTTTGTATCACCAGGTTCTAAAATCGGACATTTGGCAGTAGAAAACACTCTTTGAGCGAATTCTCTCCAATACACATGTAATTTACATTGTTTACATAACCATGGCATTCCGTATTCCGAACATGTTTCATGCATCACGGATTCCTCAAACATGCATTTCTGAGCTGTGAACATGCGCATGCCAGATGTTTCAACCAAAAAACAAGTTACTTAGGAGCTTTGAAATATTTCCTTGGACTTCGTTGCTTCTCCTATCACCAGTTTCAAGAATCACACTTTGATCACAGGAAAACCCTCCTGGACCGAATTCTATCCTAGAGATATGTAATTTGAATAGATACCTTCAACATGATATTCCGTGTTCCGTACATGTTACATGCATGACGGATTCGACAAACATGCATTCCTGAGTTGTGAGCATGTGGTTTACTGATTTTTCATCCTCTATAAAAGGAATAATTTCATATAGACTCGTGTACACATTTTCACAAGCTTTCCCTAACACAAGTTTCGAATTCGTTCATTTTTCACAGAAGAATACTTCTGGAGTGTATTCAACCTAATAGATATATAATTTACATGAATTCCATCAACATGGCATTCCGGGTTCCGTACATGATACATGCATGAAGGATTCGAGAAACATGCGTTTCTGAGTTGTGAGCATGTGGATTAGTGAACTTTCATCCACCAAAGAAGGCATATATTACACTTTGAAATATTTACTCTGACTTCATAAGTTTTTTGTATCACCAGGTTCTAAAATCGGACATTTGGCAGTAGAAAACACTCTTTGAGCGAATTCTCACCAATACACATGTAATTTACATTGTTTACATAACCATGGCATTCCGTATTCCGAACATGTTTCATGAATCACTGATTCCTCAAACATGCATTTCTGCTGTGAACATGCGCATGCCAGATGTTTCAACCACCAAACAAGTTACTTATGCACTTTGAAATAGTTCCTTGTACTTCGTTGCTTCTCCTATCACCAGTTTCAAGAATCACACTTTGATCCCAGAAAAACCCTCTTGGAGGGAATTCTACCCTAGAGATATGTAATTTGAATAGATTCCTTCAACATGATATTCCGTGTTCCGTACATGTTACATGCATGACGGATTCGACAAACATGCATTCCTGAGTTGAGAGCATGTGGATTACTGATTTTTCATCCTCTATAAAAGGAATAATTTCATATAGACTCGTGTACACATTTTCACAAGCTTTCCCTAACACAAGTTTCGAATTCGTTCATTTTTCACAGAAGAATACTTCTGGAGTGTATTCAACCTAATAGATATTTAATTTACATGAATTCTATCAACATGGCATTCCGGGTTCCGTACATGATACATGCATGAAGGATTGGAGAAACATGCGTTTCTGAGTTGTGAGCATGTGGATTAGTGAACTTTCATCCACCAAAGAAGGCATATATTACACTTTGAAATATTTACTCTGACTTCATAAGTTTTTTGTATCACCAGGTTCTAAAATCGGAGATTTGGCAGTAGAAAACACTCTTTGAGCGAATTCTCACCAATACACATGTAATTTACATTGTTTACATAACCATGGCATTCCGTATTCCGAACATGTTTCATGAATCACTGATTCCTCAAACATGCATTTCTGCTGTGAACATGCGCATGCCAGATGTTTCAACCACCAAACAAGTTACTTATGCACTTTGAAATAGTTCCTTGTACTTCGTTGCTTCTCCTATCACCAGTTTCAAGAATCACACTTTGATCACAGGAAAACCCTCCTGGACCGAATTCTATCCTAGAGATATGTAATTTGAATAGATACCTTCAACATGATATTCCGTGTTCCGTACATGTTACATGCATGACGGATTCGACAAACATGCATTCCTGAGTTGTGAGCATGTGGTTTACTGATTTTTCATCCTCTATAAAAGGAATAATTTCATATAGACTCGTGTACACATTTTCACAAGCTTTCCCTAACACAAGTTTCGAATTCGTTCATTTTTCACAGAAGAATACTTCTGGAGTGTATTCAACCTAATAGATATATAATTTACATGAATTCCATCAACATGGCATTCCGGGTTCCGTACATGATACATCCATGACGGATTCGAGAAACATGCGTTTCTGAGTTGTGAGCATGTGGATTAGTGAACTTTCATCCACCAAAGAAGGCATATATTACACTTTGAAATATTTACTCTGACTTCATAAGTTTTTTGTATCACCAGGTTCTAAAATCGGACATTTGGCAGTAGAAAACACTCTTTGAGCGAATTCTCACCAATACACATGTAATTTACATTGTTTACATAACCATGGCATTCCGTATTCCGAACATGTTTCATGAATCACGGATTCCTCAAACATGCATTTCTGAGCTGTGAACATGCGCATGACAGATGTTTCAACCACCAAACAAGTTACTTATGCACTTTGAAATAGTTCCTTGTACTTCGTTGCTTCTCCTATCACCAGTTTCAAGAATCACACTTTGATCCCAGAAAAACCCTCTTGGAGCGAATTCTACCCTAGAGATATGTAATTTGAATAGATTCCTTCAACATGATATTCCGTGTTCCGTACATGTTACATGCATGACGGATTCGACAAACATGCATTCCTGAGTTGAGAGCATGTGGATTACTGATTTTTCATCCTCTATAAAAGGAATAATTTCATATAGACTCGTGTACACATTTTCACAAGCTTTCCCTTACACAAGTTTCGAATTCGTTCATTTTTCACAGAAGAATACTTCTGGAGTGTATTCAACCTAATAGATATTTAATTTACATGAATTCTATCAACATGGCATTCCGGGTTCCGTACATGATACATGCATGAAGGATTCGAGAAACATGCGTTTCTGAGTTGTGAGCATGTGGATTAGTGAACTTTCATCCACCAAAGAAGGCATATATTACACTTTGAAATATTTACTCTGACTTCATAAGTTTTTTGTATCACCAGGTTCTAAAATCGGACATTTGGCAGTAGAAAACACTCTTTGAGCGAATTCTCACCTATACACATGTAATTTACTTTGTTTACATAACCATGGCATTCCGTATTCCGAACATGTTTCATGCATCACGGATTCCTCAAACATGCATTTCTGAGCTGTGAACATGCGCATGCCAGATGTTTCAACCTCCAAACAAGTTACTTAGGAGCTTTGAAATATTTCCTTGTACTTCGTTGCTTCTCCTATCACCAGTTTCAAGAATCACACTTTGATCACAGGAAAACCCTCCTGGACCGAATTCTACCCTAGAGATATGTAATTTGAATAGATACCTTCAACATGATATTCCGTGTTCCGTACATGTTGCATGCATGACGGATTCGACAAACATGCATTCCTAAGTTGTGAGCATGTGGTTTACTGATTTTTCATCCTCTATAAAAGGAATAATTTCATATAGACTCGTGTACACATTTTCACAAGCTTTCCCTAACACAAGTTTCGAATTCGTTCATTTTTCACAGAAGAATACTTCTGGAGTGTATTCAACCTAATAGATATATAATTTACATGAATTCCATCAACATGGCATTCCGGGTTCCGTACATGATACATGCATGACGGATTCGAGAAACATGCGTTTCTGAGTTGTGAGCATGTGGATTAGTGAACTTTCATCCACCAAAGAAGGCATATATTACACTTTGAAATATTTACTCTGACTTCATAAGTTTTTTGTAACACCAGGTTCTAAAATCGGACATTTGGCAGTAGAAAACACTCTTTGAGCGAATTCTCACCAATACACATGTAATTTACATTGTTTACATAACCATGGCATTCCGTATTCCGAACATGTTTCATGCATCACGGATTCCTCAAACATGCATTTCTGAGCTGTGAACATGCGCATGACAGATGTTTCAACCACCAAACAAGTTACTTATGCACTTTGAAATAGTTCCTTGTACTTCGTTGCTTCTCCTATCACCAGTTTCAAGAATCACACTTTGATCCCAGAAAAACCCTCTTGGAGCGAATTCTACCCTAGAGATATGTAATTTGAATAGATTCCTTCAACATGATATTCCGTGTTCCGTACATGTTACATGCATGACGGATTCGACAAACATGCATTCCTGAGTTGAGAGCATGTGGATTACTGATTTTTCATCCTCTATAAAAGGAATAATTTCATATAGACTCGTGTACACATTTTCACAAGCTTTCCCTTACACAAGTTTCGAATTCGTTCATTTTTCACAGAAGAATACTTCTGGAGTGTATTCAACCTAATAGATATTTAATTTACATGAATTCTATCAACATGGCATTCCGGGTTCCGTACATGATACATGCATGAAGGATTCGAGAAACATGCGTTTCTGAGTTGTGAGCATGTGGATTAGTGAACTTTCATCCACCAAAGAAGGCATATATTACACTTTGAAATATTTACTCTGACTTCATAAGTTTTTTGTATCACCAGGTTCTAAAATCGGACATTTGGCAGTAGAAAACACTCTTTGAGCGAATTCTCACCTATACACATGTAATTTACTTTGTATACATAACCATGGCATTCCGTATTCCGAACATGTTTCATGCATCACGGATTCCTCAAACATGCATTTCTGAGCTGTGAACATGCGCATGCCAGATGTTTCAACCTCCAAACAAGTTACTTAGGAGCTTTGAAATATTTCCTTGTACTTCGTTGCTTCTCCTATCACCAGTTTCAAGAATCACACTTTGATCACAGGAAAACCCTCCTGGACCGAATTCTACCCTAGAGATATGTAATTTGAATAGATACCTTCAACATGATATTCCGTGTTCCGTACATGTTGCATGCATGACGGATTCGACAAACATGCATTCCTGAGTTGTGAGCATGTGGTTTACTGATTTTTCATCCTCTATAAAAGGAATAATTTCATATAGACTCGTGTACACATTTTCACAAGCTTTCCCTAACACAAGTTTCGAATTCGTTCATTTTTCACAGAAGAATACTTCTGGAGTGTATTCAACCTAATAGATATATAATTTACATGAATTCCATCAACATGGCATTCCGGGTTCCGTAAATGATACATGCATGACGGATTCGAGAAACATGCGTTTCTGAGTTGTGAGCATGTGGATTAGTGAACTTTCATCCACCAAAGAAGGCATATATTACACTTTGAAATATTTACTCTGACTTCATAAGTTTTTTGTATCACCAGGTTCTAAAATCGGACATTTGGCAGTAGAAAACACTCTTTGAGCGAATTCTCACCAATACACATGTAATTTACATTGTTTACATAACCATGGCATTCCGTATTCCGAACATGTTTCATGCATCACGGATTCCTCAAACATGCATTTCTGAGCTGTGAACATGCGCATGACAGATGTTTCAACCACCAAACAAGTTACTTATGCACTTTGAAATAGTTCCTTGGACTTCGTTGCTTCTCCTATCACCAGTTTCAAGAATCACACTTTGATCCCAGAAAAACCCTCTTGGAGGGAATTCTACCCTAGAGATATGTAATTTGAATAGATTCCTTCAACATGATATTCCGTGTTCCGTACATGTTAAATGCATGACGGATTCGACAAACATGCATTCCTGAGTTGAGAGCATGTGGATTACTGATTTTTCATCCTCTATAAAAGGAATAATTTCATATAGACTCGTGTACACATTTTCACAAGCTTTCCCTAACACAAGTTTCGAATTCATTCATTTTTCACAGAAGAATACTTCTGGAGTGTATTCAACCTAATAGATATTTAATTTACATGAATTCTATCAACATGGCATTCCGGGTTCCGTACATGATACATGCATGAAGGATTCAAGAAACATGCGTTTCTGAGTTGTGAGCATGTTGATTAGTGAACTTTCATCCACCAAAGAAGGCATATATTACACTTTGAAATATTTACTCTGACTTCATAAGTTTTTTGTATCACCAGGTTCTAAAATCGGACATTTGGCAGTAGAAAACACTCTTTGAGCGAATTCTCACCAATACACATGTAATTTACATTGTTTACATAACCATGGCATTCCGTATTCCGAACATGTTTCATGCATCACGGATTCCTCAAACATGCATTTCTGAGCTGTGAACATGCGCATGCCAGATGTTTCAACCACCAAACAAGTTACTTAGGAGCTTTGAAATATTTCCTTGGACTTCGTTGCTTCTCCTATCACCAGTTTCAAGAATCACACTTTGATCACAGGAAAACCCTCCTGGACCGAATTCTATCCTAGAGATATGTAATTTGAATAGATACCTTCAACATGATATTCCGTGTTCCGTACATGTTACATGCATGACGGATTCGACAAACATGCATTCCTGAGTTGTGAGCATGTGGTTTACTGATTTTTCATCCTCTATAAAAGGAATAATTTCATATAGACTCGTGTACACATTTTCACAAGCTTTCCCTAACACAAGTTTCGAATTCGTTCATTTTTCACAGAAGAATACTTCTGCAGTGTATTCAACCTAATAGATATATAATTTACATGAATTCCATCAACATGGCATTCCGGGTTCCGTACATGATACATGCATGACGGATTCGAGAAACATGCGTTTCTGAGTTGTGAGCATGTGGATTAGTGAACTTTCATCCACCAAAGAAGGCATATATTACACTTTGAAATATTTACTCTGACTTCATAAGTTTTTTGTATCACCAGGTTCTAAAATCGGACATTTGGCAGTAGAAAACACTCTTTGAGCGAATTCTCACCAATACACATGTAATTTACATTGTTTACATAACCATGGCATTCCGTATACCGAACATGTTTCATGAATCACGGATTCCTCAAACATGCATTTCTGAGCTGTGAACATGCGCATGACAGATGTTTCAACCACCAAACAAGTTACTTATGCACTTTGAAATAGTTCCTTGGACTTCGTTGCTTCTCCTATCACCAGTTTCAAGAATCACACTTTGATCCCAGAAAAACCCTCTTGGAGCGAATTCTACCCTAGAGATATGTAATTTGAATAGATTCCTTCAACATGATATTCCGTGTTCCGTACATGTTACATGCATGACGGATTCGACAAACATGCATTCCTGAGTTGAGAGCATGTGGATTACTGATTTTTCATCCTCTATAAAAGGAATAATTTCATATAGACTCGTGTACACATTTTCACAAGCTTTCCCTAACACAAGTTTCGAATTCGTTCATTTTTCACAGAAGAATACTTCTGGAGTGTATTCAACCTAATAGATATATAATTTACATGAATTCCATCAACATGGCATTCCGGGTTCCGTACATGATACATGCATGACAGATTCGAGAAACATGCGTTTCTGAGTTGTGAGCATGTGGATTAGTGAACTTTCATCCACCAAAGAAGGCATATATTACACTTTGAAATATTTACTCTGACTTCATAAGTTTTTTGTATCACCAGGTTCTAAAATCGGACATTTGGCAGTAGAAAACACTCTTTGAGCGAATTCTCACCAATACACATGTAATTTACATTGTTTACATAACCAAGGCATTCCGTATTCCGAACATGTTTCATGAATCACGGATTCCTCAAACATGCATTTCTGAGCTGTGAACATGCACATGCCAGATGTTTCAACCACCAAACAAGTTACTTAGGAGCTTTGAAATATTTCCTTGGACTTCGTTGCTTCTCCTATCACCAGTTTCAAGAATCACACTTTGATCACAGGAAAACCCTCCTGGAACGAATTCTACCCTAGAGATATGTAATTTGAATAGATACCTTCAACATGATATTCCGTGTTCCGTACATGTTACATGCATGACGGATTCGACAAACATGCATTCCTGAGTTGTGAGCATGTGGTTTACTGATTTTTCATCCTCTATAAAAGGAATAATTTCATATAGAGTCGTGTACACATTTTCACAAGCTTTCCCTAACACAAGTTTCGAATTCGTTCATTTTTCACAGAAGAATACTTCTGGAGTGTATTCAACCTAATAGATATATAATTTACATGAATTCCATCAACATGGCATTCCGGGTTCCGTACATGATACATGCATGACAGATTCGAGAAACATGCGTTTCTGAGTTGTGAGCATGTGGATTAGTGAACTTTCATCCACCAAAGAAGGCATATATTACACTTTGAAATATTTACTCTGACTTCATAAGTTTTTTGTATCACCAGGTTTTAAAATCGGACATTTGGCAGTAGAAAACACTCTTTGAGCGAATTCTCACCAATACACATGTAATTTACATTGTTTACATAACCATGGCATTCCGTATTCCGAACATGTTTCATGAATCACGGATTCCTCAAACATGCATTTCTGAGCTGTGAACATGCACATGCCAGATGTTTCAACCACCAAACAAGTTACTTAGGAGCTTTGAAATATTTCCTTGGACTTCGTTGCTTCTCCTATCACCAGTTTCAAGAATCACACTTTGATCACAGGAAAACCCTCCTGGACCGAATTCTACCCTAGAGATATGTAATTTGAATAGATACCTTCAACATGATATTCCGTGTTCCGTACATGTTACATGCATGACGGATTCGACAAACATGCATTCCTGAGTTGTGAGCATGTGGTTTACTGATTTTTCATCCTCTATAAAAGGAATAATTTCATATAGACTCGTGTACACATTTTCACAAGCTTTCCCTAACACAAGTTTCGAATTCGTTCATTTTTCACAGAAGAATACTTCTGGAGTGTATTCAACCTAATAGATATTTAATTTACATGAATTCCATCAACATGGCATTCCGGGTTCCGTACATGATACATGCATGAAGGATTCGAGAAACATGCGTTTCTGAGTTGTGAGCATGTGGATTAGTGAACTTTCATCCACCAAAGAAGGCATATATTACACTTTGAAATATTTACTCTGACTTCATAAGTTTTTTGTATCACCAGGTTCTAAAATCGGACATTTGGCAGTAGAAAACACTCTTTGAGCGAATTCTCACCAATACACATGTAATTTACATTGTTTACATAACCATGGCATTCCGTATTCCGAACATGTTTCATGCATCACGGATTCCTCAAACATGCATTTCTGAGCTGTGAACATGCGCATGCCAGATGTTTCAACCACCAAACAAGTTACTTAGGAGCTTTGAAATATTTCCTTGGACTTCGTTGCTTCTCCTATCACCAGTTTCAAGAATCACACTTTGATCACAGGAAAACCCTCCTGGACCGAATTCTACCCTAGAGATATGTAATTTGAATAGATACCTTCAACATGATATTCCGTGTTCCGTACATGTTACATGCATGACGGATTCGACAAACATGCATTCCTGAGTTGTGAGCATGTGGTTTACTGATTTTTCATCCTCTATAAAAGGAATAATTTCATATAGACTCGTGTACACATTTTCACAAGCTTTCCCTAACACAAGTTTCGAATTCGTTCATTTTTCACAGAAGAATACTTCTGCAGTGTATTCAACCTAATAGATATATAATTTACATGAATTCCATCAACATGGCATTCCGGGTTCCGTACATGATACATGCATGACGGATTCGAGAAACATGCGTTTCTGAGTTGTGAGCATGTGGATTAGTGAACTTTCATCCACCAAAGAAGGCATATATTACACTTTGAAATATTTACTCTGACTTCATAAATTTTTTGTATCACCAGGTTCTAAAATCGGACATTTGGCAGTAGAAAACACTCTTTGAGCGATTTCTCACCAATACACATGTAATTTACATTGTTTACATAACCATGGCATTCCGTATACCGAACATGTTTCATGAATCACGGATTCCTCAAACATGCATTTCTGAGCTGTGAACATGCGCATGACAGATGTTTCAACCACCAAACAAGTTACTTAGGAGCTTTGAAATATTTCCTTGGACTTCGTTGCTTCTCCTATCACCAGTTTCAAGAATCACACTTTGATCCCAGAAAAACCCTCTTGGAGCGAATTCTACCCTAGAGATATGTAATTTGAATAGATACCTTCAACATTATATTCCGTGTTCCGTACATGTTACATGCATGACGGATTCGACAAACATGCATTCCTGAGTTGTGAGCATGTGGTTTACTGATTTTTCATCCTCTATAAAAGGAATAATTTCATATAGACTCGTGTACACATTTTCACAAGCTTTCCCTAACACAAGTTTCGAATTCGTTCATTTTTCACAGAAGAATACTTCTGGAGTGTATTCAACCTAATAGATATATAATTTACATGAATTCCATCAACATGGCATTCCGGGTTCCGTACATGATACATGCATGACAGATTCGAGAAACATGCGTTTCTGAGTTGTGAGCATGTTAATGAGTGAACTTTCATCCACCAAAGAAGGCATATATTACACTTTGAAATATTTACTCTGACTTCATAAGTTTTTTGTATCACCAGGTTCTAAAATCGGACATTTGGCAGTAGAAAACACTCTTTGAGCGAATTCTCACCAATACACATGTAATTTACATTGTTTACATAACCAAGGCATTCCGTATTCCGAACATGTTTCATGAATCACGGATTCCTCAAACATGCATTTCTGAGCTGTGAACATGCACATGCCAGATGTTTCAACCACCAAACAAGTTACTTAGGAGCTTTGAAATATTTCCTTGGACTTCGTTGCTTCTCCTATCACCAGTTTCAAGAATCACACTTTGATCACAGGAAAACCCTCCTGGAACGAATTCTACCCTAGAGATATGTAATTTGAATAGATATCTTCAACATGATATTCCGTGTTCCGTACATGTTACATGCATGACGGATTCGACAAACATGCATTCCTGAGTTGTGAGCATGTGGTTTACTGATTTTTCATCCTCTATAAAAGGAATAATTTCATATAGACTCGTGTACACATTTTCACAAGCTTTCCCTAACACAAGTTTCGAATTCGTTCATTTTTCACAGAAGAATACTTCTGGAGTGTATTCAACCTAATAGATATTTAATTTACATGAATTCCATCAACATGGCATTCCGGGTTCCGTACATGATACATGCATGAAGGATTGGAGAAACATGCGTTTCTGAGTTGTGAGCATGTGGATTAGTGAACTTTCATCCACCAAAGAAGGCATATATTACACTTTGAAATATTTACTCTGACTTCATAAGTTTTTTGTATCACCAGGTTCTAAAATCGGACATTTGGCAGTAGAAAACACTCTTTGAGCGAATTCTCACCAATACACATGTAATTTACATTGTTTACATAACCATGGCATTCCGTATTCCGAATATGTTTCATGCATCACGGATTCCTCAAACATGCATTTCTGAGCTGTGAACATGCGCATGCCAGATGTTTCAACCTCCAAACAAGTTACTTAGGAGCTTTGAAATATTTCCTTGGACTTCGTTGCTTCTCCTATCACCAGTTTCAAGAATCACACTTTGATCAAAGGAAAACCCTCCTGGACCGAATTCTACCCTAGAGATATGTAATTTGAATAGATACCTTCAACATGATATTCCGTGTTCCGTACATGTTACATGCATGACGGATTCGACGAACATGCATTCCTGAGTTGTGAGCATGTGGTTTACTGATTTTTCATCCTCTATAAAAGGAATAATTTCATATAGACTCGTGTACATATTTTCACAAGCTTTCTCTAACACAAGTTTCGAATTCGTTCATTTTTCACAGAAGAATACTTCTGGAGTGTATTCAACCTAATAGATATATAATTTACATGAATTCCATCAACATGGCATTCCGGGTTCCGTACATGATACATGCATGACAGATTCGAGAAACATGCGTTTCTGAGTTGTGAGCATGTGGATTAGTGAACTTTCATCCACCAAAAAGGCATATATTACACTTTGAAATATTTACTCTGACTTCATAAGTTTTTTGTATCCCCAGGTTTTAAAATCGGACATTTGGCAGTAGAAAACACTCTTTGAGCGAATTCTCACCAATACACATGTAATTTACATTGTTTACATAACCATGGCATTCCGTATTCCGAACATGTTTCATGAATCACGGATTCCCCAAACATGCATTTCTGAGCTGTGAACATGCACATGCCAGATGTTTCAACCACCAAACAAGTTACTTAGGAGCTTTGAAATATTTCCTTGGACTTCGTTGCTTCTCCTATCACCAGTTTCAAGAATCACACTTTGATCACAGGAAAACCCTCCTGGACCGAATTCTACCCTAGAGATATGTAATTTGAATAGATACCTTCAACATGATATTCCGTGTTCCGTACATGTTACATGCATGACGGATTCGACAAACATGCATTCCTGAGTTGTGAGCATGTGGTTTACTGATTTTTCATCCTCTATAAAAGGAATAATTTCATATAGACTCGTGTACACATTTTCACAAGCTTTCCCTAACACAAGTTTCGAATTCGTTCATTTTTCACAGAAGAATACTTCTGGAGTGTATTCAACCTAATAGATATTTAATTTACATGAATTCCATCAACATGGCATTCCGGGTTCCGTACATGATACATGCATGAAGGATTCGAGAAACATGCGTTTCTGAGTTGTGAGCATGTGGATTAGTGAACTTTCATCCACCAAAGAAGGCATATATTACACTTTGAAATATTTACTCTGACTTCATAAGTTTTTTGTATCACCAGGTTCTAAAATCGGACATTTGGCAGTAGAAAACACTCTTTGAGCGAATTCTCACCAATACACATGTAATTTACATTGTTTACATAACCATGGCATTCCGTATTCCGAACATGTTTCATGCATCACGGATTCCTCAAACATGCATTTCTGAGCTGTGAACATGCGCATGCCAGATGTTTCAACCACCAAAGAAGTTACTTAGGAGCTTTGAAATATTTCCTTGGACTTCGTTGCTTCTCCTATCACCAGTTTCAAGAATCACACTTTGATCACAGGAAAACCCTCCTGGACCGAATTCTACCCTAGAGATATGTAATTTGAATAGATACCTTCAACATGATATTCCGTGTTCCGTACATGTTTCATGCATGACGGATTCGACAAACATGCATTCCTGAGTTGTGAGCATGTGGTTTACTGATTTTTCATCCTCTATAAAAGGAATAATTTCATATAGACTCGTGTACACATTTTCTCAAGCTTTCCCTAACACAAGTTTCGAATTCGTTCATTTTTCACAGAAGAATACTTCTGGAGTGTATTCAACCTAATAGATATATAATTTACATGAATTCCATCAACATGGCATTCCGGGTTCCGTACATGATACATGCATGACAGATTCGAGAAACATGCGTTTCTGAGTTGTGAGCATGTGGATTAGTGAACTTTCATCCACCAAAGAAGGCATATATTACACTTTGAAATATTTACTCTGACTTCATAAGTTTTTTGTATCACCAGGTTTTAAAATCGGACATTTGGCAGTAGAAAACACTCTTTGAGCGAATTCTCACCAATACACATGTAATTTACATTGTTTACATAACCATGGCATTCCGTATTCCGAACATGTTTCATGAATCACGGATTCCTCAAACATGCATTTCTGAGCTGTGAACATGCACATGCCAGATGTTTCAACCACCAAACAAGTTACTTAGGAGCTTTGAAATATTTCCTTGGACTTCGTTGCTTCTCCTATCACCAGTTTCAAGAATCACACTTTGATCACAGGAAAACCCTCCTGGACCGAATTCTACCCTAGAGATATGTAATTTGAATAGATACCTTCAACATGATATTCCGTGTTCCGTACATGTTACATGCATGACGGATTCGACAAACATGCATTCCTGAGTTGTGAGCATGTGGTTTACTGATTTTTCATCCTCTATAAAAGGAATAATTTCATATAGACTCGTGTACACATTTTCACAAGCTTTCCCTAACACAAGTTTCGAATTCGTTCATTTTTCACAGAAGAATACTTCTGGAGTGTATTCAACCTAATAGATATTTAATTTACATGAATTCCATCAACATGGCATTCCGGGTTCCGTACATGATACATGCATGAAGGATTCGAGAAACATGCGTTTCTGAGTTGTGAGCATGTGGATTAGTGAACTTTCATCCACCAAAGAAGGCATATATTACACTTTGAAATATTTACTCTGACTTCATAAGTTTTTTGTATCACCAGGTTCTAAAATCGGACATTTGGCAGTAGAAAACACTCTTTGAGCGAATTCTCACCAATACACATGTAATTTACATTGTTTACATAACCATGGCATTCCGTATTCCGAACATGTTTCATGCATCACGGATTCCTCAAACATGCATTTCTGAGCTGTGAACATGCGCATGCCAGATGTTTCAACCACCAAACAAGTTACTTAGGAGCTTTGAAATATTTCCTTGGACTTCGTTGCTTCTCCTATCACCAGTTTCAAGAATCACACTTTGATCACAGGAAAACCCTCCTGGACCGAATTCTACCCTAGAGATATGTAATTTGAATAGATACCTTCAACATGATATTCCGTGTTCCGTACATGTTACATGCATGACGGATTCGACAAACATGCATTCCTGAGTTGTGAGCATGTGGTTTACTGATTTTTCATCCTCTATAAAAGGAATAATTTCATATAGACTCGTGTACACATTTTCTCAAGCTTTCCCTAACACAAGTTTCGAATTCGTTCATTTTTCACAGAAGAATACTTCTGGAGTGTATTCAACCTAATAGATATATAATTTACATGAATTCCATCAACATGGCATTCCGGGTTCCGTACATGATGCATGCATGACGGATTCGAGAAACATGCGTTTCTGAGTTGTGAGCATGTGGATTAGTGAACTTTCATCCACCAAAGGAGGCATATATTACACTTTGAAATATTTACTCTGACTTCATAAGTTTTTCGTATCACCAGGTTCTAAAATCGGACATTTGGCAGTAGAAAACACTCTTTGAGCGAATTCTCACCAATACACATGTAATTTACATTGTTTACATAACCATGGCATTCCGTATTCCGAACAAGTTTCATGAATCACGGATTCCTCAAACATGCATTTCTGAGCTGTGAACATGCGCATGACAGATGTTTCAACCACCAAACAAGTTACTTATGCACTTTGAAATAGTTCCTTGGACTTCGTTGCTTCTCCTATCACCAGTTTCAAGAATCACACTTTGATCCCAGAAAAACCCTCTTGGAGCGAATTCTACCCTAGAGATATGTAATTTGAATAGATTCCTTCAACATGATATTCCGTGTTCCGTACATGTTACATGCATGACGGATTCGACAAACATGCATTCCTGAGTTGAGAGCATGTGGATTACTGATTTTTCATCCTGTATAAAAGGAATAATTTCATATAGACTTGTGTACACATTTTCACAAACTTTCCCTAACACAAGTTTCGAATTCGTTCATTTTTCACAGAAGAATACTTCTGGAGTGTATTCAACCTAATAGATATATAATTTACATGAATTCCATCAACATGGCATTCCGGGTTCCGTACATGTTACATGCATGATGGATTCGAGAAACATGCGTTTCTGAGTTGTGAGCATGTGGATTAGTGAACTTTCATCCACCAAAGAAGGCATATATTACACTTTGAAATATTTACTCTGACTTCATAAGTTTTTCGTATCACCAGGTTCTAAAATCGGACATTTGGCAGTAGAAAACACTCTTTGAGCGAATTCTCACCAATACACATGTAATTTACATTGTTTACATAACCATGGCATTCCGAATTCCGAACATGTTTCATGAATCACGGATTCCTCAAACATGCATTTCTGAGCTGTGAACATGCACATGCCAGATGTTTCAACCACCAAACCAGTTACTTAGGAGCTTTGAAATATTTCCTTGGACTTCGTTGCTTCTCCTATCACCAGTTTCAAGAATCACACTTTGATCAAAGGAAAACCCTCCTGGACCGAATTCTACCCTAGAGATATGTAATTTGAATAGATACCTTCAACATGATATTCCGTGTTCCGTACATGTTACATGCATGACGGATTCGACAAACATGCATTCCTGAGTTGTGAGCATGTGGTTTACTGATTTTTCATCCTCTATAAAAGGAATAATTTCATATAGACTCGTGTACATATTTTCACAAGCTTTCTCTAACACAAGTTTCGAATTCGTTCATTTTTCACAGAAGAATACTTCTGGAGTGTATTCAACCTAATAGATATATAATTTACATGAATTCCATCAACATGGCATTCCGGGTTCCGTACATGATACATGCATGACAGATTCGAGAAACATGCGTTTCTGAGTTGTGAGCATGTGGATTAGTGAACTTTCATCCACCAAAAAGGCATATATTACACTTTGAAATATTTACTCTGACTTCATAAGTTTTTTGTATCCCCAGGTTTTAAAATCGGACATTTGGCAGTAGAAAACACTCTTTGAGCGAATTCTCACCAATACTCATGTAATTTACATTGTTTACATAACCATGGCATTCCGTATTCCGAACATGTTTCATGAATCACGGATTCCCCAAACATGCATTTCTGAGCTGTGAACATGCACATGCCAGATGTTTCAACCACCAAACAACTTACTTAGGAGCTTTGAAATATTTCCTTGGACTTCGTTGCTTCTCCTATCACCAGTTTCAAGAATCACACTTTGATCACAGGAAAACCCTCCTGGACCGAATTCTACCCTAGAGATATGTAATTTGAATAGATACCTTCAACATGATATTCCGTGTTCCGTACATGTTACATGCATGACGGATTCGACAAACATGCATTCCTGAGTTGTGAGCATGTGGTTTACTGATTTTTCATCCTCTATAAAAGGAATAATTTCATATAGACTCGTGTACACATTTTCACAAGCTTTCCCTAACACAAGTTTCGAATTCGTTCATTTTTCACAGAAGAATACTTCTGGAGTGTATTCAACCTAATAGATATTTAATTTACATGAATTCCATCAACATGGCATTCCGGGTTCCGTACATGATACATGCATGAAGGATTCGAGAAACATGCGTTTCTGAGTTGTGAGCATGTGGATTAGTGAACTTTCATCCACCAAAGAAGGCATATATTACACTTTGAAATATTTACTCTGACTTCATAAGTTTTTTGTATCACCAGGTTCTAAAATCGGACATTTGGCAGTAGAAAACACTCTTTGAGCGAATTCTCACCAATACACATGTAATTTACATTGTTTACATAACCATGGCATTCCGTATTCCGAACATGTTTCATGCATCACGGATTCCTCAAACATGCATTTCTGAGCTGTGAACATGCGCATGACAGATGTTTCAACCACCAAACAAGTTACTTAGGAGCTTTGAAATATTTCCTTGGACTTCGTTGCTTCTCCTATCACCAGTTTCAAGAATCACACTTTGATCACAGGAAAACCCTCCTGGACCGAATTCTACCCTAGAGATATGTAATTTGAATAGATACCTTCAACATGATATTCCGTGTTCCGTACATGTTTCATGCATGACGGATTCGACAAACATGCATTCCTGAGTTGTGAGCATGTGGTTTACTCATTTTTCATCCTCTATAAAAGGAATAATTTCATATAGACTCGTGTACACATTTTCTCAAGCTTTCCCTAACACAAGTTTCGAATTCGTTCATTTTTCACAGAAGAATACTTCTGGAGTGTATTCAACCTAATAGATATATAATTTACATGAATTCCATCAACATGGCATTCCGGGTTCCGTACATGATACATGCATGACGGATTCGAGAAACATGCGTTTCTGAGTTGTGAGCATGTGGATTAGTGAACTTTCATCCACCAAAGGAGGCATATATTACACTTTGAAATATTTACTCTGACTTCATAAGTTTTTCGTATCACCAGGTTCTAAAATCGGACATTTGGCAGTAGAAAACACTCTTTGAGCGAATTCTCACCAATACACATGTAATTTACATTGTTTACATAACCATGGCATTCCGTATTCCGAACAAGTTTCATGAATCACGGATTCCTCAAACATGCATTTCTGAGCTGTGAACATGCGCATGACAGATGTTTCAACCACCAAACAAGTTACTTATGCACTTTGAAATAGTTCCTTGGACTTCGTTGCTTCTCCTATCACCAGTTTCAAGAATCACACTTTGATCCCAGAAAAACCCTCTTGGAGCGAATTCTACCCTAGAGATATGTAATTTGAATAGATTCCTTCAACATGATATTCCGTGTTCCGTACATGTTACATGCATGACGGATTCGACAAACATGCATTCCTGGGTTGAGAGCATGTGGATTACTGATTTTTCATCCTTTATAAAAGGAATAATTTCATATAGAGTCGTGTACACATTTTCACAAGCTTTCCCTAACAGAAGTTTCGAATTCGTTCATTTTTCACAGAAGAATACTTCTGGAGTGTATTCAACCTAATAGATATATAATTTACATGAATTCCATCAACATGGCATTCCGGGTTCCGTACATGATACATGCATGACAGATTCGAGAAACATGCGTTTCTGAGTTGTGAGCATGTGGATTAGTGAACTTTCATCCACCAAAGAAGGCATATATTACACTTTGAAATATTTACTCTGACTTCATAAGTTTTTTGTATCACCAGGTTTTAAAATCGGACATTTGGCAGTAGAAAACACTCTTTGAGCGAATTCTCACCAATACACATGTAATTTACATTGTTTACATAACCATGGCATTCCGTATTCCGAACATGTTTCATGAATCACGGATTCCTCAAACATGCATTTCTGAGCTGTGAACATGCACATGCCAGATGTTTCAACCACCAAACAAGTTACTTAGGAGCTTTGAAATATTTCCTTGGACTTCGTTGCTTCTCCTATCACCAGTTTCAAGAATCACACTTTGATCACAGGAAAACCCTCCTGGACCGAAATCTACCCTAGAGATATGTAATTTGAATAGATACCTTCAACATGATATTCCGTGTTCCGTACATGTTACATGCATGACGGATTCGACAAACATGCATTCCTGAGTTGTGAGCATGTGGTTTACTGATTTTTCATTCTCTATAAAAGGAATAATTTCATATAGACTCGTGTACACATTTTCACAAGCTTTCCCTAACACAAGTTTCGAATTCGTTCATTTTTCACAGAAGAATACTTCTGGAGTGTATTCAACCTAATAGATATTTAATTTACATGAATTCCATCAACATGGCATTCCGGGTTCCGTACATGATACATGCATGAAGGATTCGAGAAACATGCGTTTCTGAGTTGTGAGCATGTGGATTAGTGAACTTTCATCCACCAAAGAAGGCATATATTACACTTTGAAATATTTACTCTGACTTCATAAGTTTTTTGTATCACCAGGTTCTAAAATCGGACATTTGGCAGTAGAAAACACTCTTTGAGCGAATTCTCACCAATACACATGTAATTTACATTGTTTACATAACCATGGCATTCCGTATTCCGAACATGTTTCATGCATCACGGATTCCTCAAACATGCATTTCTGAGCTGTGAACATGCGCATGCCAGATGTTTCAACCACCAAACAAGTTACTTAGGAGCTTTGAAATATTTCCTTGGACTTCGTTGCTTCTCCTATCACCAGTTTCAAGAATCACACTTTGATCACAGGAAAACCCTCCTGGACCGAATTCTACCCTAGAGATATGTAATTTGAATAGATACCTTCAACATGATATTCCGTGTTCCGTACATGTTACATGCATGACGGATTCGACAAACATGCATTCCTGAGTTGTGAGCATGTGGTTTACTGATTTTTCATCCTCTATAAAAGGAATAATTTCATATAGACTCGTGTACACATTTTCTCAAGCTTTCCCTAACACAAGTTTCGAATTCGTTCATTTTTCACAGAAGAATACTTCTGGAGTGTATTCAACCTAATAGATATATAATTTACATGAATTCCATCAACATGGCATTCCGGGTTCCGTACATGATGCATGCATGACGGATTCGAGAAACATGCGTTTCTGAGTTGTGAGCATGTGGATTAGTGAACTTTCATCCACCAAAGGAGGCATATATTACACTTTGAAATATTTACTCTGACTTCATAAGTTTTTCGTATCACCAGGTTCTAAAATCGGACATTTGGCAGTAGAAAACACTCTTTGAGCGAATTCTCACCAATACACATGTAATTTACATTGTTTACATAACCATGGCATTCCGGATTCCGAACAAGTTTCATGAATCACGGATTCCTCAAACATGCATTTCTGAGCTGTGAACATGCGCATGACAGATGTTTCAACCACCAAACAAGTTACTTATGCACTTTGAAATAGTTCCTTGGACTTCGTTGCTTCTCCTATCACCAGTTTCAAGAATCACACTTTGATCCCAGAAAAACCCTCTTGGAGCGAATTCTACCCTAGAGATATGTAATTTGAATAGATTCCTTCAACATGATATTCCGTGTTCCGTACATGTTACATGCATGACGGATTCGACAAACATGCATTCCTGAGTTGAGAGCATGTGGATTACTGATTTTTCATCCTGTATAAAAGGAATAATTTCATATAGACTCGTGTACACATTTTCACAAACTTTCCCTAACACAAGTTTCGAATTCGTTCATTTTTCACAGAAGAATACTTCTGGAGTGTATTCAACCTAATAGATATATAATTTACATGAATTCCATCAACATGGCATTCCGGGTTCCGTACATGATACATGCATGATGGATTCGAGAAACATGCGTTTCTGAGTTGTGAGCATGTGGATTAGTGAACTTTCATCCACCAAAGAAGGCATATATTACACTTTGAAATATTTACTCTGACTTCATAAGTTTTTTGTATCACCAGGTTTTAAAATCGGACATTTGGCAGTAGAAAACACTCTTTGAGCGAATTCTCACCAATACACATGTAATTTACATTGTTTACATAACCATGGCATTCCGAATTCCGAACATGTTTCATGAATCACGGATTCCTCAAACATGCATTTCTGAGCTGTGAACATGCACATGCCAGATGTTTCAACCACCAAACCAGTTACTTAGGAGCTTTGAAATATTTCCTTGGACTTCGTTGCTTCTCCTATCACCAGTTTCAATAATCACACTTTGATCACAGGAAAACCCTCCTGGACCGAATTCTACCCTAGAGATATGTAATTTGAATAGATACCTTCAACATGATATTCCGTGTTCCGTACATGTTACATGCATGACGGATTCGACAAACATGCATTCCTGAGTTGTGAGCATGTGGTTTACTGATTTTTCATCCTCTATAAAAGGAATAATTTCATATAGACTCGTGTACCCATTTTCACAAGCTTTCCCTAACACAAGTTTCGAATTCGTTCATTTTTCACAGAAGAATACTTCTGGAGTGTATTCAACCTAATAGATATTTAATTTACATGAATTCCATCAACATGGCATTCCGGGTTCCGTACATGATACATGCATGAAGGATTCGAGAAACATGCGTTTCTGAGTTGTGAGCATGTGGATTAGTGAACTTTCATCCACCAAAGAAGGCATATATTACACTTTGAAATATTTACTCTGACTTCATAAGTTTTTTGTATCACCAGGTTCTAAAATCGGACATTTGGCAGTAGAAAACACTCTTTGAGCGAATTCTCACCAATACACATGTAATTTACATTGTTTACATAACCATGGCATTCCGTATTCCGAACATGTTTCATGCATCACGGATTCCTCAAACATGCATTTCTGAGCTGTGAACATGCGCATGCCAGATGTTTCAACCACCAAACAAGTTACTTAGGAGCTTTGAAATATTTCCTTGGACTTCGTTGCTTCTCCTATCACCAGTTTCAAGAATCACACTTTGATCACAGGAAAACCCTCCTGGACCGAATTCTACCCTAGAGATATGTAATTTGAATAGATACCTTCAACATGATATTCCGTGTTCCGTACATGTTACATGCATGACGGATTCGACAAACATGCATTCCTGAGTTGTGAGCATGTGGTTTACTGATTTTTCATCCTCTATAAAAGGAATAATTTCATATAGACTCGTGTACACATTTTCTCAAGCTTTCCCTAACACAAGTTTCGAATTCGTTCATTTTTCACAGAAGAATACTTCTGGAGTGTATTCAACCTAATAGATATATAATTTACATGAATTCCATCAACATGGCATTCCGGGTTCCGTACATGATGCATGCATGACGGATTCGAGAAACATGCGTTTCTGAGTTGTGAGCATGTGGATTAGTGAACTTTCATCCACCAAAGGAGGCATATATTACACTTTGAAATATTTACTCTGACTTCATAAGTTTTTCGTATCACCAGGTTCTAAAATCGGACATTTGGCAGTAGAAAACACTCTTTGAGCGAATTCTCACCAATACACATGTAATTTACATTGTTTACATAACCATGGCATTCCGTATTCCGAACAAGTTTCATGAATCACGGATTCCTCAAACATGCATTTCTGAGCTGTGAACATGCGCATGACAGATGTTTCAACCACCAAACAAGTTACTTATGCACTTTGAAATAGTTCCTTGGACTTCGTTGCTTCTCCTATCACCAGTTTCAAGAATCACACTTTGATCCCAGAAAAACCCTCTTGGAGCGAATTCTACCCTAGAGATATGTAATTTGAATAGATTCCTTCAACATGATATTCCGTGTTCCGTACATGTTACATGCATGACGGATTCGACAAACATGCATTCCTGAGTTGAGAGCATGTGGATTACTGATTTTTCATCCTGTATAAAAGGAATAATTTCATATAGACTCGTGTACACATTTTCACAAACTTTCCCTAACACAAGTTTCGAATTCGTTCATTTTTCACAGAAGAATACTTCTGGAGTGTATTCAACCTAATAGATATATAATTTACATGAATTCCATCAACATGGCATTCCGGGTTCCGTACATGATACATGCATGATGGATTCGAGAAACATGCGTTTCTGAGTTGTGAGCATGTGGATTAGTGAACTTTCATCCACCAAAGAAGGCATATATTACACTTTGAAATATTTACTCTGACTTCATAAGTTTTTTGTATCACCAGGTTCTAAAATCGGACATTTGGCAGTAGAAAACACTCTTTGAGCGAATTCTCACCAATACACATGTAATTTACATTGTTTACATAACCATGGCATTCCGAATTCCGAACATGTTTCATGAATCACGGATTCCTCAAACATGCATTTCTGAGCTGTGAACATGCACATGCCAGATGTTTCAACCACCAAACCAGTTACTTAGGAGCTTTGAAATATTTCCTTGGACTTCGTTGCTTCTCCTATCACCAGTTTCAATAATCACACTTTGATCACAGGAAAACCCTCCTGGACCGAATTCTACCCTAGAGATATGTAATTTGAATAGATACCTTCAACATGATATTCCGTGTTCCGTACATGTTACATGCATGACGGATTCGACAAACATGCATTCCTGAGTTGTGAGCATGTGGTTTACTGATTTTTCATCCTCTATAAAAGGAATAATTTCATATAGACTCGTGTACCCATTTTCACAAGCTTCCCTAACACAAGTTTCGAATTCGTTCATTTTTCACAGAAGAATACTTCTGGAGTGTATTCAACCTAATAGATATATAATTTACATGAATTCCATCAACATGGCATTCCGGGTTCCGTACATGATACATGCATGACGGATTCGAGAAACATGAGTTTCTGAGTTGTGAGCATGTGGATTAGTGAACTTTCATTCACCAAAGAAGGCATATATTACACTTTGAAATATTTACTCTGACTTCATAAGTTTTTTGTATCACCAGGTTCTAAAATCGGACATTTGGCAGTAGAAAACACTCTTTGAGCGAATTCTCACCAATACACATATAATTTACATTGTTTACATAACCATGGCATTCCGAATTCCGAACATGTTTCATGAATCACGGATTCCTCAAACATGCATTTCTGAGCTGTGAACATGCACATGCCAGATGTTTCAACCACCAAACCAGTTACTTAGGAGCTTTGAAATATTTCCTTGGACTTCGTTGCTTCTCCTATCACCAGTTTCAAGAATCACACTTTGATCAGAGGAAAACCCTCCTGGACCGAATTCTACCCTAGAGATATGTAATTTGAATAGATACCTTCAACATGATATTCCGTGTTCCGTACATGTTACATGCATGACGGATTCGACAAACATGCATTCCTGAGTTGTGAGCATGTGGTTTACTGATTTTTCATCCTCTATAAAAGGAATAATTTCATATAGACTCGTGTACACATTTTCACAAGCTTTCCCTAACACAGGTTTCGAATTCGTTCATTTTTCACAGAAGAATACTTCTGGAGTGTATTCAACCTAATAGATATATAATTTACATGAATTCCATCAACATGGCATTCCGGGTTCCGTACATGATACATGCATGACGGATTCGAGAAACATGAGTTTCTGAGTTGTGAGCATGTGGATTAGTGAACTTTCATTCACCAAAGAAGGCATATATTACACTTTGAAATATTTACTCTGACTTCATACGTTTTTTGTATCACCAGGTTCTAAAATCGGACATTTGGCAGTAGAAAACACTCTTTGAGCGAATTCTCACCAATACACATGTAATTTACATTGTTTACATAACGATGGCATTCCGTATTCCGAACATGTTTCATGCATCACGGATTCCTCAAACATGCATTTCTGAGCTGTGAACATGCGCATGACAGATGTTTCAACCACCAAACAAGTTACTTATGCACTTTGAAATAGTTCCTTGGACTTCGTTGCTTCTCCTATCACCAGTTTCAAGAATCACACTTTGATCCCAGAAAAACCCTCTTGGAGGGAATTCTACCCTAGAGATATGTAATTTGAATAGATTCCTTCAACATGATATTCCGTGTTCCGTACATGTTACATGCATGAAGGATTCGACAAACATGCATTCCTGAGTTGAGAGCATCTGGATTACTGATTTTTCATCCTCTATAAAAGGAATAATTTCATATAGACTCGTGTACACATTTTCACAAGCTTTCCCTAACACAAGTTTCGAATTCGTTCATTTTTCACAGAAGAATACTTCTGGAGTGTATTCAACCTAATAGATATTTAATTTACATGAATTCTATCAACATGGCATTCCGGGTTCCGTACATGATACATGCATTACAGATTCGAGAAACATGCGTTTCTGAGTTGTGAGCATGTGGATTAGTGAACTTTCATCCACCAAAGAAGGCATATATTACACTTTGAAATATTTACTCTGACTTCATAAGTTTTTTGTATCACCAGGTTTTAAAATCGGACATTTGGCAGTAGAAAACACTCTTTGAGCGAATTCTCACCAATACACATGTAATTTACATTGTTTACATAACCATGGCATTCCGTATTCCGAACATGTTTCATGAATCACGGATTCCTCAAACATGCATTTCTGAGCTGTGAACATGCACATGCCAGATGTTTCAACCACCAAACCAGTTACTTAGGAGCTTTGAAATATTTCCTTGGACTTCGTTGCTTCTCCTATCACCAGTTTCAAGAATCACACTTTGATCAGAGGAAAACCCTCCTGGACCGAATTCTACCCTAGAGATATGTAATTTGAATAGATACCTTCAACATGATATTCCGTGTTCCGTACATGTTACATGCATGACGGATTCGACAAACATGCATTCCTGAGTTGTGAGCATGTGGTTTACTGATTTTTCATCCTCTATAAAAGGAATAATTTCATATAGACTCGTGTACACATTTTCACAAGCTTTCCCTAACACAGGTTTCGAATTCGTTCATTTTTCACAGAAGAATACTTCTGGAGTGTATTCAACCTAATAGATATATAATTTACATGAATTCCATCAACATGGCATTCCGGGTTCCGTACATGATACATGCATGACGGATTCGAGAAACATGAGTTTCTGAGTTGTGAGCATTTGGATTAGTGAACTTTCATTCACCAAAGAAGGCATATATTACACTTTGAAATATTTACTCTGACTTCATACGTTTTTTGTATCACCAGGTTCTAAAATCGGACATTTGGCAGTAGAAAACACTCTTTGAGCGAATTCTCACCAATACACATGTAATTTACATTGTTTACATAACCATGGCATTCCGTATTCCGAACATGTTTCATGCATCACGGATTCCTCAAACATGCATTTCTGAGCTGTGAACATGCGCATGACAGATGTTTCAACCACCAAACAAGTTACTTATGCACTTTGAAATAGTTCCTTGGACTTCGTTGCTTCTCCTATCACCAGTTTCAAGAATCACACTTTGATCCCAGAAAAACCCTCTTGGAGGGAATTCTACCCTAGAGATATGTAATTTGAATAGATTCCTTCAACATGATATTCCGTGTTCCGTACATGTTACATGCATGACGGATTCGACAAACATGCATTCCTGAGTTGAGAGCATCTGGATTACTGATTTTTCATCCTCTATATAAGGAATAATTTCATATAGACTCGTGTACACATTTTCACAAGCTTTCCCTAACACAAGTTTCGAATTCGTTCATTTTTCACAGAAGAATACTTCTGGAGTGTATTCAACCTAATAGATATTTAATTTACATGAATTCTATCAACATGGCATTCCGGGTTCCGTACATGATACATGCATGACAGATTCGAGAAACATGAGTTTCTGAGTTGTGAGCATGTGGATTAGTGAACTTTCATCCACCAAAGAAGGCATATATTACACTTTGAAATATTTACTCTGACTTCATAAGTTTTTTGTATCACCAGGTTTTAAAATCGGACATTTGGCAGTAGAAAACACTCTTTGAGCGAATTCTCACCAATACACATGTAATTTACATTGTTTACATAACCATGGCATTCCGTATTCCGAACATGTTTCATGAATCACGGATTCCTCAAACATGCATTTCTGAGCTGTGAACATGCACATGCCAGATGTTTCAACCACCAAACAAGTTACTTAGGAGCTTTGAAATATTTCCTTGGACTTCGTTGCTTCTCCTATCACCAGTTTCAAGAATCACACTTTGATCACAGGAAAACCCTCCTGGACCGAATTCTACCCTAGAGATATGTAATTTGAATAGATACCTTCAACATGATATTCCGTGTTCCGTACATGTTACATGCATGACGGATTCGACAAACATGCATTCCTGAGTTGTGAGCATGTGGTTTACTGATTTTTCATCCTGTATAAAAGGAATAATTTCATATAGAGTCGTGTACACATTTTCACAAGCTTTCCCTAACACAAGTTTCGAATTCGTTCATTTTTCACAGAAGAATACTTCTGGAGTGTATTCAACCTAATAGATATTTAATTTACATGAATTCCATCAACATGGCATTCCGGGTTCCGTACATGATACATGCATGAAGGATTCGAGAAACATGCGTTTCTGAGTTGTGAGCATGTGGATTAGTGAACTTTCATCCACCAAAGAAGGCATATATTACACTTTGAAATATTTACTCTGACTTCATAAGTTTTTTGTATCACCAGGTTCTAAAATCGGACATTTGGCAGTAGAAAACACTCTTTGAGCGAATTCTCACCAATACACATGTAATTTACATTGTTTACATAACCATGGCATTCCGTATTCCGAACATGTTTCATGCATCACGGATTCCTCAAACATGCATTTCTGAGCTGTGAACATGCGCATGCCAGATGTTTCAACCACCAAACAAGTTACTTAGGAGCTTTGAAATATTTCCTTGGACTTCGTTGCTTCTCCTATCACCAGTTTCAAGAATCACACTTTGATCACAGGAAAACCCTCCTGGACCGAATTCTACCCTAGAGATATGTAATTTGAATAGATACCTTCAACATGATATTCCGTGTTCCGTACATGTTACATGCATGACGGATTCGACAAACATGCATTCCTGAGTTGTGAGCATGTGGTTTACTGATTTTTCATCCTCTATAAAAGGAATAATTTCATATAGACTCGTGTACACATTTTCTCAAGCTTTCCCTAACACAAGTTTCGAATTCGTTCATTTTTCACAGAAGAATACTTCTGGAGTGTATTCAACCTAATAGATATATAATTTACATGAATTCCATCAACATGGCATTCCGGGTTCCGTACATGATGCATGCATGACGGATTCGAGAAACATGCGTTTCTGAGTTGTGAGCATGTGGATTAGTGAACTTTCATCCACCAAAGGAGGCATATATTACACTTTGAAATATTTACTCTGACTTCATAAGTTTTTCGTATCACCAGGTTCTAAAATCGGACATTTGGCAGTAGAAAACACTCTTTGAGCGAATTCTCACCAATACACATGTAATTTACATTGTTTACATAACCATGGCATTCCGTATTCCGAACAAGTTTCATGAATCACGGATTCCTCAAACATGCATTTCTGAGCTGTGAACATGCGCATGACAGAAGTTTCAACCACCAAACAAGTTACTTATGCACTTTGAAATAGTTCCTTGGACTTCGTTGCTTCTCCTATCACCAGTTTCAAGAATCACACTTTGATCCCAGAAAAACCCTCTTGGAGCGAATTCTACCCTAGAGATATGTAATTTGAATAGATTCCTTCAACATGATATTCCGTGTTCCGTACATGTTACATGCATGACGGATTCGACAAACATGCATTCCTGAGTTGAGAGCATGTGGATTACTGATTTTTCATCCTGTATAAAAGGAATAATTTCATATAGACTCGTGTACACATTTTCACAAACTTTCCCTAACACAAGTTTCGAATTCGTTCATTTTTCACAGAAGAATACTTCTGGAGTGTATTCAACCTAATAGATATATAATTAACATGAATTCCATCAACATGGCATTCCGGGTTCCGTACATGATACATGCATGACGGATTCGAGAAACATGCGTTTCTGAGTTGTGAGCATGTGGATTAGTGAACTTTCATCCACCAAAGAAGGCATATATTACACTTTGAAATATTTACTCTGACTTCATAAGTTTTTTGTATCACCAGGTTCTAAAATCGGACATTTGGCAGTAGAAAACACTCTTTGAGCGAATTCTCACCAATACACATGTAATTTACATTGTTTACATAACCATGGCATTCCGAATTCCGAACATGTTTCATGAATCACCGATTCCTCAAACATGCATTTCTGAGCTGTGAACATGCACATGCCAGATGTTTCAACCACCAAACCAGTTACTTAGGAGCTTTGAAATATTTCCTTGGACTTCGTTGCTTCTCCTATCACCAGTTTCAATAATCACACTTTGATCACAGGAAAACCCTCCTGGACCGAATTCTACCCTAGAGATATGTAATTTGAATAGATACCTTCAACATGATATTCCGTGTTCCGTACATGTTTCATGCATGACGGATTCGACAAACATGCATTCCTGAGTTGTGAGCATGTGGTTTACTGATTTTTCATCCTCTATAAAAGGAATAATTTCATATAGACTCGTGTACCCATTTTCACAAGCTTTCCCTAACACAAGTTTCGAATTCGTTCATTTTTCACAGAAGAATACTTCTGGAGTGTATTCAACCTAATAGATATATAATTTACATGAATTCCATCAACATGGCATTCCGGGTTCCGTACATGATACATGCATGACGGATTCGAGAAACATGAGTTTCTGAGTTGTGAGCATGTGGATTAGTGAACTTTCATTCACCAAAGAAGGCATATATTACACTTTGAAATATTTACTCTGACTTCATAAGTTTTTTGTATCACCAGGTTCTAAAATCGGACATTTGGCAGTAGAAAACACTCTTTGAGCGAATTCTCACCAATACACATATAATTTACATTGTTTACATAACCATGGCATTCCGAATTCCGAACATGTTTCATGAATCACGGATTCCTCAAACATGCATTTCTGAGCTGTGAACATGCACATGCCAGATGTTTCAACCACCAAACCAGTTACTTAGGAGCTTTGAAATATTTCCTTGGACTTCGTTGCTTCTCCTATCACCAGTTTCAAGAATCACACTTTGATCACAGGAAAACCCTCCTGGACCGAATTCTACCCTAGAGATATGTAATTTGAATAGATACCTTCAACATGATATTCCGTGTTCCGTACATGTTACATGCATGACGGATTCGACAAACATGCATTCCTGAGTTGTGAGCATGTGGTTTACTGATTTTTCATCCTCTATAAAAGGAATAATTTCATATAGACTCGTGTACACATTTTCACAAGCTTTCCCTAACACAGGTTTCGAATTCGTTCATTTTTCACAGAAGAATACTTCTGGAGTGTATTCAACCTAATAGATATATAATTTACATGAATTCCATCAACATGGCATTCCGGGTTCCGTACATGATACATGCATGACGGATTCGAGAAACATGAGTTTCTGAGTTGTGAGCATGTGGATTAGTGAACTTTCATTCACCAAAGAAGGCATATATTACACTTTGAAATATTTACTCTGACTTCATACGTTTTTTGTATCACCAGGTTCTAAAATCGGACATTTGGCAGTAGAAAACACTCTTTGAGCGAATTCTCACCAATACACATGTAATTTACATTGTTTACATAACCATGGCATTCCGTATTCCGAACATGTTTCATGAATCACGGATTCCTCAAACATGCATTTCTGAGCTGTGAACATGCGCATGACAGATGTTTCAACCACCAAACAAGTTACTTATCCACTTTGAAATAGTTCCTTGGACTTCGTTGCTTCTCCTATCACCAGTTTCAAGAATCACACTTTGATCCCAGAAAAACCCTCTTGGAGGGAATTCTACCCTAGAGATATGTAATTTGAATAGATTCCTTCAACATGATATTCCGTGTTCCGTACATGTTACATGCATGACGGATTCGACAAACATGCATTCCTGAGTTGAGAGCATCTGGATTACTGATTTTTCATCCTCTATAAAAGGAATAATTTCATATAGACTCGTGTACACATTTTCACAAGCTTTCCCTAACACAAGTTTCGAATTCGTTCATTTTTCACAGAAGAATACTTCTGGAGTGTATTCAACCTAATAGATATTTAATTTACATGAATTCTATCAACATGGCATTCCGGGTTCCGTACATGATACATGCATGATGGATTCGAGAAACATGAGTTTCTGAGTTGTGAGCATGTGGATTAGTGAACTTTCATCCACCAAAGAGGGCATATATTACACTTTGAAATATTTACTCTGACTACATAAGTTTTTTGTATCACCAGGTTCTAAAATCGACATTTGGCAGTAGAAAACACTCTTTGAGCGAATTCTCACCAATACACATGTAATTTACATTGTTTACATAACCATGGCATTCCGTATTCCGAACATGTTTCATGCATCACGGATTCCTCAAACATGCATTTCTGAGCTGTGAACATGCGCATGCCAGATGTTTCAACCACCAAACAAGTTACTTAGGAGCTTTGAAATATTTACTTGGACTTCGTTGCTTCTCCTATCACCAGTTTCAAGAATCACACTTTGATCACAGGAAAACCCTCCTGGACCGAATTCTACCCTAGAGATATGTAATTTGAATAGATACCTTCAACATGATATTCCGTGTTCCGTACATGTTACATGCATGACGGATTCGACAAACATGCATTCCTGAGTTGTGAGCATGTGGTTTACTGATTTTTCATCCTCTATAAAAGGAATAATTTCATATAGACTCGTGTACACATTTTCACAAGCTTTCCCTAACACAAGTTTCGAATTCGTTCATTTTTCACAGAAGAATACTTCTGGAGTGTATTCAACCTAAAAGATATATAATTTACATGAATTCCATCAACATGGCATTCCGGGTTCCGTACATGATAAATGCATGACGGATTCGAGAAACATGCGTTTCTGAGTTGTGAGCATGTGGATTAGTGAACTTTCATCCACCAAAGAAGGCACATATTACACTTTGAAATATTTACTCTGACTTCATAAGTTTTTTGTATCACCAGGTTCTAAAATCGGACATTTGGCAGTAGAAAACACTCTTTGAGCGAATTCTCACCAATACACATGTAATTTACATTGTTTACATAACCATGGCATTCCGTATTCCGAACATGTTTCATGCATCACGGATTCCTCAAACATGCATTTCTGAGCTGTGAACATGCGCATGACAGATGTTTCAACCACCAAACAAGTTACTTAGGAGCTTTGAAATATTTCCTTGGACTTCGTTGCTTCTCCTATCACCAGTTTCAAGAATCACACTTTGATCACAGGAAAACCCTCCTGGACCGAATTCTACCCTAGAGATATGTAATTTGAATAGATACCTTCAACATGATATTCCGTGTTCCGTACATGTTACATGCATGACGGATTCGACAAACATGCATTCCTGAGTTGTGAGCATGTGGTTTACTGATTTTTCATCCTCTATAAAAGGAATAATTTCATATAGACTCGTGTACACATTTTCTCAAGCTTTCCCTAACACAAGTTTCGAATTCGTTCATTTTTCACAGAAGAATACTTCTGGAGTGTATTCAACCTAATAGATATATAATTTACATGAATTCCATCAACATGGCATTCCGGGTTCCGTACATGATACATGCATGACGGATTCGAGAAACATGCGTTTCTGAGTTGTGAGCATGTGGATTAGTGAACTTTCATCCACCAAAGGAGGCATATATTACACATTTAAATATTTACTCTGACTTCATAAGTTTTTCGTATCACCAGGTTCTAAAATCGGACATTTGGCAGTAGAAAACACTCTTTGAGCGAATTCTCACCAATACACATGTAATTTACATTGTTTACATAACCATGGCATTCCGTATTCCGAACAAGTTTCATGAATCACGGATTCCTCAAACATGCATTTCTGAGCTGTGAACATGCGCATGACAGATGTTTCAACCACCAAAAAAGTTACTTATGCACTTTGAAATAGTTCCTTGGACTTCGTTGCTTCTCCTATCACCAGTTTCAAGAATCACACTTTGATCCCAGAAAAACACTCTTGGAGCGAATTCTACCCTAGAGATATGTAATTTGAATAGATTCCTTCAACATGATATTCCGTGTTCCGTACATGTTACATGCATGACGGATTCGACAAACATGCATTCCTGAGTTGAGAGCATGTGGATTACTGATTTTTCATCCTCTATAAAAGGAATAATTTCATATAGACTCGTGTACACATTTTCACAAACTTTCCCTAACACAAGTTAGAATTCGTTCATTTTTCACAGAAGAATACTTCTGGAGTGTATTCAACCTAATAGATATATAATTTACATGAATTCCATCAACATGGCATTCCGGGTTCCGTACATGATACATGCATGACGGATTCGAGAAACATGCGTTTCTGAGTTGTGAGCATGTGGATTAGTGAACTTTCATCCACCAAAGAAGGCATATATTACACTTTGAAATATTTACTCTGACTTCATAAGTTTTTTGTATCACCAGGTTCTAAAATCGGACATTTGGCAGTAGAAAACACTCTTTGAGCGAATTCTCACCAATACACATGTAATTTACATTGTTTACATAACCATGGCATTCCGAATTCCGAACATGTTTCATGAATCACGGATTCCTCAAACATGCATTTCTGAGCTGTGAACATGCACATGCCAGATGTTTCAACCACCAAACCAGTTACTTAGGAGCTTTGAAATATTTCCTTGGACTTCGTTGCTTCTCCTATCACCAGTTTCAAGAATCACACTTTGATCACAGGAAAACCCTCCTGGACCAAATTCTACCCTAGAGATATGTAATTTGAATAGATACCTTCAACATGATATTCCGTGTTCCGTACATGTTACATGCATGACGGATTCGACAAACATGCATTCCTGAGTTGTGAGCATGTGGTTTACTGATTTTTCATCCTCTATAAAAGGAATAATTTCATATAGACTCGTGTACACATTTTCACAAGCTTTCCCTAACACAAGTTTCGAATTCGTTCATTTTTCACAGAAGAATACTTCTGGAGTGTATTCAACCTAATAGATATATAATTTACATGAATTCCATCAACATGGCATTCCGGGTTCCGTACATGATACATGCATGACGGATTCGAGAAACATGAGTTTCTGAGTTGTGAGCATGTGGATTAGTGAACTTTCATTCACCAAAGAAGGCATATATTACACTTTGAAATATTTACTCTGACTTCATAAGTTTTTTGTATCACCAGGTTCTAAAATCGGACATTTGGCAGTAGAAAACACTCTTTGAGCGAATTCTCACCAATACACATATAATTTACATTGTTTACATAACCATGGCATTCCGAATTCCGAACATGTTTCATGAATCACGGATTCCTCAAACATGCATTTCTGAGCTGTGAACATGCACATGCCAGATATTTCAACCACCAAACCAGTTACTTAGGAGCTTTGAAATATTTCCTTGGACTTCGTTGCTTCTCCTATCACCAGTTTAAAGAATCACACTTTGATCACAGGAAAACACTCCTGGACCGAATTCTACCCTAGAGATATGTAATTTGAATAGATACCTTCAACATGATATTCCGTGTTCCGTACATGTTACATGCATGATGGATTCGACAAACATGCATTCCTGAGTTGTGAGCATGTGGTTTACTGATTTTTCATCCTCTATAAAAGGAATAATTTCATATAGACTCGTGTACACATTTTCACAAGCTTTCCCTAACACAGGTTTCGAATTCGTTCATTTTTCACAGAAGAATACTTCTGGAGTGTATTCAACCTAATAGATATATAATTTACATGAATTCCATCAACATGGCATTCCGGGTTCCGTACATGATACATGCATGACGGATTCGAGAAACATGAGTTTCTGAGTTGTGAGCATGTGGATTAGTGAACTTTCATTCACCAAAGAAGGCATATATTACACTTTGAAATATTTACTCTGACTTCATACGTTTTTTGTATCACCAGGTTCTAAAATCGGACATTTGGCAGTAGAAAACACTCTTTGAGCGAATTCTCACCAATACACATGTAATTTACATTGTTTACATAACCATGGCATTCCGTATTCCGAACATGTTTCATGAATCACGGATTCCTCAAACATGCATTTCTGAGCTGTGAACATGCGCATGACAGATGTTTCAACCACCAAACAAGTTACTTATCCACTTTGAAATAGTTCCTTGGACTTCGTTGCTTCTCCTATCACCAGTTTCAAGAATCACACTTTGATCCCAGAAAAACCCTCTTGGAGGGAATTCTACCCTAGAGATATGTAATTTGAATAGATTCCTTCAACATGATATTCCGTGTTCCGTACATGTTACATGCATGACGGATTCGACAAACATGCATTCCTGAGTTGAGAGCATCTGGATTACTGATTTTTCATCCTCTATAAAAGGAATAATTTCATATAGACTCGTGTACACATTTTCACAAGCTTTCCCTAACACAAGTTTCGAATTCGTTCATTTTTCACAGAAGAATACTTCTGGAGTGTATTCAACCTAATAGATATTTAATTTACATGAATTCTATCAACATGGCATTCCGGGTTCCGTACATGATACATGCATGATGGATTCGAGAAACATGAGTTTCTGAGTTGTGAGCATGTGGATTAGTGAACTTTCATCCACCAAAGAGGGCATATATTACACTTTGAAATATTTACTCTGACTACATAAGTTTTTTGTATCACCAGGTTCTAAAATCGACATTTGGCAGTAGAAAACACTCTTTGAGCGAATTCTCACCAATACACATGTAATTTACATTGTTTACATAACCATGGCATTCCGTATTCCGAACATGTTTCATGCATCACGGATTCCTCAAACATGCATTTCTGAGCTGTGAACATGCGCATGACAGATGTTTCAACCACCAAACAAGTTACTTAGGAGCTTTGAAATATTTCCTTGGACTTCGTTGCTTCTCCTATCACCAGTTTCAAGAATCACACTTTGATCACAGGAAAACCCTCCTGGACCGAATTCTACCCTAGAGATATGTAATTTGAATAGATACCTTCAACATGATATTCCGTGTTCCGTACATGTTACATGCATGACGGATTCGACAAACATGCATTCCTGAGTTGTGAGCATGTGGTTTACTGATTTTTCATCCTCTATAAAAGGAATAATTTCATATAGACTCGTGTACACATTTTCTCAAGCTTTCCCTAACACAAGTTTCGAATTCGTTCATTTTTCACAGAAGAATACTTCTGGAGTGTATTCAACCTAATAGATATATAATTTACATGAATTCCATCAACATGGCATTCCGGGTTCCGTACATGATACATGCATGACGGATTCGAGAAACATGCGTTTCTGAGTTGTGAGCATGTGGATTAGTGAACTTTCATCCACCAAAGGAGGCATATATTACACTTTGAAATATTTACTCTGACTTCATAAGTTTTTCGTATCACCAGGTTCTAAAATCGGACATTTGGCAGTAGAAAACACTCTTTGAGCGAATTCTCACCAATACACATGTAATTTACATTGTTTACATAACCATGGCATTCCGTATTCCGAACAAGTTTCATGAATCACGGATTCCTCAAACATGCATTTCTGAGCTGTGAACATGCGCATGACAGATGTTTCAACCACCAAACAAGTTACTTATGCACTTTGAAATAGTTCCTTGGACTTCGTTGCTTCTCCTATCACCAGTTTCAAGAATCACACTTTGATCCCAGAAAAACACTCTTGGAGCGAATTCTACCCTAGAGATATTTAATTTGAATAGATTCCTTCAACATGATATTCCGTGTTCCGTACATGTTACATGCATGACGGATTCGACAAACATGCATTCCTGAGTTGAGAGCATGTGGATTACTGATTTTTCATCCTGTATAAAAGGAATAATTTCATATAGACTCGTGTACACATTTTCACAAACTTTCCCTAACACAAGTTTCGAATTCGTTCATTTTTCACAGAAGAATACTTCTGGAGTGTATTCAACCTAATAGATATATAATTTACATGAATTCCATCAACATGGCATTCCGGGTTCCGTACATGATACATGCATGACGGATTCGAGAAACATGAGTTTCTGAGTTGTGAGCATGTGGATGAGTGAACTTTCATCCACCAAAGAAGGCATATATTACACTTTGAAATATTTACTCTGACTTCATAAGTTTTTTGTATCACCAGGTTCTAAAATCGGACATTTGGCAGTAGAAAACACTCTTTGAGCGAATTCTCACCAATACACATGTAATTTACATTGTTTACATAACCATGGCATTCCGTATTCCGAACATGTTTCATGCATCACGGATTCCTCAAACATGCATTTCTGAGCTGTGAACATGCGCATGACAGTTGTTTCAACCACCAAACAAGTTACTTATGCACTTTGAAATAGTTCCTTGGACTTCGTTGCTTCTCCTATCACCAGTTTCAAGAATCACACTTTGATCCCAGAAAAACCCTCTTGGAGCGAATTCTACCCTAGAGATATGTAATTTGAATAGATTCCTTCAACATGATATTCCGTGTTCCGTACATGTTACATGCATGACGGATTCGACAAACATGCATTCCTGAGTTGAGAGCATGTGGATTACTGATTTTTCATCCTCTATAAAAGGAATAATTTCATATAGACTCGTGTACACATTTTCACAAGCTTTCCCTAAAACAAGTTTCGAATTCGTTCATTTTTCACAGAAGAATACTTCTGGAGTGTATTCAACCTAATAGATATTTAATTTACATGAATTCTATCAACATGGCATTCCGGGTTCCGTACATGATACATGCATGAAGGATTCGAGAAACATGCGTTTCTGAGTTGTGAGCATGTGGATTAGTGAACTTTCATCCACCAAAGAAGGCATATATTACACTTTGAAATATTTACTCTGACTTCATAAGTTTTTTGTATCACCAGGTTCTAAAATCGGACATTTGGCAGTAGAAAACACTCTTTGAGCGAATTCTCACCAATACACATGTAATTTACATTGTTTACATAACCATGGCATTCCGTATTCCGAACATGTTTCATGCATCATGGGTTCTTCAAACATGCATTTCTGAGCTGTGAACATGCGCATGCCAGATGTTTCAACCACCAAACAAGTTACTTATGCACTTTGAAATAGTTCCTTGGACTTCGTTGCTTCTCCTATCACCAGTTTCAAGAATCACACTTTGATCACAGGAAAACCCTCCTGGAGCGAATTCTACCCTAGAGATATGTAATTTGAATAGATTCCTTCAACATGATATTCCGTGTTCCGTACATGTTACATGCATGACGGATTCGACAAAGATGCATTCCTGAGTTGTGAGCATGTGGATTACTGATTTTTCATCCTCTATAAAAGGAATAATTTCATATAGACTCGTGTACACATTTTCACAAGCTTTCCCTAACACAAGTTTCGAATTCGTTCATTTTTCACAGAAGAATACTTCTGGAGTGTATTCAACCTAATAGATATTTAATTTACATGAATTCCTTCACCATGGCTTTCCGGGTTCCGTACATGATACATGCATGACGGATTCGAGAAACATGCGTTTCTGATTTGTGAGCATGTGGATTAGTGAACTTTCATCCACCAAAGAATGCATATATTACACTATGAAATATTTACTCTGACTTCATAAGTTTTTTGTATCACCAGGTTCTAAAATCGGACATTTGGCAGTAGAAAGCACTCTTTGAGCGAATTCTCACCAATACACATGTAATTTACATTGTTTACATAACCATGGCATTCCGTATTCCGAACATGTTTCATGCATCACGGATTCCTCAAACATGCATTTCTGAGCTGTGAACATGCGCATGCCAGATGTTTCAACCACCAAAAAAGTTACTTAGGAGCTTTGAAATATTTCCTTGGACTTCGTTGCTTCTCCTATCACCAGTTTCAAGAATCACACTTTGATCACAGGAAAACCCTCCTGGACCGAATTCTACCCTAGAGATATGTAATTTGAATAGATACCTTCAACATGATATTCCGTGTTCTGTACATGTTACATGCATGACGGATTCGACAAACATGCATTCCTGAGTTGTGAGCATGTGGTTTACTGATTTCTCATCCTCTATAAAAGGAATAATTTCATATAGACTCGTGTACACATTTTCACAAGCTTTCCCTAACACAAGTTTCGAATTCGTTCATTTTTCACAGAAGAATACTTCTGGAGTGTATTCAACCTAATAGATATATAATTTACATGAATTCCATCAACATGGCATTCCGGGTTCCGTACATGATACATGCATGACAGATTCGAGAAACATGCGTTTCTGAGTTGTGAGCATGTGGATTAGTGAACTTTCATCCACCAAAGAAGGCATATATTACACTTTGAAATATTTACTCTGACTTCATAAGTTTTTTGTATCACCAGGTTCTAAAATCGGACATTTGGCAGTAGAAAACACTCTCTGAGCGAATTCTCACCAATACACATGTAATTTACATTGTTTACATAACCATGGCATTCCGTATTCCGAACATGATTCATGAATCACGGATTCCTCAAACATGCATTTCTGAGCTGTGAACATGCGCATGACAGATGTTTCAACCACCAAACAAGTTACTTATGCACTTTGAAATAGTTCCTTGGACTTCGTTGCTTCTCCTATCACCAGTTTCAAGAATCACACCTTGATCCCAGAAAAACCCTCTTGGAGCGAATTCTACCCTAGAGATATGTAATTTGAATAGATTCCTTCAACATGATATTCCGTGTTCCGTACATGTTACATGCATGACGGATTCGACAAACATGCATTCCAGAGTTGTGAGCATGTGGATTACTGATTTTTCATCCTCTATAAAAGGAATAATTTCATATAGACTCGTGTACACATTTTCACAAGCTTTCCCTAACACAAGTTTCGAATTCGTTCATTTTTCACAGAAGAATACTTCTGGAGTGTATTCAACCTAATAGATATATAATTTACATGAATTCCATCAACATGGCATTCCGGGTTCCGTACATGATACATGCATGACGGATTCGAGAAACATGCATTTCTGAGTTGTGAGCATGTGGATTAGTGAACTTTCATCCACCAAAGAAGGCATATATTACACTTTGAAATATTTACTCAGACTTCATAAGTTTTTTGTATCACCAGGTTCTAAAATCGGACATTTGGCAGTAGAAAACACTCTTTGAGCGAATTCTCACCAATACACATGTAATTTTCATTGTATACATAACCATGGCATTCCGTATTCCGAACATGTTTCATGCAACACGGATTCCTCAAACATGCATTTCTGAGCTGTGAACATGCGCATGACAGATGTTTCAACCACCAAACAAGTTACTTATGCACTTTGAAATAGTTCCTTGGACTTCGTTGCTTCTCCTATCACCAGTTTCAAGAATCACACTTTGATCCCAGAAAAAGCCTCTTGGGGCGAATTCTACCCTAGAGATATGTAATTTGAATAGATTCCTTCAACATGATATTCCGTGTTCCGTACATGTTACATGCATGACGGATTCGACAAACATGCATTCCTGAGTTAAGAGCATGTGGATTACTGATTTTTCATCCTCTATAAAAGGAATAATTTCATATAGACTCGTGTACACATTTTCACAAGCTTTCCCTAACACAAGTTTCGAATTCGTTCATTTTTCACAGAAGAATACTTCTGGAGTGTATTCAACCTAATAGATATATAATTTACATGAATTCCATCAACATGGCATTCCGGGTTCCGTACATGAAACATGCATGACGGATTCGAGAAACATGCGTTTCTGAGTTGTGAGCATGTGGATTAGTGAACTTTCATCCACCAAAGAAGGCATATATTACACTTTGAAATATTTACTCTGACTTCATAAGTTTTTTGTATCACCAGGTTCTAAAATCGGACATTTGGCAGTAGAAAACACTCTTTGAGCGAATTCTCACCAATACACATGTAATTTACATTGTTTACATAACCATGGCATTCCGTATTCCGAACATGTTTCATGCATCACGGATTCCTCAAACATGCATTTCTGAGCTGTGAACATGCGCATGACAGATGTTTCAACCACCAAACAAGTTACTTATGCACTTTGAAATAGTTCCTTGGACTTCATAGCTTCTCCTATTACCAGTTTCAAGAATCACACTTTGATCCCAGAAAAACCCTCTTGGAGCGAATTCTACCCTAGAGATATGTAATTTGAATAGATTCCTTCAACATGATATTCCGTGTTCCGTACATGTTACATGCATGACGGATTCGACAAACATGCATTCCTGAGTTGAGAGCATGTGGATTACTGATTTTTCATCCTCTATAAAAGGAATAATTTCATATAGACTCGTGTACACATTTTCACAAGCTTTCCCTAACACAAGTTTCGAATTCGTTCATTTTTCACAGAAGAATACTTCTGGAGTGTATTCAACCTAATAGATATTTAATTTACATGAATTCCTTCACCATGGCTTTCCGGGTTCCGTACATGATACATGCATTACGGATTCGAGAAACATGCGTTTCTGAGTTGTGAGCATGTGGATTAGTGAACTTTCATCCACCAAAGAAGGTATATATTACACTATGAAATATTTACTCTGACTTCATAAGTTTTTTGTATCACCAGGTTCTAAAATCGGACATTTGGCAGTAGAAAACACTCTTTGAGCGAATTCTCACCAATACACATGTAATTTACATTGTTTACATAACCATGGCATTCCGTATTCCGAACATGTTTCATGCATCCCAGATTCCTCAAACATGCATTTCTGAGCTGTGAACATGCGCATGCCAGATGTTTCAACCACCAAACAAGTTACTTAGGAGCTTTGAAATATTTCCTTGGACTTCGTTGCTTCTCCTATCACCAGTTTCAAGAATCACACTTTGATCACAGGAAAACCCTCCTGGACCGAATTCTACCCTAGAGATATGTAATTTGAATAGATACCTTCAACATGATATTCCGTGTTCTGTACATGTTACATGCATGACGGATTCGACAAACATGCATTCCTGAGTTGTGAGCATGTGGTTTACTGATTTTTCATCCTCTATAAAAGGAATAATTTCATATAGACTCGTGTACACATTTTCACAAGCTTTCCCTAACACAAGTTTCGAATTCGTTCATTTTTCACAGAAGAATACTTCTGGAGTGTATTCAACCTAATAGATATATAATTTACATGAATTCCATCAACATGGCATTCCGGGTTCCGTACATGATACATGCATGACAGATTCGAGAAACATGCGTTTCTGAGTTGTGATCATGTGAATTAGTGAACTTTCATCCACCAAAGAAGGCATGTATTACACTTTGAAATATTTACTCTGACTTCATAAGTTTTTTGTATCACCAGGTTCTAAAATCGGACATTTGGCAGTAGAAAACACTCTTTGAGCGAATTCTCACCAATACACATGTAATTTACATTGTTTACATAACCATGGCATTCCGTATTCCGAACATGTTTCATGCATCCCAGATTCCTCAAACATGCATTTCTGAGCTGTGAACATGCGCATGCCAGATGTTTCAACCACCAAACAAGTTACTTAGGAGCTTTGAAATATTTCCTTGGACTTCGTTGCTTCTCCTATCACCAGTTTCAAGAATCACACTTTGATCACAGGAAAACCCTCCTGGACCGAATTCTACCCTAGAGATATGTAATTTGAATAGATACCTTCAACATGATATTCCGTGTTCTGTACATGTTACATGCATGACGGATTCGACAAACATGCATTCCTGAGTTGTGAGCATGTGGTTTACTGATTTTTCATCCTCTATAAAAGGAATAATTTCATATAGACTCGTGTACACATTTTCACAAGCTTTCCCTAACACAAGTTTCGAATTCGTTCATTTTTCACAGAAGAATACTTCTGGAGTGTATTCAACCTAATAGATATATAATTTACATGAATTCCATCAACATGGCATTCCGGGTTCCGTACATGATACATGCATGACAGATTCGAGAAACATGCGTTTCTGAGTTGTGATCATGTGAATTAGTGAACTTTCATCCACCAAAGAAGGCATGTATTACACTTTGAAATATTTACTCTGACTTCATAAGTTTTTTGTATCACCAGGTTCTAAAATCGGACATTTGGCAGTAGAAAACACTCTTTGAGCGAATTCTCACCAATACACATTTATTTTACATTGTTTACATAACCATGGCATTCCGTATTCCGAACATGTTTCATGCATCACGGATTCCTCAAACATGCATTTCTGAGCTGTGAACATGCGCATGACAGATGTTTCAACCACCAAACAAGTTACTTATGCACTTTGAAATATTTCCTTGGACTTCGCTGCTTCTCCTGTCACCAGTTTCAAGAATCACACTTTGATCCCAGAAAAACCCTCTTGGAGCGAATTCTACCCTAGAGATATGTAATTTGAATAGATTCCTTCAACATGATATTCCGTGTTCCATACATGTTACATGCATGACAGATTCGACAAACATGCATTCCTGAGTTGAGAGCATGTGGATTACTGATTTTTCATCCTCTATAAAAGGAATAATTTCATATAGACTCGTGTACACATTTTCACAAGCTTTCCCTAAAACAAGTTTCGAATTCGTTCATTTTTCACAGAAGAATACTTCTGGAGTGTATTCAACCTAATAGATATTTAATTTACATGAATTCCATCAACATGGCATTCCGGGTTCCGTACATGATACATGCATGAAGGATTCGAGAAACATGCGTTTCTGAGTTGTGAGCATGTGGATTAGTGAACTTTCATCCACCAAAGAAGGCATATATTACACTTTGAAATATTTACTCTGACTTCATAAGTTTTTTGTATCACCAGGTTCTAAAATCGGACATTTGGCAGTAGAAAACACTCTTTGAGCGAATTCTCACCAATACACATGTAATTTTCATTGTATACATAACCATGGCATTCCGTATTCAAAACATGTTTCATGCAACACGGATTCCTCAAACATGCATTTCTGAGCTGTGAACATGCGCATGACAGATGTTTCAACCACCAAACAAGTTACTTATGCACTTTGAAATAGTTCCTTGGACTTCGTTGCTTCTCCTATCACCAGTTTCAAGAATCACACTTTGATCACAGGAAAACCCTCCTGGAGCGAATTCTACCCTAGAGATATGTAATTTGAATAGATTCCTTCAACATGATATTCCGTGTTCCGTACATGTTACATGCATGACGGATTCGACAAAGATGCATTCCTGAGTTGTGAGCATGTGGATTACTGATTTTTCATCCTGTATAAAAGGAATAATTTCATATAGACTCGTGTACACATTTTCACAAGCTTTCCCTAACACAATTTCGAATTCGTTCATTTTTCACAGAAGAATACTTCTGGAGTGTATTCAACCTAATAGATATTTAATTTACATGAATTCCTTCACCATGGCTTTCCGGGTTCCGTACATGATACATGCATGACGGATTCGAGAAACATGCGTTTCTGAGTTGTGAGCATGTGGATTAGTGAACTTTCATCCACCAAAGAAGGCATATATTACACTATGAAATATTTACTCTGACTTCATAAGTTTTTTGTATCACCAGGTTCTAAAATCGGACATTTGGCAGTAGAAAACACTCTTTGAGCGAATTCTCACCAATACACATGTAATTTACATTGTTTACATAACCATGGCATTCCGTATACCGAACATGTTTCATGAATCACGGATTCCTCAAACATGCATTTCTGAGCTGTGAACATGCGCATGACAGATGTTTCAACCACCAAACAAGTTACTTATGCACTTTGAAATAGTTCCTTGGACTTCGTTGCTTCTCCTATCACCAGTTTCAAGAATCACACTTTGATCCCAGAAAAACCCTCTTGGAGCGAATTCTACCCTAGAGATATGTAATTTGATTAGATTCCTTCAACATGATATTCCGTGTTCCGTACATGTTACATGCATGACGGATTCGACAAACATGCATTCCTGAGTTGAGAGCATGTGGATTACTGATTTTTCATCCTCTATAAAAGGAATAATTTCATATAGACTCGTGTACACATTTTCACAATCTTTCCCTAAAACAAGTTTCGAATTCGTTCATTTTTCACAGAAGAATACTTCTGGAGTGTATTCAACCTAATAGATATTTAATTTACATGAATTCTATCAACATGGCATTCCGGGTTCCGTTCATGATACATGCATGAAGGATTCGAGAAACATGCGTTTCTGAGTTGTGAGCATGTGGATTAGTGAACTTTCATCCACCAAAAAGGCATATATTACACTTTGAAATATTTACTCTGACTTCATAAGTTTTTTGTATCACCAGGTTCTAAAATCGGACATTTGGCAGTAGAAAACACTCTTTGAGCGAATTCTCACCAATACACATGTAATTTACATTGTTTACATAACCATGGCATGCCGTATTCCGAACATGTTTCATGCATCACGGGTTCCTCAAACATGCATTTCTGAGCTGGGGACTTGCGCATGACAGATGTTTCAACCACCAAACAAGTTACTTATGCACTTTGAAATAGTTCCTTGGACTTCGTTGCTTCTCCTATCACCAGTTTCAAGAATCACACCTTGATCCCAGAAAAACCCTCTTGGAGCGAATTCTACCCTAGAGATATGTAATTTGAATAGATTCCTTCAACATGATATTCCGTGTTCCGTACATGTTACATGCATGACGGATTCGACAAACATGCATTCCAGAGTTGTGAGCATGTGGATTACTGATTTTTCATCCTCTATAAAAGGAATAATTTCATATAGACTCGTGTACACATTTTCACAAGCTTACCCTAACACAAGTTTCGAATTCGTTCATTTTTCACAGAAGAATACTTCTGGAGTGTATTCAACCTAATAGATATATAATTTACATGAATTCCATCAACATGGCATTCCGGGTTCCGTACATGATACATGCATGATGGATTCGAGAAACATGCGTTTCTGAGTTGTGAGCATGTGGATTAGTGAACTTTCATCCACCAAAGAAGGCATATATTACACTTTGAAATATTTACTCTGACTTCATAAGTTTTTTGTATCACCAGGTTCTAAAATCGGACATTTGGCAGTAGAAAACACTCTTTGAGCGAATTCTCACCAATACACATGTAATTTTCATTGTATACATAACCATGGCATTCCGTATTCAAAACATGTTTCATGCAACACGGATTCCTCAAACATGCATTTCTGAGCTGTGAACATGCGCATGACAGATGTTTCAACCACCAAACAAGTTACTTATGCACTTTGAAATAGTTCCTTGGACTTCGTTGCTTCTCCTATCACCAGTTTCAAGAATCACACTTTGATCACAGGAAAACCCTCCTGGAGCGAATTCTACCCTAGAGATATGTAATTTGAATAGATTCCTTCAACATGATATTCCGTGTTCCGTACATGTTACATGCATGACGGATTCGACAAAGATGCATTCCTGAGTTGTGAGCATGTGGATTACTGATTTTTCATCCTGTATAAAAGGAATAATTTCATATAGACTCGTGTACACATTTTCACAAGCTTTCCCTAACACAATTTCGAATTCGTTCATTTTTCACAGAAGAATACTTCTGGAGTGTATTCTACCTAATAGATATTTAATTTACATGAATTCCTTCACCATGGCTTTCCGGGTTCCGTACATGATACATGCATGACGGATTCGAGAAACATGCGTTTCTGAGTTGTGAGCATGTGGATTAGTGAACTTTCATCCACCAAAGAAGGCATATATTACACTATGAAATATTTACTCTGACTTCATAAGTTTTTTGTATCACCAGGTTCTAAAATCGGACATTTGGCAGTAGAAAACACTCTTTGAGCGAATTCTCACCAATACACATGTAATTTACATTGTTTACATAACCATGGCATTCCGTATACCGAACATGTTTCATGAATCACGGATTCCTCAAACATGCATTTCTGAGCTGTGAACATGCGCATGACAGATGTTTCAACCACCAAACAAGTTACTTATGCACTTTGAAATAGTTCCTTGGACTTCGTTGCTTCTCCTATCACCAGTTTCAAGAATCACACTTTGATCCCAGAAAAACCCTCTTGGAGCGAATTCTACCCTAGAGATATGTAATTTGAATAGATTCCTTCAACATGATATTCCGTGTTCCGTACATGTTACATGCATGACGGATTCGACAAACATGCATTCCTGAGTTGAGAGCATGTGGATTACTGATTTTTCATCCTCTATAAAAGGAATAATTTCATATAGACTCGTGTACACATTTTCACAATCTTTCCCTAAAACAAGTTTCGAATTCGTTCATTTTTCACAGAAGAATACTTCTGGAGTGTATTCAACCTAATAGATATTTAATTTACATGAATTCTATCAACATGGCATTCCGGGTTCCGTTCATGATACATGCATGAAGGATTCGAGAAACATGCGTTTCTGAGTTGTGAGCATGTGGATTAGTGAACTTTCATCCACCAAAAAGGCATATATTACACTTTGAAATATTTACTCTGACTTCATAAGTTTTTTGTATCACCAGGTTCTAAAATCGGACATTTGGCAGTAGAAAACACTCTTTGAGCGAATTCTCACCAATACACATGTAATTTACATTGTTTACATAACCATGGCATGCCGTATTCCGAACATGTTTCATGCATCACGGGTTCCTCAAACATGCATTTCTGAGCTGGGGACTTGCGCATGACAGATGTTTCAACCACCAAACAAGTTACTTATGCACTTTGAAATAGTTCCTTGGACTTCGTTGCTTCTCCTATCACCAGTTTCAAGAATCACACCTTGATCCCAGAAAAACCCTCTTGGAGCGAATTCTACCCTAGAGATATGTAATTTGAATAGATTCCTTCAACATGATATTCCGTGTTCCGTACATGTTACATGCATGACGGATTCGACAAACATGCATTCCAGAGTTGTGAGCATGTGGATTACTGATTTTTCATCCTCTATAAAAGGAATAATTTCATATAGACTCGTGTACACATTTTCACAAGCTTACCCTAACACAAGTTTCGAATTCGTTCATTTTTCACAGAAGAATACTTCTGGAGTGTATTCAACCTAATAGATATATAATTTACATGAATTCCATCAACATGGCATTCCGGGTTCCGTACATGATACATGCATGATGGATTCGAGAAACATGCGTTTCTGAGTTGTGAGCATGTGGATTAGTGAAGTTTCATCCACCAAAGAAGGCATATATTACACTTTGAAATATTTACTCTGACTTCATAAGTTTTTTGTATCACCAGGTTCTAAAATCGGACATTTGGCAGTAGAAAACACTCTTTGAGCGAATTCTCACCAATACACATGTAATTTACATTGTTTACATAACCATGGCATTCCGTATACCGAACATGTTTCATGCATCACGGATTCCTCAAACATGCATTTCTGAGCTGTGAACATGCGCATGACAGATGTTTCAACCACCAAACAAGTTACTTATGCACTTTGAAATAGTTCCTTGGACTTCGTTGCTTCTCCTATCACCAGTTTCAAGAATCACACTTTGATCCCAGAAAAACCCTCTTGGAGCGAATTCTACCCTAGAGATATGTAATTTGAATAGATTCCTTCAACATGATATTCCGTGTTCCGTACATGTTACATGCATGACGGATTCGACAAACATGCATTCCTGAGTTGTGAACATGTGGTTTACTGATTTTTCATCCTCTATAAAAGGAATAATTTCATATAGACTCGTGTACACATTTTCACAAGCTTTCCCTAACACAAGTTTTGAATTCGTTCATTTTTCACAGAAGAATACTTCTGGAGTGTATTCAACCTAATAGATATTTAATTTACATGAATTCTATCAACATGGCATTCCGGGTTCCGTACATGATACATGCATGACGGATTCGAGAAACATGCGTTTCTGAGTTGTGAGCATGTGGATTAGTGAACTTTCATCCACCAAAGAAGGCATATATTACACTTTGAAATATTTACTCTGACTTCATAAGTTTTTTGTATCACCAGGTTCTAAAATCGGACATTTGGCAGTAGAAAACACTCTTTGAGCGAATTCTCACCAATACACATGTAATTTACATTGTTTACATAACCATGGCATTCCGTATTCCGAACATGTTTCATGCATCACGGATTCCTCAAACATGCATTTCTGAGCTGTGAACATGCGCATGACAGATGTTTCAACCACCAAACAAGTTACTTATGCACTTTGAAATAGTTCCTTGGACTTCGTTGCTTCTCCTATCACCAGTTTCAAGAATCACACTTTGATCCCAGAAAAACCCTCTTGGAGCGAATTCTACCCTAGAGATATGTAATTTGAATAGATTCCTTCAACATGATATTCCGTGTTCCGTACATGTTACATGCATGACGGATTCGACAAACATGCATTCCTGAGTTGAGAGCATGTGGATTACTGATTTTTCATCCTCTATAAAAGGAATAATTTCATATAGACTCGTGTACACATTTTCACAAGCTTTCCCTAACACAAGTTTTGAATTCGTTCATTTTTCACAGAAGAATACTTCTGGAGTGTATTCAACCTAATAGATATTTAATTTACATGAATTCTATCAACATGGCATTCCGGGTTCCGTACATGATACATGCATGACGGATTCGAGAAACATGCGTTTCTGAGTTGTGAGCATGTGGATTAGTGAACTTTCATCCACCAAAGAAGGCATATATTACACTTTGAAATATTTACTCTGACTTCATAAGTTTTTTGTATCACCAGGTTCTAAAATCGGACATTTGGCAGTAGAAAACACTCTTTGAGCGAATTCTCACCAATACACATGTAATTTACATTGTTTACATAACCATGGCATTCCGTATTCCGAACATGTTTCATGAATCACGGATTCCTCAAACATGCATTTCTGAGCTGTGAACATGCACATGCCAGATGTTTCAACCACCAAACAAGTTACTTATGCAATTTGAAATATTTCCTTGGACTTCGTTGCTTCTCCTATCACCAGTTTCAAGAATCACACTTTGATCACAGGAAAACCCTCCTGGACCGAATTCTACCCTAGAGATATGTAATTTGAATAGATACCTTCAACATGATATTCCGTGTTCCGTACATGTTACATGCATGACGGATTCGACAAACATGCATTCCTGAGTTGAGAGCATGTGGATTACTGATTTTTCATCCTCTATAAAAGGAATAATTTCATATAGACTCGTGTACACATTTTCACAAGCTTTCCCTAACACAAGTTTCGAATTCGTTCATTTTTCACAGAAGAATACTTCTGGAGTGTATTCAACCTAATAGATATTTAATTTACATGAATTCCATCAACATGGCATTCCAGGTTCCGTACATGATACATGCATGAAGGATTCGAGAAACATGCGTTTCTGAGTTGTGAGCATGTGGATTAGTGAACTTTCATCCACCAAAGAAGGCATATATTACACTTTGAAATATTTACTCTGACTTCATAAGTTTTTTGTATCACCAGGTTCTAAAATCGGACATTTGGCAGTAGAAAACACTCTTTGAGCGAATTCTCACCTATACACGTGTAATTTACATTGTTTACATAACCATGGCATTCCGTATTCCGAACATGTTTCATGCATCACGGATTCCTCAAACATGCATTTCTGAGCTGTGAACATGCGCATGACAGATGTTTCAACCACCAAACAAGTTACTTATGCACTTTGAAATAGTTCCTTGGACTTCGTTGCTTCTCCTATCACCAGTTTCAAGAATCACACTTTGATCCCAGAAAAACCCTCTTGGAGCGAATTCTACCCTAGAGATATGTAATTTGAATAGATTCCTTCAACATGATATTCCGTGTTCCGTACATGTTACATGCATGACGGATTCGACAAACATGCATTCCTGAGTTGAGAGCATGTGGATTACTGATTTTTCATCCTCTATAAAAGGAATAATTTCATATAGACTCGTGTACACATTTTCACAAGCTTTCCCTAACACAAGTTTCGAATTCGTTCATTTTTCACAGAAGAATACTTCTGGAGTGTATACAACCTAATAGATATTTAATTTAAATGAATTCTATCAACATGGCATTCCGGGTTCCGTACATCATACATGCATGAAGGATTCGAGAAACATGCGTTTCTGAGTTGTGAGCATGTGGATTAGTGAAGTTTCATCCACCAAAGAAGGCATATATTACACTTTGAAATATTTACTCTGACTTCATAAGTTTTTTGTATCACCAGGTTCTAAAATCGGAGATTTGGCAGTAGAAAACACTCTTTGAGCGAATTCTCACCAATACACATGTAATTTACATTGTTTACATAACCATGGCATTCCGTATTCCGAACATGTTTCATGCATCACGGATTCCTCAAACATGCATTTCTGAGCTGTGAACATGCGCATGACAGATGTTTCAACCACCAAACAAGTTACTTATGCACTTTGAAATAGTTCCTTGGACTTCGTTGGTTCTCCTATCACCAGTTTCAAGAATCACACTTTGATCCCAGAAAAACCCTCTTGGAGCGAATTCTACCCTATAGATATGTAATTTGAAAAGATTCCTTCAACATGATATTCCGTGTTCCGTACATGTTACATGCATGACGGATTCGACAAACATGCATTCCTGAGTTGAGAGCATGTGGATTACTGATTTTTCATCCTCTATAAAAGGAATAATTTCATATAGACTCGTGTACACATTTTCACAAGCTTTCCCTAACACAAGTTTCGAATTCGTTCATTTTTCACAGAAGAATACTTCTGGAGTGTATTCAACCTAATAGATATTTAATTTACATGAATTCCATCAACATGGCATTCCGGGTTCCGTACATGATACATGCATGAAGGATTCGAGAAACATGCGTTTCTGAGTTGTGAGCATGTGGATTAGTGAACTTTCATCCACCAAAGAAGGCATATATTACACTTTGAAATATTTACTCTGACTTCATAAGTTTTTTGTATCACCAGGTTCTAAAATCGGACATTTGGCAGTAGAAAACACTCTTTGAGCGAATTCTCACCTATACACATGTAATTTACATTGTTTACATAACCATGGCATTCCGTATTCCGAACATGTTTCATGCATCACGGATTCCTCAAACATGCATTTCTGAGCTGTGAACATGCGCATGACAGATGTTTCAACCACCAAACAAGTTACTTATGCACTTTGAAATAGTTCCTTGGACTTCGTTGCTTCTCCTATCACCAGTTTCAAGAATCACACTTTGATCCCAGAAAAACCCTCTTGGAGCGAATTCTACCCTAGAGATATGTAATTTGAATAGATTCCTTCAACATGATATTCCGTGTTCCGTACATGTTACATGCATGACGGATTCGACAAACATGCATTCCTGAGTTGAGAGCATGTGGATTACTGATTTTTCATCCTCTATAAAAGGAATAATTTCATATAGACTCGTGTACACATTTTCACAAGCTTTCCCTAACACAAGTTTCGAATTCGTTCATTTTTCACAGAAGAATACTTCTGGAGTGTATACAACCTAATAGATATTTAATTTAAATGAATTCTATCAACATGGCATTCCGGGTTCCGTACATCATACATGCATGAAGGATTCGAGAAACATGCGTTTCTGAGTTGTGAGCATGTGGATTAGTGAAGTTTCATCCACCAAAGAAGGCATATATTACACTTTGAAATATTTACTCTGACTTCATAAGTTTTTTGTATCACCAGGTTCTAAAATCGGACATTTGGCAGTAGAAAACACTCTTTGAGCGAATTCTCACCAATACACATGTAATTTACATTGTTTACATAACCATGGCATTCCGTATACCGAACATGTTTCATGCATCACGGATTCCTCAAACATGCATTTCTGAGCTGTGAACATGCGCATGACAGATGTTTCAACCACCAAACAAGTTACTTATGCACTTTGAAATAGTTCCTTGGACTTCGTTGCTTCTCCTATCACCAGTTTCAAGAATCACACTTTGATCCCAGAAAAACCCTCTTGGAGCGAATTCTACCCTAGAGATATGTAATTTGAATAGATTCCTTCAACATGATATTCCGTGTTCCGTACATGTTACATGCATGACGGATTCGACAAACATGCATTCCTGAGTTGAGAGCATGTGGATTACTGATTTTTCATCCTCTATAAAAGGAATAATTTCATATAGACTCGTGTACACATTTTCACAAGCTTTCCCTAACACAAGTTTCGAATTCGTTCATTTTTCACAGAAGAATACTTCTGGAGTGTATTCAACCTAATAGATATTTAATTTACATGAATTCTATCAACATGGCATTCCGGGTTCCGTACATGATACATGCATGACGGATTCGAGAAACATGCGTTTCTGAGTTGTGAGCATGTGGATTAGTGAACTTTCATCCACCAAAGAAGGCATATATTACACTTTGAAATATTTACTCTGACTTCATAAGTTTTTTGTATCACCAGGTTCTAAAATCGGACATTTGGCAGTAGAAAACACTCTTTGAGCGAATTCTCACCAATACACATGTAATTTACATTGTTTACATAACCATGGCATTCCGTATTCCGAACATGTTTCATGAATCACGGATTCCTCAAACATGCATTTCTGAGCTGTGAACATGCACATGCCAGATGTTTCAACCACCAAACAAGTTACTTATGCAATTTGAAATATTTCCTTGGACTTCGTTGCTTCTCCTATCACCAGTTTCAAGAATCACACTTTGATCACAGGAAAACCCTCCTGGACCGAATTCTACCCTAGAGATATGTAATTTGAATAGATACCTTCAACATGATATTCCGTGTTCCGTACATGTTACATGCATGACGGATTCGACAAACATGCATTCCTGAGTTGAGAGCATGTGGATTACTGATTTTTCATCCTCTATAAAAGGAATAATTTCATATAGACTCGTGTACACATTTTCACAAGCTTTCCCTAACACAAGTTTCGAATTCGTTCATTTTTCACAGAAGAATACTTCTGGAGTGTATTCAACCTAATAGATATTTAATTTACATGAATTCCATCAACATGGCATTCCGGGTTCCGTACATGATACATGCATGAAGGATTCGAGAAACATGCGTTTCTGAGTTGTGAGCATGTGGATTAGTGAACTTTCATCCACCAAAGAAGGCATATATTACACTTTGAAATATTTACTCTGACTTCATAAGTTTTTTGTATCACCAGGTTCTAAAATCGGACATTTGGCAGTAGAAAACACTCTTTGAGCGAATTCTCACCTATACACGTGTAATTTACATTGTTTACATAACCATGGCATTCCGTATTCCGAACATGTTTCATGCATCACGGATTCCTCAAACATGCATTTCTGAGCTGTGAACATGCGCATGACAGATGTTTCAACCACCAAACAAGTTACTTATGCACTTTGAAATAGTTCCTTGGACTTCGTTGCTTCTCCTATCACCAGTTTCAAGAATCACACTTTGATCCCAGAAAAACCCTCTTGGAGCGAATTCTACCCTAGAGATATGTAATTTGAATAGATTCCTTCAACATGATATTCCGTGTTCCGTACATGTTACATGCATGACGGATTCGACAAACATGCATTCCTGAGTTGAGAGCATGTGGATTACTGATTTTTCATCCTCTATAAAAGGAATAATTTCATATAGACTCGTGTACACATTTTCACAAGCTTTCCCTAACACAAGTTTCGAATTCGTTCATTTTTCACAGAAGAATACTTCTGGAGTGTATACAACCTAATAGATATTTAATTTAAATGAATTCTATCAACATGGCATTCCGGGTTCCGTACATCATACATGCATGAAGGATTCGAGAAACATGCGTTTCTGAGTTGTGAGCATGTGGATTAGTGAACTTTCATCCACCAAAGAAGGCATATATTACACTTTGAAATATTTACTCTGACTTCATAAGTTTTTTGTATCACCAGGTTCTAAAATCGGAGATTTGGCAGTAGAAAACACTCTTTGAGCGAATTCTCACCAATACACATGTAATTTACATTGTTTACATAACCATGGCATTCCGTATTCCGAACATGTTTCATGCATCACGGATTCCTCAAACATGCATTTCTGAGCTGTGAACATGCGCATGACAGATGTTTCAACCACCAAACAAGTTACTTATGCACTTTGAAATAGTTCCTTGGACTTCGTTGGTTCTCCTATCACCAGTTTCAAGAATCACAATTTGATCCCAGAAAAACCCTCTTGGAGCGAATTCTACCCTATAGATATGTAATTTGAAAAGATTCCTTCAACATGATATTCCGTGTTCCGTACATGTTACATGCATGACGGATTCGACAAACATGCATTCCTGAGTTGAGAGCATGTGGATTACTGATTTTTCATCCTCTATAAAAGGAATAATTTCATATAGACTCGTGTACACATTTTCACAAGCTTTCCCTAACACAAGTTTCGAATTCGTTCATTTTTCACAGAAGAATACTTCTGGAGTGTATTCAACCTAATAGATATTTAATTTACATGAATTCCATCAACATGGCATTCCGGGTTCCGTACATGATACATGCATGAAGGATTCGAGAAACATGCGTTTCTGAGTTGTGAGCATGTGGATTAGTGAACTTTCATCCACCAAAGAAGGCATATATTACACTTTGAAATATTTACTCTGACTTCATAAGTTTTTTGTATCACCAGGTTCTAAAATCGGACATTTGGCAGTAGAAAACACTCTTTGAGCGAATTCTCACCTATACACATGTAATTTACATTGTTTACATAACCATGGCATTCCGTATTCCGAACATGTTTCATGCATCACGGATTCCTCAAACATGCATTTCTGAGCTGTGAACATGCGCATGACAGATGTTTCAACCACCAAACAAGTTACTTATGCACTTTGAAATAGTTCCTTGGACTTCGTTGCTTCTCCTATCACCAGTTTCAAGAATCACACTTTGATCCCAGAAAAACCCTCTTGGAGCGAATTCTACCCTAGAGATATGTAATTTGAATAGATTCCTTCAACATGATATTCCGTGTTCCGTACATGTTACATGCATGACGGATTCGACAAACATGCATTCCTGAGTTGAGAGCATGTGGATTACTGATTTTTCATCCTCTATAAAAGGAATAATTTCATATAGACTCGTGTACACATTTTCACAAGCTTTCCCTAACACAAGTTTCGAATTCGTTCATTTTTCACAGAAGAATACTTCTGGAGTGTATACAACCTAATAGATATTTAATTTAAATGAATTCTATCAACATGGCATTCCGGGTTCCGTACATCATACATGCATGAAGGATTCGAGAAACATGCGTTTCTGAGTTGTGAGCATGTGGATTAGTGAACTTTCATCCACCAAAGAAGGCATATATTACACTTTGAAATATTTACTCTGACTTCATAAGTTTTTTGTATCACCAGGTTCTAAAATCGGAGATTTGGCAGTAGAAAACACTCTTTGAGCGAATTCTCACCAATACACATGTAATTTACATTGTTTACATAACCATGGCATTCCGTATTCCGAACATGTTTCATGCATCACGGATTCCTCAAACATGCATTTCTGAGCTGTGAACATGCGCATTACAGATGTTTCAACCACCAAACAAGTTACTTATGCACTTTGAAATAGTTCCTTGGACTTCGTTGGTTCTCCTATCACCAGTTTCAAGAATCACACTTTGATCCCAGAAAAACCCTCTTGGAGCGAATTCTACCCTATAGATATGTAATTTGAAAAGATTCCTTCAACATGATATTCCGTGTTCCGTACATGTTACATGCATGACGGATTCGATAAACATGCATTCCTGAGTTGTTAGCATTTGGATTACTGATTTTTCATCCTCTTTAAAAGGAATAATTTCATATAGACTCGTGTACACATTTTCACAAGCTTTCCCTTACACAAGTTTCGAATTCGTTCATTTTTCACCGAAGAATACTTCTGGAGTGTATTCAACCTAATAGATATTTAATTTACATGAATTCTATCAACATGGCATTCCGGGTTCCGTACATGATACATGCAAGAAGGATTCGAGAAACATGCGTTTCTGAGTTGTGAGCATGTGGATTAGTGAACTTTCATCCACCAAAGATGGCATATATTACACTTTGAAATATTTACTCTGACTTCATAAGTTTTTTGTATCACCAGGTTCTAAAATCGGACATTTGGCAGTAGAAAACACTCTTTGAGCGAATTCTCACCAATACACATGTAATTTACATTGTTTACATAACCATGGCATTCCGTATTCCGAACATGTTTCATGCATCACGGATTCCTCAAACATGCATTTCTGAGCTGTGAACATGCGCATGACAGATGTTTCAACCACCAAACATGTTACTTATGCACTTTGAAATAGTTCCTTGGACTTCGTTGCTTCTCCTATCACCAGTTTCAAGAATCACACTTTGATCCCAGAAAATCCCACTTGGAGCGAATTCTACCCTAGAGATATGTAATTTGAATAGATTTCTTCAACATGATATTCCGTGTTCCGTACATGTGACATGCATGGCGGATTCGATAAACATGCATTCCTGAGTTGTGAGCATGTGGATTACTGATTTTTCATCCTCTATAAAAGGAATAATTTCATATAGACTCATCTACACATTTTCACAATCTTTCCCTAACACAAGTTTCGAATTCGTTCATTTTTCACAGAAGAATACTTCTGGAGTTTATTCAACCTAATAGATATATAATATACATGAATTCCATCAACATGGCATTCCGGGTTCCATACATGATACATGCATGACGGATTCGAGAAACATGCGTTTCTGAGTTGTGAGCATGTGGATTAGTGAACTTTCATCCACCAAAGAAGGCATGTATTACACTTTGAAATATTTACTCTGACTTCATAAGTTTTTTGTATCACCAGGTTCTAAAATCGGACATTTGGCAGTAGAAAACGCTCTTTGAGCGAATTCTCACCAATACACATGTAATTTACATTGTTTACATAACCATGGCATTCCGTATTCCCAACATGTTTCATGCATCACGGATTCCTCAAACATGCATTTCTGAGCTGTGAACATGCGCATGACAGATGTTTCAACCACCAAACAAGTTACTTATGCACTTTGAAATAGTTCCTTGGACTTCGTTGCTTCTCCTATCACCAGTTTCAAGAATCACACTTTGATCCCAGAAAAACCCTCTTGGAGCGAATTCTACCCTAGAGATATGTAATTTGAATAGATTCCTTCAACATGATATTCCGTGTTCCGTACATGTTACATGCATGACGGATTCGACAAACATGCATTCCTGAGTTAAGAGCATTTTGATTACTGATTTTTCATCCTCTATAAAAGGAAGAATTTCATATAGAATCGTGTACACATTTTCACAAGCTTTCCCTAACACAAGTTTCGAATTCGTTCATTTTTCACAGAAGAATACTTCTGAAATATATTCAACCTAATAGATATATAATTTACATGAATTCCATCAACATGGCATTCCGGGTTCCGTACATGATACATGCATGACGGATTCGAGAAACATGAGTTTCTGAGTTGTGAGCATGTTAATGAGTGAACTTTCATCCACCAAAGAAGGCATATATTACACTTTGAAATATTTACTCTGACTTCATAATTTTTTTGTATCACCAGGTTCTAAAATCGGACATTTGGCAGTAGAAAACACTCTTTGAGCGAATTCTCACCAATACACATGTAATTTACATTGTTTACATAACCATGGCATTCCGTATTCCGAACATGTTTCATGCATCACGGATTCCTCAAACATGCATTTCTGAGCTGTGAACATGCGCATGACAGATGTTTCAACCACCTAACAAGTTACTTATGCACTTTGAAATAGTTCCTTGGACTTCGTTGCTTCTCCTATCACCAGTTTCAAGAATCACACTTAGATCCCAGAAAAACCCTCTTGGAGCGAATTCTACCCTAGAGATATGTAATTTGAATAGATTCCTTCAACATGATATTCCGTGTTCCGTACATGTTACATGCATGACGGATTCGACAAACATGCATTCCTGAGTTGTGAGCATGTGGATTAATGATTTTTCATCCTCTATAAAAGGAATAATTTCATATAGACTCGTGTACACATTTTCGCAAGCTTTCCCTAACACAAGTTTCGAATTCGTTCATTTTTCACAGAAGAATACTTCTGGAGTGTATTCAACCTAATAGATATATAATTTACATGAATTCCATCCACATGGCATTCCGGGTTCCGTACATGATACATGCATGACGGATTCGAGAAACATGCGTTTCTGAGTTGTGAGCATGTGGATTAGTGAACTTTCATCCACCAAAGAAGGCATATATTACACTTTGAAATATTTACTCTGACTTCATAAGTTTTTTGTATCACCAGGTTCTAAAATCGGACATTTGGCAGTAGAAAACACTCTTTGAGCGAATTCTCACCAATACACATGTAATTTTCATTGTATACATAACCATGGCATTCCGTATTCAAAACATGTTTCATGCAACACGGATTCCTCAAACATGCATTTCTGAGCTGTGAACATGCGCATGACAGATGTTTCAACCACCAAACAAGTTACTTATGCACTTTGAAATAGTTCCTTGGACTTCGTTGCTTCTCCTATCACCAGTTTCAAGAATCACACTTTGATCACAGGAAAACCCTCCTGGAGCGAATTCTACCCTAGAGATATGTAATTTGAATAGATTCCTTCAACATGATATTCCGTGTTCCGTACATGTTACATGCATGACGGATTCGACAAAGATGCATTCCTGAGTTGTGAGCATGTGGATTACTGATTTTTCATCCTGTATAAAAGGAATAATTTCATATAGACTCGTGTACACATTTTCACAAGCTTTCCCTAACACAATTTCGAATTCGTTCATTTTTCACAGAAGAATACTTCTGGAGTGTATTCTACCTAATAGATATTTAATTTACATGAATTCCTTCACCATGGCTTTCCGGGTTCCGTACATGATACATGCATGACGGATTCGAGAAACATGCGTTTCTGAGTTGTGAGCATGTGGATTAGTGAACTTTCATCCACCAAAGAAGGCATATATTACACTATGAAATATTTACTCTGACTTCATAAGTTTTTTGTATCACCAGGTTCTAAAATCGGACATTTGGCAGTAGAAAACACTCTTTGAGCGAATTCTCACCAATACACATGTAATTTACATTGTTTACATAACCATGGCATTCCGTATACCGAACATGTTTCATGAATCACGGATTCCTCAAACATGCATTTCTGAGCTGTGAACATGCGCATGACAGATGTTTCAACCACCAAACAAGTTACTTATGCACTTTGAAATAGTTCCTTGGACTTCGTTGCTTCTCCTATCACCAGTTTCAAGAATCACACTTTGATCCCAGAAAAACCCTCTTGGAGCGAATTCTACCCTAGAGATATGTAATTTGAATAGATTCCTTCAACATGATATTCCGTGTTCCGTACATGTTACATGCATGACGGATTCGACAAACATGCATTCCTGAGTTGAGAGCATGTGGATTACTGATTTTTCATCCTCTATAAAAGGAATAATTTCATATAGACTCGTGTACACATTTTCACAATCTTTCCCTAAAACAAGTTTCGAATTCGTTCATTTTTCACAGAAGAATACTTCTGGAGTGTATTCAACCTAATAGATATTTAATTTACATGAATTCTATCAACATGGCATTCCGGGTTCCGTTCATGATACATGCATGAAGGATTCGAGAAACATGCGTTTCTGAGTTGTGAGCATGTGGATTAGTGAACTTTCATCCACCAAAAAGGCATATATTACACTTTGAAATATTTACTCTGACTTCATAAGTTTTTTGTATCACCAGGTTCTAAAATCGGACATTTGGCAGTAGAAAACACTCTTTGAGCGAATTCTCACCAATACACATGTAATTTACATTGTTTACATAACCATGGCATGCCGTATTCCGAACATGTTTCATGCATCACGGGTTCCTCAAACATGCATTTCTGAGCTGGGGACTTGCGCATGACAGATGTTTCAACCACCAAACAAGTTACTTATGCACTTTGAAATAGTTCCTTGGACTTCGTTGCTTCTCCTATCACCAGTTTCAAGAATCACACCTTGATCCCAGAAAAACCCTCTTGGAGCGAATTCTACCCTAGAGATATGTAATTTGAATAGATTCCTTCAACATGATATTCCGTGTTCCGTACATGTTACATGCATGACGGATTCGACAAACATGCATTCCAGAGTTGTGAGCATGTGGATTACTGATTTTTCATCCTCTATAAAAGGAATAATTTCATATAGACTCGTGTACACATTTTCACAAGCTTACCCTAACACAAGTTTCGAATTCGTTCATTTTTCACAGAAGAATACTTCTGGAGTGTATTCAACCTAATAGATATATAATTTACATGAATTCCATCAACATGGCATTCCGGGTTCCGTACATGATACATGCATGATGGATTCGAGAAACATGCGTTTCTGAGTTGTGAGCATGTGGATTAGTGAAGTTTCATCCACCAAAGAAGGCATATATTACACTTTGAAATATTTACTCTGACTTCATAAGTTTTTTGTATCACCAGGTTCTAAAATCGGACATTTGGCAGTAGAAAACACTCTTTGAGCGAATTCTCACCAATACACATGTAATTTACATTGTTTACATAACCATGGCATTCCGTATACCGAACATGTTTCATGCATCACGGATTCCTCAAACATGCATTTCTGAGCTGTGAACATGCGCATGACAGATGTTTCAACCACCAAACAAGTTACTTATGCACTTTGAAATAGTTCCTTGGACTTCGTTGCTTCTCCTATCACCAGTTTCAAGAATCACACTTTGATCCCAGAAAAACCCTCTTGGAGCGAATTCTACCCTAGAGATATGTAATTTGAATAGATTCCTTCAACATGATATTCCGTGTTCCGTACATGTTACATGCATGACGGATTCGACAAACATGCATTCCTGAGTTGTGAACATGTGGTTTACTGATTTTTCATCCTCTATAAAAGGAATAATTTCATATAGACTCGTGTACACATTTTCACAAGCTTTCCCTAACACAAGTTTTGAATTCGTTCATTTTTCACAGAAGAATACTTCTGGAGTGTATTCAACCTAATAGATATTTAATTTACATGAATTCTATCAACATGGCATTCCGGGTTCCGTACATGATACATGCATGACGGATTCGAGAAACATGCGTTTCTGAGTTGTGAGCATGTGGATTAGTGAACTTTCATCCACCAAAGAAGGCATATATTACACTTTGAAATATTTACTCTGACTTCATAAGTTTTTTGTATCACCAGGTTCTAAAATCGGACATTTGGCAGTAGAAAACACTCTTTGAGCGAATTCTCACCAATACACATGTAATTTACATTGTTTACATAACCATGGCATTCCGTATTCCGAACATGTTTCATGCATCACGGATTCCTCAAACATGCATTTCTGAGCTGTGAACATGCGCATGACAGATGTTTCAACCACCAAACAAGTTACTTATGCACTTTGAAATAGTTCCTTGGACTTCGTTGCTTCTCCTATCACCAGTTTCAAGAATCACACTTTGATCCCAGAAAAACCCTCTTGGAGCGAATTCTACCCTAGAGATATGTAATTTGAATAGATTCCTTCAACATGATATTCCGTGTTCCGTACATGTTACATGCATGACGGATTCGACAAACATGCATTCCTGAGTTGAGAGCATGTGGATTACTGATTTTTCATCCTCTATAAAAGGAATAATTTCATATAGACTCGTGTACACATTTTCACAAGCTTTCCCTAACACAAGTTTTGAATTCGTTCATTTTTCACAGAAGAATACTTCTGGAGTGTATTCAACCTAATAGATATTTAATTTACATGAATTCTATCAACATGGCATTCCGGGTTCCGTACATGATACATGCATGACGGATTCGAGAAACATGCGTTTCTGAGTTGTGAGCATGTGGATTAGTGAACTTTCATCCACCAAAGAAGGCATATATTACACTTTGAAATATTTACTCTGACTTCATAAGTTTTTTGTATCACCAGGTTCTAAAATCGGACATTTGGCAGTAGAAAACACTCTTTGAGCGAATTCTCACCAATACACATGTAATTTACATTGTTTACATAACCATGGCATTCCGTATTCCGAACATGTTTCATGAATCACGGATTCCTCAAACATGCATTTCTGAGCTGTGAACATGCACATGCCAGATGTTTCAACCACCAAACAAGTTACTTATGCAATTTGAAATATTTCCTTGGACTTCGTTGCTTCTCCTATCACCAGTTTCAAGAATCACACTTTGATCACAGGAAAACCCTCCTGGACCGAATTCTACCCTAGAGATATGTAATTTGAATAGATACCTTCAACATGATATTCCGTGTTCCGTACATGTTACATGCATGACGGATTCGACAAACATGCATTCCTGAGTTGAGAGCATGTGGATTACTGATTTTTCATCCTCTATAAAAGGAATAATTTCATATAGACTCGTGTACACATTTTCACAAGCTTTCCCTAACACAAGTTTCGAATTCGTTCATTTTTCACAGAAGAATACTTCTGGAGTGTATTCAACCTAATAGATATTTAATTTACATGAATTCCATCAACATGGCATTCCAGGTTCCGTACATGATACATGCATGAAGGATTCGAGAAACATGCGTTTCTGAGTTGTGAGCATGTGGATTAGTGAACTTTCATCCACCAAAGAAGGCATATATTACACTTTGAAATATTTACTCTGACTTCATAAGTTTTTTGTATCACCAGGTTCTAAAATCGGACATTTGGCAGTAGAAAACACTCTTTGAGCGAATTCTCACCTATACACGTGTAATTTACATTGTTTACATAACCATGGCATTCCGTATTCCGAACATGTTTCATGCATCACGGATTCCTCAAACATGCATTTCTGAGCTGTGAACATGCGCATGACAGATGTTTCAACCACCAAACAAGTTACTTATGCACTTTGAAATAGTTCCTTGGACTTCGTTGCTTCTCCTATCACCAGTTTCAAGAATCACACTTTGATCCCAGAAAAACCCTCTTGGAGCGAATTCTACCCTAGAGATATGTAATTTGAATAGATTCCTTCAACATGATATTCCGTGTTCCGTACATGTTACATGCATGACGGATTCGACAAACATGCATTCCTGAGTTGAGAGCATGTGGATTACTGATTTTTCATCCTCTATAAAAGGAATAATTTCATATAGACTCGTGTACACATTTTCACAAGCTTTCCCTAACACAAGTTTCGAATTCGTTCATTTTTCACAGAAGAATACTTCTGGAGTGTATACAACCTAATAGATATTTAATTTAAATGAATTCTATCAACATGGCATTCCGGGTTCCGTACATCATACATGCATGAAGGATTCGAGAAACATGCGTTTCTGAGTTGTGAGCATGTGGATTAGTGAAGTTTCATCCACCAAAGAAGGCATATATTACACTTTGAAATATTTACTCTGACTTCATAAGTTTTTTGTATCACCAGGTTCTAAAATCGGAGATTTGGCAGTAGAAAACACTCTTTGAGCGAATTCTCACCAATACACATGTAATTTACATTGTTTACATAACCATGGCATTCCGTATTCCGAACATGTTTCATGCATCACGGATTCCTCAAACATGCATTTCTGAGCTGTGAACATGCGCATGACAGATGTTTCAACCACCAAACAAGTTACTTATGCACTTTGAAATAGTTCCTTGGACTTCGTTGGTTCTCCTATCACCAGTTTCAAGAATCACACTTTGATCCCAGAAAAACCCTCTTGGAGCGAATTCTACCCTATAGATATGTAATTTGAAAAGATTCCTTCAACATGATATTCCGTGTTCCGTACATGTTACATGCATGACGGATTCGACAAACATGCATTCCTGAGTTGAGAGCATGTGGATTACTGATTTTTCATCCTCTATAAAAGGAATAATTTCATATAGACTCGTGTACACATTTTCACAAGCTTTCCCTAACACAAGTTTCGAATTCGTTCATTTTTCACAGAAGAATACTTCTGGAGTGTATTCAACCTAATAGATATTTAATTTACATGAATTCCATCAACATGGCATTCCGGGTTCCGTACATGATACATGCATGAAGGATTCGAGAAACATGCGTTTCTGAGTTGTGAGCATGTGGATTAGTGAACTTTCATCCACCAAAGAAGGCATATATTACACTTTGAAATATTTACTCTGACTTCATAAGTTTTTTGTATCACCAGGTTCTAAAATCGGACATTTGGCAGTAGAAAACACTCTTTGAGCGAATTCTCACCTATACACATGTAATTTACATTGTTTACATAACCATGGCATTCCGTATTCCGAACATGTTTCATGCATCACGGATTCCTCAAACATGCATTTCTGAGCTGTGAACATGCGCATGACAGATGTTTCAACCACCAAACAAGTTACTTATGCACTTTGAAATAGTTCCTTGGACTTCGTTGCTTCTCCTATCACCAGTTTCAAGAATCACACTTTGATCCCAGAAAAACCCTCTTGGAGCGAATTCTACCCTAGAGATATGTAATTTGAATAGATTCCTTCAACATGATATTCCGTGTTCCGTACATGTTACATGCATGACGGATTCGACAAACATGCATTCCTGAGTTGAGAGCATGTGGATTACTGATTTTTCATCCTCTATAAAAGGAATAATTTCATATAGACTCGTGTACACATTTTCACAAGCTTTCCCTAACACAAGTTTCGAATTCGTTCATTTTTCACAGAAGAATACTTCTGGAGTGTATACAACCTAATAGATATTTAATTTAAATGAATTCTATCAACATGGCATTCCGGGTTCCGTACATCATACATGCATGAAGGATTCGAGAAACATGCGTTTCTGAGTTGTGAGCATGTGGATTAGTGAAGTTTCATCCACCAAAGAAGGCATATATTACACTTTGAAATATTTACTCTGACTTCATAAGTTTTTTGTATCACCAGGTTCTAAAATCGGACATTTGGCAGTAGAAAACACTCTTTGAGCGAATTCTCACCAATACACATGTAATTTACATTGTTTACATAACCATGGCATTCCGTATACCGAACATGTTTCATGCATCACGGATTCCTCAAACATGCATTTCTGAGCTGTGAACATGCGCATGACAGATGTTTCAACCACCAAACAAGTTACTTATGCACTTTGAAATAGTTCCTTGGACTTCGTTGCTTCTCCTATCACCAGTTTCAAGAATCACACTTTGATCCCAGAAAAACCCTCTTGGAGCGAATTCTACCCTAGAGATATGTAATTTGAATAGATTCCTTCAACATGATATTCCGTGTTCCGTACATGTTACATGCATGACGGATTCGACAAACATGCATTCCTGAGTTGAGAGCATGTGGATTACTGATTTTTCATCCTCTATAAAAGGAATAATTTCATATAGACTCGTGTACACATTTTCACAAGCTTTCCCTAACACAAGTTTCGAATTCGTTCATTTTTCACAGAAGAATACTTCTGGAGTGTATTCAACCTAATAGATATTTAATTTACATGAATTCTATCAACATGGCATTCCGGGTTCCGTACATGATACATGCATGACGGATTCGAGAAACATGCGTTTCTGAGTTGTGAGCATGTGGATTAGTGAACTTTCATCCACCAAAGAAGGCATATATTACACTTTGAAATATTTACTCTGACTTCATAAGTTTTTTGTATCACCAGGTTCTAAAATCGGACATTTGGCAGTAGAAAACACTCTTTGAGCGAATTCTCACCAATACACATGTAATTTACATTGTTTACATAACCATGGCATTCCGTATTCCGAACATGTTTCATGAATCACGGATTCCTCAAACATGCATTTCTGAGCTGTGAACATGCACATGCCAGATGTTTCAACCACCAAACAAGTTACTTATGCAATTTGAAATATTTCCTTGGACTTCGTTGCTTCTCCTATCACCAGTTTCAAGAATCACACTTTGATCACAGGAAAACCCTCCTGGACCGAATTCTACCCTAGAGATATGTAATTTGAATAGATACCTTCAACATGATATTCCGTGTTCCGTACATGTTACATGCATGACGGATTCGACAAACATGCATTCCTGAGTTGAGAGCATGTGGATTACTGATTTTTCATCCTCTATAAAAGGAATAATTTCATATAGACTCGTGTACACATTTTCACAAGCTTTCCCTAACACAAGTTTCGAATTCGTTCATTTTTCACAGAAGAATACTTCTGGAGTGTATTCAACCTAATAGATATTTAATTTACATGAATTCCATCAACATGGCATTCCGGGTTCCGTACATGATACATGCATGAAGGATTCGAGAAACATGCGTTTCTGAGTTGTGAGCATGTGGATTAGTGAACTTTCATCCACCAAAGAAGGCATATATTACACTTTGAAATATTTACTCTGACTTCATAAGTTTTTTGTATCACCAGGTTCTAAAATCGGACATTTGGCAGTAGAAAACACTCTTTGAGCGAATTCTCACCTATACACGTGTAATTTACATTGTTTACATAACCATGGCATTCCGTATTCCGAACATGTTTCATGCATCACGGATTCCTCAAACATGCATTTCTGAGCTGTGAACATGCGCATGACAGATGTTTCAACCACCAAACAAGTTACTTATGCACTTTGAAATAGTTCCTTGGACTTCGTTGCTTCTCCTATCACCAGTTTCAAGAATCACACTTTGATCCCAGAAAAACCCTCTTGGAGCGAATTCTACCCTAGAGATATGTAATTTGAATAGATTCCTTCAACATGATATTCCGTGTTCCGTACATGTTACATGCATGACGGATTCGACAAACATGCATTCCTGAGTTGAGAGCATGTGGATTACTGATTTTTCATCCTCTATAAAAGGAATAATTTCATATAGACTCGTGTACACATTTTCACAAGCTTTCCCTAACACAAGTTTCGAATTCGTTCATTTTTCACAGAAGAATACTTCTGGAGTGTATACAACCTAATAGATATTTAATTTAAATGAATTCTATCAACATGGCATTCCGGGTTCCGTACATCATACATGCATGAAGGATTCGAGAAACATGCGTTTCTGAGTTGTGAGCATGTGGATTAGTGAACTTTCATCCACCAAAGAAGGCATATATTACACTTTGAAATATTTACTCTGACTTCATAAGTTTTTTGTATCACCAGGTTCTAAAATCGGAGATTTGGCAGTAGAAAACACTCTTTGAGCGAATTCTCACCAATACACATGTAATTTACATTGTTTACATAACCATGGCATTCCGTATTCCGAACATGTTTCATGCATCACGGATTCCTCAAACATGCATTTCTGAGCTGTGAACATGCGCATGACAGATGTTTCAACCACCAAACAAGTTACTTATGCACTTTGAAATAGTTCCTTGGACTTCGTTGGTTCTCCTATCACCAGTTTCAAGAATCACAATTTGATCCCAGAAAAACCCTCTTGGAGCGAATTCTACCCTATAGATATGTAATTTGAAAAGATTCCTTCAACATGATATTCCGTGTTCCGTACATGTTACATGCATGACGGATTCGACAAACATGCATTCCTGAGTTGAGAGCATGTGGATTACTGATTTTTCATCCTCTATAAAAGGAATAATTTCATATAGACTCGTGTACACATTTTCACAAGCTTTCCCTAACACAAGTTTCGAATTCGTTCATTTTTCACAGAAGAATACTTCTGGAGTGTATTCAACCTAATAGATATTTAATTTACATGAATTCCATCAACATGGCATTCCGGGTTCCGTACATGATACATGCATGAAGGATTCGAGAAACATGCGTTTCTGAGTTGTGAGCATGTGGATTAGTGAACTTTCATCCACCAAAGAAGGCATATATTACACTTTGAAATATTTACTCTGACTTCATAAGTTTTTTGTATCACCAGGTTCTAAAATCGGACATTTGGCAGTAGAAAACACTCTTTGAGCGAATTCTCACCTATACACATGTAATTTACATTGTTTACATAACCATGGCATTCCGTATTCCGAACATGTTTCATGCATCACGGATTCCTCAAACATGCATTTCTGAGCTGTGAACATGCGCATGACAGATGTTTCAACCACCAAACAAGTTACTTATGCACTTTGAAATAGTTCCTTGGACTTCGTTGCTTCTCCTATCACCAGTTTCAAGAATCACACTTTGATCCCAGAAAAACCCTCTTGGAGCGAATTCTACCCTAGAGATATGTAATTTGAATAGATTCCTTCAACATGATATTCCGTGTTCCGTACATGTTACATGCATGACGGATTCGACAAACATGCATTCCTGAGTTGAGAGCATGTGGATTACTGATTTTTCATCCTCTATAAAAGGAATAATTTCATATAGACTCGTGTACACATTTTCACAAGCTTTCCCTAACACAAGTTTCGAATTCGTTCATTTTTCACAGAAGAATACTTCTGGAGTGTATACAACCTAATAGATATTTAATTTAAATGAATTCTATCAACATGGCATTCCGGGTTCCGTACATCATACATGCATGAAGGATTCGAGAAACATGCGTTTCTGAGTTGTGAGCATGTGGATTAGTGAACTTTCATCCACCAAAGAAGGCATATATTACACTTTGAAATATTTACTCTGACTTCATAAGTTTTTTGTATCACCAGGTTCTAAAATCGGAGATTTGGCAGTAGAAAACACTCTTTGAGCGAATTCTCACCAATACACATGTAATTTACATTGTTTACATAACCATGGCATTCCGTATTCCGAACATGTTTCATGCATCACGGATTCCTCAAACATGCATTTCTGAGCTGTGAACATGCGCATTACAGATGTTTCAACCACCAAACAAGTTACTTATGCACTTTGAAATAGTTCCTTGGACTTCGTTGGTTCTCCTATCACCAGTTTCAAGAATCACACTTTGATCCCAGAAAAACCCTCTTGGAGCGAATTCTACCCTATAGATATGTAATTTGAAAAGATTCCTTCAACATGATATTCCGTGTTCCGTACATGTTACATGCATGACGGATTCGATAAACATGCATTCCTGAGTTGTTAGCATTTGGATTACTGATTTTTCATCCTCTTTAAAAGGAATAATTTCATATAGACTCGTGTACACATTTTCACAAGCTTTCCCTTACACAAGTTTCGAATTCGTTCATTTTTCACCGAAGAATACTTCTGGAGTGTATTCAACCTAATAGATATTTAATTTACATGAATTCTATCAACATGGCATTCCGGGTTCCGTACATGATACATGCAAGAAGGATTCGAGAAACATGCGTTTCTGAGTTGTGAGCATGTGGATTAGTGAACTTTCATCCACCAAAGATGGCATATATTACACTTTGAAATATTTACTCTGACTTCATAAGTTTTTTGTATCACCAGGTTCTAAAATCGGACATTTGGCAGTAGAAAACACTCTTTGAGCGAATTCTCACCAATACACATGTAATTTACATTGTTTACATAACCATGGCATTCCGTATTCCGAACATGTTTCATGCATCACGGATTCCTCAAACATGCATTTCTGAGCTGTGAACATGCGCATGACAGATGTTTCAACCACCAAACATGTTACTTATGCACTTTGAAATAGTTCCTTGGACTTCGTTGCTTCTCCTATCACCAGTTTCAAGAATCACACTTTGATCCCAGAAAATCCCACTTGGAGCGAATTCTACCCTAGAGATATGTAATTTGAATAGATTTCTTCAACATGATATTCCGTGTTCCGTACATGTGACATGCATGGCGGATTCGATAAACATGCATTCCTGAGTTGTGAGCATGTGGATTACTGATTTTTCATCCTCTATAAAAGGAATAATTTCATATAGACTCATCTACACATTTTCACAATCTTTCCCTAACACAAGTTTCGAATTCGTTCATTTTTCACAGAAGAATACTTCTGGAGTTTATTCAACCTAATAGATATATAATATACATGAATTCCATCAACATGGCATTCCGGGTTCCATACATGATACATGCATGACGGATTCGAGAAACATGCGTTTCTGAGTTGTGAGCATGTGGATTAGTGAACTTTCATCCACCAAAGAAGGCATGTATTACACTTTGAAATATTTACTCTGACTTCATAAGTTTTTTGTATCACCAGGTTCTAAAATCGGACATTTGGCAGTAGAAAACGCTCTTTGAGCGAATTCTCACCAATACACATGTAATTTACATTGTTTACATAACCATGGCATTCCGTATTCCCAACATGTTTCATGCATCACGGATTCCTCAAACATGCATTTCTGAGCTGTGAACATGCGCATGACAGATGTTTCAACCACCAAACAAGTTACTTATGCACTTTGAAATAGTTCCTTGGACTTCGTTGCTTCTCCTATCACCAGTTTCAAGAATCACACTTTGATCCCAGAAAAACCCTCTTGGAGCGAATTCTACCCTAGAGATATGTAATTTGAATAGATTCCTTCAACATGATATTCCGTGTTCCGTACATGTTACATGCATGACGGATTCGACAAACATGCATTCCTGAGTTAAGAGCATTTTGATTACTGATTTTTCATCCTCTATAAAAGGAAGAATTTCATATAGAATCGTGTACACATTTTCACAAGCTTTCCCTAACACAAGTTTCGAATTCGTTCATTTTTCACAGAAGAATACTTCTGAAATATATTCAACCTAATAGATATATAATTTACATGAATTCCATCAACATGGCATTCCGGGTTCCGTACATGATACATGCATGACGGATTCGAGAAACATGAGTTTCTGAGTTGTGAGCATGTTAATGAGTGAACTTTCATCCACCAAAGAAGGCATATATTACACTTTGAAATATTTACTCTGACTTCATAATTTTTTTGTATCACCAGGTTCTAAAATCGGACATTTGGCAGTAGAAAACACTCTTTGAGCGAATTCTCACCAATACACATGTAATTTACATTGTTTACATAACCATGGCATTCCGTATTCCGAACATGTTTCATGCATCACGGATTCCTCAAACATGCATTTCTGAGCTGTGAACATGCGCATGACAGATGTTTCAACCACCTAACAAGTTACTTATGCACTTTGAAATAGTTCCTTGGACTTCGTTGCTTCTCCTATCACCAGTTTCAAGAATCACACTTAGATCCCAGAAAAACCCTCTTGGAGCGAATTCTACCCTAGAGATATGTAATTTGAATAGATTCCTTCAACATGATATTCCGTGTTCCGTACATGTTACATGCATGACGGATTCGACAAACATGCATTCCTGAGTTGTGAGCATGTGGATTAATGATTTTTCATCCTCTATAAAAGGAATAATTTCATATAGACTCGTGTACACATTTTCGCAAGCTTTCCCTAACACAAGTTTCGAATTCGTTCATTTTTCACAGAAGAATACTTCTGGAGTGTATTCAACCTAATAGATATATAATTTACATGAATTCCATCCACATGGCATTCCGGGTTCCGTACATGATACATGCATGACGGATTCGAGAAACATGCGTTTCTGAGTTGTGAGCATGTGGATTAGTGAACTTTCATCCACCAAAGAAGGCATATATTACACTTTGAAATATTTACTCTGACTTCATAAGTTTTTTGTATCACCAGGTTCTAAAATCGGACATTTGGCAGTAGAAAACACTCTTTGAGCGAATTCTCACCAATACACATGTAATTTACATTGTTTACATAACCATGGCATTCCGTATTCCGAACATGTTTCATGCATCACGGGTTCTTCAAACATGCATTTCTGAGCTGTGAACATGCGCATGCCAGATGTTTCAACCACCAAACAAGTTACTTATGCACTTTGAAATAGTTCCTTGGACTTCGTTGCTTCTCCTATCATCAGTTTCAAGAATCACACTTTGATCACAGGAAAACCCTCCTGGAGCGAATTCTACCCTAGAGATATGTAATTTGAATAGATTCCTTCAACATGATATTCCGTGTTCCGTACATGTTACATGCATGACGGATTCGACAAAGATGCATTCCTGAGTTGTGAGCATGTGGATTACTGATTTTTCATCCTCTATAAAAGGAATAATTTCATATAGACTCGTGTACACATTTTCACAAGCTTTCCCTAACACAAGTTTCGAATTCGTTCATTTTTCACAGAAGAATACTTCTGGAGTGTATTCAACCTAATAGATATTTAATTTACATGAATTCCTTCACCATGGCTTTCCGGGTTCCGTACATGATACATGCATGACGGATTCGAGAAACATGCGTTTCTGATTTGTGAGCATGTGGATTAGTGAACTTTCATCCACCAAAGAAGGCATATATTACACTATGAAATATTTACTCTGACTTCATAAGTTTTTTGTATCACCAGGTTCTAAAATCGGACATTTGGCAGTAGAAAACACTCTCTGAGCGAATTCTCACCAATAAACATGTAATTTACATTGTTTACATAACCATGGCATTCCGTATTCCGAACATGTTTCATGCATCCCGGATTCCTCAAACATGCATTTCTGAGCTGTGAACATGCGCATGCCAGATGTTTCAACCACCAAAAAAGTTACTTAGGAGCTTTGAAATATTTCCTTGGACTTCGTTGCTTCTCCTATCACCAGTTTCAAGAATCACACTTTGATCACAGGAAAACCCTCCTGGACCGAATTCTACCCTAGAGATATGTAATTTGAATAGATACCTTCAACATGATATTCCGTGTTCTGTACATGTTACATGCATGACGGATTCGACAAACATGCATTCCTGAGTTGTGAGCATGTGGTTTACTGATTTTTCATCCTCTATAAAAGGAATAATTTCATATAGACTCGTGTACACATTTTCACAAGCTTTCCCTAACACAAGTTTCGAATTCGTTCATTTTTCACAGAAGAATACTTCTGGAGTGTATTCAACCTAATAGATATATAATTTACATGAATTCCATCAACATGGCATTCCGGGTTCCGTACATGATACATGCATGACAGATTCGAGAACCATGCGTTTCTGAGTTGTGAGCATGTGAATTAGTGAACTTTCATCCACCAAAGAAGGCATATATTACACTTTGAAATATTTACTCTGACTTCATAAGTTTTTTGTATCACCAGGTTCTAAAATCGGACATTTGGCAGTAGAAAACACTCTTTGAGCGAATTCTCACCAATACACATGTAATTTACATTGTTTACATAACCATGGCATTCCGTATTCCGAACATGATTCATGAATCACGGATTCCTCAAACATGCATTTCTGAGCTGTGAACATGCGCATGACAGATGTTTCAACCACCAAACAAGTTACTTATGCACTTTGAAATAGTTCCTTGGACTTCGTTGCTTCTCCTATCACCAGTTTCAAGAATCACACCTTGATCCCAGAAAAACCCTCTTGGAGCGAATTCTACCCTAGAGATATGTAATTTTAATAGATTCCTTCAACATGATATTCCGTGTTCCGTACATGTTACATGCATGACGGATACGACAAACAAGCATTCCAGAGTTGTGAGCATGTCGATTACTGATTTTTCATCCTCTATAAAAGGAATAATTTCATATAGACTCGTGTACACATTTTCACAAGCTTTCCCTAACACAAGTTTCGAATTCGTTCATTTTTCACAGAAGAATACTTCTGGAGTGTATTCAACCTAATAGATATATAATTTACATGAATTCCATCAACATGGCATTCCGGGTTCCGTACATGATACATGCATGACGGATTCGAGAAACATGCGTTTCTGAGTTGTGAGCATGTGGATTAGTGAACTTTCATCCACCAAAGAAGGCATATATTACACTTTGAAATATTTACTCTGACTTCATAAGTTTTTTGTATCACCAGGTTCTAAAATCGGACATTTGGCAGTAGAAAACACTCTTTGAGCGAATTCTCACCAATACACATGTAATTTACATTGTTTACATAACCATGGCATTCCGTATTCCGAACATGTTTCATGCATCACGGGTTCTTCAAACATGCATTTCTGAGCTGTGAACATGCGCATGCCAGATGTTTCAACCACCAAACAAGTTACTTATGCACTTTGAAATAGTTCCTTGGACTTCGTTGCTTCTCCTATCATCAGTTTCAAGAATCACACTTTGATCACAGGAAAACCCTCCTGGAGCGAATTCTACCCTAGAGATATGTAATTTGAATAGATTCCTTCAACATGATATTCCGTGTTCCGTACATGTTACATGCATGACGGATTCGACAAAGATGCATTCCTGAGTTGTGAGCATGTGGATTACTGATTTTTCATCCTCTATAAAAGGAATAATTTCATATAGACTCGTGTACACATTTTCACAAGCTTTCCCTAACACAAGTTTCGAATTCGTTCATTTTTCACAGAAGAATACTTCTGGAGTGTATTCAACCTAATAGATATTTAATTTACATGAATTCCTTCACCATGGCTTTCCGGGTTCCGTACATGATACATGCATGACGGATTCGAGAAACATGCGTTTCTGATTTGTGAGCATGTGGATTAGTGAACTTTCATCCACCAAAGAAGGCATATATTACACTATGAAATATTTACTCTGACTTCATAAGTTTTTTGTATCACCAGGTTCTAAAATCGGACATTTGGCAGTAGAAAACACTCTCTGAGCGAATTCTCACCAATAAACATGTAATTTACATTGTTTACATAACCATGGCATTCCGTATTCCGAACATGTTTCATGCATCCCGGATTCCTCAAACATGCATTTCTGAGCTGTGAACATGCGCATGCCAGATGTTTCAACCACCAAAAAAGTTACTTAGGAGCTTTGAAATATTTCCTTGGACTTCGTTGCTTCTCCTATCACCAGTTTCAAGAATCACACTTTGATCACAGGAAAACCCTCCTGGACCGAATTCTACCCTAGAGATATGTAATTTGAATAGATACCTTCAACATGATATTCCGTGTTCTGTACATGTTACATGCATGACGGATTCGACAAACATGCATTCCTGAGTTGTGAGCATGTGGTTTACTGATTTTTCATCCTCTATAAAAGGAATAATTTCATATAGACTCGTGTACACATTTTCACAAGCTTTCCCTAACACAAGTTTCGAATTCGTTCATTTTTCACAGAAGAATACTTCTGGAGTGTATTCAACCTAATAGATATATAATTTACATGAATTCCATCAACATGGCATTCCGGGTTCCGTACATGATACATGCATGACAGATTCGAGAACCATGCGTTTCTGAGTTGTGAGCATGTGAATTAGTGAACTTTCATCCACCAAAGAAGGCATATATTACACTTTGAAATATTTACTCTGACTTCATAAGTTTTTTGTATCACCAGGTTCTAAAATCGGACATTTGGCAGTAGAAAACACTCTTTGAGCGAATTCTCACCAATACACATGTAATTTACATTGTTTACATAACCATGGCATTCCGTATTCCGAACATGATTCATGAATCACGGATTCCTCAAACATGCATTTCTGAGCTGTGAACATGCGCATGACAGATGTTTCAACCACCAAACAAGTTACTTATGCACTTTGAAATAGTTCCTTGGACTTCGTTGCTTCTCCTATCACCAGTTTCAAGAATCACACCTTGATCCCAGAAAAACCCTCTTGGAGCGAATTCTACCCTAGAGATATGTAATTTTAATAGATTCCTTCAACATGATATTCCGTGTTCCGTACATGTTACATGCATGACGGATACGACAAACAAGCATTCCAGAGTTGTGAGCATGTCGATTACTGATTTTTCATCCTCTATAAAAGGAATAATTTCATATAGACTCGTGTACACATTTTCACAAGCTTTCCCTAACACAAGTTTCGAATTCGTTCATTTTTCACAGAAGAATACTTCTGGAGTGTATTCAACCTAATAGATATATAATTTACATGAATTCCATCAACATGGCATTCCGGGTTCCGTACATGATACATGCATGACGGATTCGAGAAACATGCGTTTCTGAGTTGTGAGCATGTGGATTAGTGAACTTTCATCCACCAAAGAAGGCATATATTACACTTTGAAATATTTACTCTGACTTCATAAGTTTTTTGTATCACCAGGTTCTAAAATCGGACATTTGGCAGTAGAAAACACTCTTTGAGCGAATTCTCACCAATACACATGTAATTTTCATTGTATACATACCCATGGCATTCCGTATTCCGAACATGTTTCATGCAACACGGATTCCTCAAACATGCATTTCTGAGCTGTGAACATGCGCATGACAGATGTTTCAACCACCAAACAAGTTACTTATGCACTTTGAAATAGTTCCTTGGACTTCGTTGCTTCTCCTATCACCAGTTTCAAGAATCACACTTTGATCCCAGAAAAAGCCTCTTGGAGCGAATTCTACCCTAGAGATATGTAATTTGAATAGATTCCTTCAACATGATATTCCGTGTTCCGTACATGTTACATGCATGACGGATTCGACAAACATGCATTCCTGAGTTAAGAGCATGTGGATTACTGATTTTTCATCCTCTATAAAAGGAATAATTTCATATAGACGCGTGTACACATTTTCACAAGCTTTCCCTAACACAAGTTTCGAATTCGTTCATTTTTCACAGAAGAATACTTCTGGAGTGTATTCAACCTAATAGATATATAATTTACATGAATTCCATCAACATGGCATTCCGGGTTCCGTACATGAAACATGCATGACGGATTCGAGAAACATGCGTTTCTGAGTTGTGAGCATGTGGATTAGTGAACTTTCATCCTCCAAAGAAGGCATATATTACACTTTGAAATATTTACTCTGACTTCATAAGTTTTTTGTATCACCAGGTTCTAAAATCGGACATTTGGCAGTAGAAAACACTCTTTGAGCGAATTCTCACCAATACACATGTAATTTACATTGTTTACATAACCATGGCATTCCGTATTCCGAACATGTTTCATGCATCACGGATTCCTCAAACATGCATTTCTGAGCTGTGAACATGCGCATGACAGATGTTTCAACCACCAAACAAGTTACTTATGCACTTTGAAATAGTTCCTTTGACTTCATTGCTTCTCCTATTACCAGTTTCAAGAATCACACTTTGATCCCAGAAAAACCCTCTTGGAGCGAATTCTACCCTAGAGATATGTAATTTGAATAGATTCCTTCAACATGATATTCCGTGTTCCGTACATGTTACATGCATGACGGATTCGACAAACATGCATTCCTGAGTTGAGAGCATGTGGATTACTGATTTTTCATCCTCTATAAAAGGAATAATTTCATATAGACTCGTGTACACATTTTCACAAGCTTTCCCTAACACAAGTTTCGAATTCGTTCATTTTTCACAGAAGAATACTTCTGGAGTGTATTCAACCTAATAGATATTTAATTTACATGAATTCCTTCACCATGGCTTTCCGGGTTCCGTACATGATACATGCATTACGGATTCGAGAAACATGCGTTTCTGAGTTGTGAGCATGTGGATTAGTGAACTTTCATCCACCAAAGAAGGTATATATTACACTATGAAATATTTACTCTGACTTCATAAGTTTTTTGTATCACCAGGTTCTAAAATCGGACATTTGGCAGTAGAAAACACTCTTTGAGCGAATTCTCACCAATACACATGTAATTTACATTGTTTACATAACCATGGCATTCCGTATTCCGAACATGTTTCATGCATCCCAGATTCCTCAAACATGCATTTCTGAGCTGTGAACATGCGCATGCCAGATGTTTCAACCACCAAACAAGTTACTTAGGAGCTTTGAAATAGTTCCTTGGACTTCGTTGCTTCTCCTATCACCAGTTTCAAGAATCACACTTTGATCACAGGAAAACCCTCCTGGACCGAATTCTACCCTAGAGATATGTAATTTGAATAGATACCTTCAATATGATATTCCGTGTTCTGTACATGTTACATGCATGACGGATTCGACAAACATGCATTCCTGAGTTGTGAGCATGTGGTTTACTGATTTTTCATCCTCTATAAAAGGAATAATTTCATATAGACTCGTGTACACATTTTCACAAGCTTTCCCTAACACAAGTTTCGAATTCGTTCATTTTTCACAGAAGAATACTTCTGGAGTGTATTCAACCTAATAGATATATAATTTACATGAATTCCATCAACATGGTATTCCGGGTTCCGTACATGATACATGCATGACAGATTCGAGAACCATGCGTTTCTGAGTTGTGAGCATGTGAATTAGTGAACTTTCATCCACCAAAGAAGGCATGTATTACACTTTGAAATATTTACTCTGACTTCATAAGTTTTTTGTATCACCAGGTTCTAAAATCGGACATTTGGCAGTAGAAAACACTCTTTGAGCGAATTCTCACCAATACACATGTATTTTACATTGTTTACATAACCATGGCATTCCGTATTCCGAACATGTTTCATGCATCACGGATTCCTCAAACATGCATTTCTGAGCTGTGAACATGCGCATGACAGATGTTTCAACCACCAAACAAGTTACTTATGCACTTTGAAATATTTCCTTGGACTTCGCTGCTTCTCCTGTCACCAGTTTCAAGAATCACACTTTGATCCCAGAAAAACCCTCTTGGAGCGAATTCTACCCTAGAGATATGTAATTTGAATAGATTCCTTCAACATGATATTCCGTGTTCCATACATGTTACATGCATGACAGATTCGACAAACATGCATTCCTGAGTTGAGAGCATGTGGATTACTGATTTTTCATCCTCTATAAAAGGAATAATTTCATATAGACTCGTGTACACATTTTCACAAGCTTTCCCTAAAACAAGTTTCGAATTCGTTCATTTTTCACAGAAGAATACTTCTGGAGTGTATTCAACCTAATAGATATTTAATTTACATGAATTCCATCAACATGGCATTCCGGGTTCCGTACATGATACATGCATGAAGGATTCGAGAAACATGCGTTTCTGAGTTGTGAGCATGTGGATTAGTGAACTTTCATCCACCAAAGAAGGCATATATTACACTTTGAAATATTTACTCTGACTTCATAAGTTTTTTGTATCACCAGGTTCTAAAATCGGACATTTGGCAGTAGAAAACACTCTTTGAGCGAATTCTCACCAATACACATGTAATTTTCATTGTATACATAACCATGGCATTCCGTATTCAAAACATGTTTCATGCAACACGGATTCCTCAAACATGCATTTCTGAGCTGTGAACATGCGCATGACAGATGTTTCAACCACCAAACAAGTTACTTATGCACTTTGAAATAGTTCCTTGGACTTCGTTGCTTCTCCTATCACCAGTTTCAAGAATCACACTTTGATCACAGGAAAACCCTCCTGGAGCGAATTCTACCCTAGAGATATGTAATTTGAATAGATTCCTTCAACATGATATTCCGTGTTCCGTACATGTTACATGCATGACGGATTCGACAAACATGCATTCCTGAGTCGTGAGCATGTGGATTACTGATTTTTCATCCTCTATAAAAGGAATAATTTCATATAGACTCGTGTACACATTTTCACAAGCTTTCCCTAACACAAGTTTCGAATTCGTTCATTTTTCACAGAAGAATACTTCTGGAGTGTATTCAACCTAATAGATATATAATTTACATGAATTCCATCAACATGGCATTCCGGGTTCCGTACATGATACATGCATGACGGATTCGAGAAACATGCGTTTCTGAGTTGTGAGCATGTGGATTAGTGAACTTTCATCCACCAAAGAAGGCATATATTACACTTTGAAATATTTACTCTGACTTCATAAGTTTTTTGTATCACCAGGTTCTAAAATCGGACATTTGGCAGTAGAAAACACTCTTTGAGCGAATTCTCACCAATACACATGTAATTTACATTGTTTACATAACGATGGCATTCCGTATTCCGAACAAGTTTCATGCATCACGGATTCCTCAAACATGCATTTCTGAGCTGTGAACATGCGCATGACAGATGTTTCAACCACCAAACAAGTTACTTATGCACTTTGAAATAGTTCCTTGGACTTCGTTGCTTCTCCTATCACCAGTTTCAAGAATCACACTTTGATCCCAGAAAAACCCTCTTGGAGCGAATTCTACCCTAGAGATATGTAATTTGAATAGATTCCTTCAACATGATATTCCGTGTTCCGTACATGTTACATGCATGACGGATTCGACAAACATGCATTCCTGAGTTGAGAGCATGTGGATTACTGATTTTTCATCCTCTATAAAAGGAATAATTTCATATAGACTCGTGTACACATTTTCACAAGCTTTCCCTAAAACAAGTTTCGAATTCGTTCATTTTTCACAGAAGAATACTTCTGGAGTGTATTCAACCTAATAGATATTTAATTTACATGAATTCTATCAACATGGCATTCCGGGTTCCGTACATGATACATGCATGAAGGATTCGAGAAACATGCGTTTCTGAGTTGTGAGTATGTGGATTAGTGAACTTTCATCCACCAAAAAGGCATATATTACACTTTGAAATATTTACTCTGACTTCATAAGTTTTTTGTATCACCAGGTTCTAAAATCGGACATTTGGCAGTAGAAAACACTCTTTGAGCGAATTCTCACCAATACACATGTAATTTACATTGTTTACATAACCATGGCATGCCGTATTCCGAACATGTTTCATGCATCACGGGTTCCTCAAACATGCATTTCTGAGCTGGGGACTTGCGCATGACAGATGTTTCAACCACCAAACAAGTTACTTATGCACTTTGAAATAGTTCCTTGGACTTCGTTGCTTCTCCTATCACCAGTTTCAAGAATCACACTTTGATCACAGGAAAACCCTCCTGGAGCGAATTCTACCCTAGAGATATGTAATTTGAATAGATACCTTCAACATGATATTCCGTGTTCTGTACATGTTACATGCATGACGGATTCGACAAACATGCATTCCTGAGTTGTGAGCATGTGGATTACTGATTTTTCATCCTCTATAAAAGGAATAATTTCATATAGACTCGTGTACACATTTTCACAAGCTTTCCCAAACACAAGTTTCGAATTCGTTCATTTTTCACAGAAGAATACTTCTGGAGTGTATTCAACCTAATAGAAATATAATTTACATGAATTCCATCAACATGGCATTCCGGGTTCCGTACATGATACATGCATGACAGATTCGAGAAACATGCGTTTCTGAGTTGTGAGCATGTGAATTAGTGAACTTTCATCCAACAAAGAAGGCATGTATTACACTTTGGAATATTTACTCTGACTTCATAAGTTTTTTGTATCACCAGGTTCTAAAATCGGACATTTGGCAGTAGAAAACACTCTCTGAGCGAATTCTCACCAATAAACATGTAATTTACATTGTTTACATAACCATGGCATTCCGTATTCCGAACATGTTTCATGCATCCCGGATTCCTCAAACATGCATTTCTGAGCTGTGAACATGCGCATGACAGATGTTTCAACCACCAAAAAAGTTACTTAGGAGCTTTGAAATATTTCCTTGGACTTCGTTGCTTCTCCTATCACCAGTTTCAAGAATCACACTTTGATCACAGGAAAACCCTCCTGGACCGAATTCTACCCTAGAGATATGTAATTTGAATAGATACCTTCAACATGATATTCCGTGTTCTGTACATGTTACATGCATGACGGATTCGACAAACATGCATTCCTGAGTTGTGAGCATGTGGTTTACTGATTTCTCATCCTCTATAAAAGGAATAATTTCATATAGACTCGTGTACACATTTTCACAAGCTTTCCCTAACACAAGTTTCGAATTCGTTCATTTTTCACAGAAGAATACTTCTGGAGTGTATTCAACCTAATAGATATATAATTTACATGAATTCCATCAACATGGCATTCCGGGTTCCGTACATGATACATGCATGACAGATTCGAGAACCATGCGTTTCTGAGTTGTGAGCATGTGAATTAGTGAACTTTCATCCACCAAAGAAGGCATATATTACACTTTGAAATATTTACTCTGACTTCATAAGTTTTTTGTATCACCAGGTTCTAAAATCGGACATTTGGCAGTAGAAAACACTCTTTGAGCGAATTCTCACCAATACACATGTAATTTACATTGTTTACATAACCATGGCATTCCGTATTCCGAACATGATTCATGAATCACGGATTCCTCAAACATGCATTTCTGAGCTGTGAACATGCGCATGACAGATGTTTCAACCACCAAACAAGTTATTATGCACTTTGAAATAGTTCCTTGGACTTTGTTGCTTCTCCTATCACCAGTTTCAAGAATCACACTTTGATCCCAGAAAAACCCTCTTGGAGCGAATTCTACCCTAGAGATATGTAATTTGAATAGATTCCTTCCACATGATATTCCGTGTTCCGTACATGTTACATGCATGACGGATTCGACAAACATGCATTCCAGAGTTGTGAGCATGTCGATTACTGATTTTTCATCCTCTATAAAAGGAATAATTTCATATAGACTCGTGTACACATTTTCACAAGCTTTCCCTAACACAAGTTTCGAATTCGTTCATTTTTCACAGAAGAATACTTCTGGAGTGTATTCAACCTAATAGATATATAATTTACATGAATTCCATCAACATGGCATTCCGGGTTCCGTACATGATACATGCATGACGGATTCGAGAAACATGCGTTTCTGAGTTGTGAGCATGTGGATTAGTGAACTTTCATCCACCAAAGAAGGCATATATTACACTTTGAAATATTTACTCTGACTTCATAAGTTTTTTGTATCACCAGGTTCTAAAATCGGACATTTGGCAGTAGAAAACACTCTTTGAGCGAATTCTCACCAATACACATGTAATTTTCATTGTATACATAACCATGGCATTCCGTATTCCGAACATGTTTCATGCAACACGGATTCCTCAAACATGCATTTCTGAGCTGTGAACATGCGCATGACAGATGTTTCAACCACCAAACAAGTTACTTATGCACTTTGAAATAGTTCCTTGGACTTCGTTGCTTCTCCTATCACCAGTTTCAAGAATCACACTTTGATCCCAGAAAAAGCCTCTTGGAGCGAATTCTACCCTAGAGATATGTAATTTGAATAGATTCCTTCAACATGATATTCCGTGTTCCGTACATGTTACATGCATGACGGATTCGACAAACATGCATTCCTGAGTTAAGAGCATGTGGATTACTGATTTTTCATCCTCTATAAAAGGAATAATTTCATATAGACTCGTGTACACATTTTCACAAGCTTTCCCTAACACAAGTTTCGAATTCGTTCATTTTTCACAGAAGAATACTTCTGGAGTGTATTCAACCTAATAGATATATAATTTACATGAATTCCATCAACATGGCATTCCGGGTTCCGTACATGAAACATGCATGACGGATTCGAGAAACATGCGTTTCTGAGTTGTGAGCATGTGGATTAGTGAACTTTCATCCACCAAAGAAGGCATATATTACACGTTGAAATATTTACTCTGACTTCATAAGTTTTTTGTATCACCAGGTTCTAAAATCGGACATTTGGCAGTAGAAAACACTCTTTGAGCGAATTCTCACCAATACACATGTAATTTACATTGTTTACATAACCATGGCATTCCGTATTCCGAACATGTTTCATGCATCACGGATTCCTCAAACATGCATTTCTGAGCTGTGAACATGCGCATGACAGATGTTTCAACCACCAAACAAGTTACTTATGCACTTTGAAATAGTTCCTTGGACTTCATTGCTTCTCCTATTACCAGTTTCAAGAATCACACTTTGATCCCAGAAAAACCCTCTTGGAGCGAATTCTACCCTAGAGATATGTAATTTGAATAGATTCCTTCAACATGATATTCCGTGTTCCGTACATGTTACATGCATGACGGATTCGACAAACATGCATTCCTGAGTTGAGAGCATGTGGATTACTGATTTTTCATCCTCTATAAAAGGAATAATTTCATATAGACTCGTATACACATTTTCACAAGCTTTCCCTAACACAAGTTTCGAATTCGTTCATTTTTCACAGAAGAATACTTCTGGAGTGTATTCAACCTAATAGATATTTAATTTACATGAATTCCTTCACCATGGCTTTCCGGGTTCCGTACATGATACATGCATTACGGATTCGAGAAACATGCGTTTCTGAGTTGTGAGCATGTGGATTAGTGAACTTTCATCCACCAAAGAAGGTATATATTACACTATGAAATATTTACTCTGACTTCATAAGTTTTTTGTATCACCAGGTTCTAAAATCGGACATTTGGCAGTAGAAAACACTCTTTGAGCGAATTCTCACCAATACACATGTAATTTACATTGTTTACATAACCATGGCATTCCGTATTCCGAACATGTTTCATGCATCCCAGATTCCTCAAACATGCATTTCTGAGCTGTGAACATGCGCATGCCAGATGTTTCAACCACCAAACAAGTTACTTAGGAGCTTTGAAATAGTTCCTTGGACTTCGTTGCTTCTCCTATCACCAGTTTCAAGAATCACACTTTGATCACAGGAAAACCCTCCTGGACCGAATTCTACCCTAGAGATATGTAATTTGAATAGATACCTTCAACATGATATTCCGTGTTCTGTACATGTTACATGCATGACGGATTCGACAAACATGCATTCCTGAGTTGTGAGCATGTGGTTTACTGATTTTTCATCCTCTATAAAAGGAATAATTTCATATAGACTCGTGTACACATTTTCACAAGCTTTCCCTAACACAAGTTTCGAATTCGTTCATTTTTCACAGAAGAATACTTCTGGAGTGTATTCAACCTAATAGATATATAATTTACATGAATTCCATCAACATGGCATTCCGGGTTCCGTACATGATACATGCATGAAGGATTCGAGAAACATGCGTTTCTGAGTTGTGAGCATGTGGATTAGTGAACTTTCATCCACCAAAGAAGGCATATATTACACTTTGAAATATTTACTCTGACTTCATAAGTTTTTTGTATCACCAGGTTCTAAAATCGGACATTTGGCAGTAGAAAACACTCTTTGAGCGAATTCTCACCAATACACATGTAATTTTCATTGTATACATAACCATGGCATTCCGTATTCAAAACATGTTTCATGCAACACGGATTCCTCAAACATGCATTTCTGAGCTGTGAACATGCGCATGACAGATGTTTCAACCACCAAACAAGTTACTTATGCACTTTGAAATAGTTCCTTGGACTTCGTTGCTTCTCCTATCACCAGTTTCAAGAATCACACTTTGATCACAGGAAAACCCTCCTGGAGCGAATTCTTCCCTAGAGATATGTAATTTGAATAGATTCCTTCAACATGATATTCCGTGTTCCGTACATGTTACATGCATGACGGATTCGACAAACATGCATTCCTGAGTTGTGAGCATGTGGATTACTGATTTTTCATCCTCTATAAAAGGAATAATTTCATATAGACTCGTGTACACATTTTCACAAGCTTTCCCTAACACAAGTTTCGAATTCGTTCATTTTTCACAGAAGAATACTTCTGGAGTGTATTCAACCTAATAGATATATAATTTACATGAATTCCATCAACATGGCATTCCGGGTTCCGTACATGATACATGCATGACGGATTCGAGAAACATGCGTTTCTGAGTTGTGAGCATGTGGATTAGTGAACTTTCATCCACCAAAGAAGGCATATATTACACTTTGAAATATTTACTCTGACTTCATAAGTTTTTTGTATCACCAGGTTCTAAAATCGGACATTTGGCAGTAGAAAACACTCTTTGAGCGAATTCTCACCAATACACATGTAATTTTCATTGTATACATAACCATGGCATTCCGTATTCCGAACATGTTTCATGCAACACGGATTCCTCAAACATGCATTTCTGAGCTGTGAACATGCGCATGACAGATGTTTCAACCACCAAACAAGTTACTTATGCACTTTGAAATAGTTCCTTGGACTTCGTTGCTTCTCCTATCACCAGTTTCAAGAATCACACTTTGATCCCAGAAAAAGCCTCTTGGAGCGAATTCTACCCTAGAGATATGTAATTTGAATAGATTCCTTCAACATGATATTCCGTGTTCCGTACATGTTACATGCATGACGGATTCGACAAACATGCATTCCTGAGTTAAGAGCATGTGGATTACTGATTTTTCATCCTCTATAAAAGGAATAATTTCATATAGACTCGTGTACACATTTTCACAAGCTTTCCCTAACACAAGTTTCGAATTCGTTCATTTTTCACAGAAGAATACTTCTGGAGTGTATTCAACCTAATAGATATATAATTTACATGAATTCCATCAACATGGCATTCCGGGTTCCGTTCATGAAACATGCATGACGGATTCGAGAAACATGCGTTTCTGAGTTGTGAGCATGTGGATTAGTGAACTTTCATCCACCAAAGAAGGCATATATTACACTTTGAAATATTTACTCTGACTTCATAAGTTTTTTGTATCACCAGGTTCTAAAATCGGACATTTGGCAGTAGAAAACACTCTTTGAGCGAATTCTCACCAATACACATGTAATTTACATTGTTTACATAACCATGGCATTCCGTATTCCGAACATGTTTCATGCATCACGGATTCCTCAAACATGCATTTCTGAGCTGTGAACATGCGCATGACAGATGTTTCAACCACCAAACAAGTTACTTATGCACTTTGAAATAGTTCCTTGGACTTCATTGCTTCTCCTATTACCAGTTTCAAGAATCACACTTTGATCCCAGAAAAACCCTCTTGGAGCGAATTCTACCCTAGAGATATGTAATTTGAATAGATTCCTTCAACATGATATTCCGTGTTCCGTACATGTTACATGCATGACGGATTCGACAAACATGCATTCCTGAGTTGAGAGCATGTGGATTACTGATTTTTCATCCTCTATAAAAGGAATAATTTCATATAGACTCGTATACACATTTTCACAAGCTTTCCCTAACACAAGTTTCAAATTCGTTCATTTTTCACAGAAGAATACTTCTGGAGTGTATTCAACCTAATAGATATTTAATTTACATGAATTCCTTCACCATGGCTTTCCGGGTTCCGTACATGATACATGCATTACGGATTCGAGAAACATGCGTTTCTGAGTTGTGAGCATGTGGATTAGTGAACTTTCATCCACCAAAGAAGGTATATATTACACTATGAAATATTTACTCTGACTTCATAAGTTTTTTGTATCACCAGGTTCTAAAATCGGACATTTGGCAGTAGAAAACACTCTTTGAGCGAATTCTCACCGATACACATGTAATTTACATTGTTTACATAACCATGGCATTCCGTATTCCGAACATGTTTCATGCATCCCAGATTCCTCAAACATGCATTTCTGAGCTGTGAACATGCGCATGCCAGATGTTTCAACCACCAAACAAGTTACTTAGGAGCTTTGAAATAGTTCCTTGGACTTCGTTGCTTCTCCTATCACCAGTTTCAAGAATCACACTTTGATCACAGGAAAACCCTCCTGGACCGAATTCTACCCTAGAGATATGTAATTTGAATAGATACCTTCAACATGATATTCCGTGTTCTGTACATGTTACATGCATGACGGATTCGACAAACATGCATTCCTGAGTTGTGAGCATGTGGTTTACTGATTTTTCATCCTCTATAAAAGGAATAATTTCATATAGACTCGTGTACACATTTTCACAAGCTTTCCCTAACACAAGTTTCGAATTCGTTCATTTTTCACAGAAGAATACTTCTGGAGTGTATTCAACCTAATAGATATATAATTTACATGAATTCCATCAACATGGCATTCCGGGTTCCGTACATGATACATGCATGACAGATTCGAGAAACATGCGTTTCTGAGTTGTGAGCATGTGAATTAGTGAACTTTCATCCACCAAAGAAGGCATGTATTACACTTTGAAATATTTACTCTGACTTCATAAGTTTTTTGTATCACCAGGTTCTAAAATCGGACATTTGGCAGTAGAAAACACTCTTTGAGCGAATTCTCACCAATACACATGTATTTTACATTGTTTACATAACCATGGCATTCCGTATTCCGAACATGTTTCATGCATCACGGATTCCTCAAACATGCATTTCTGAGCTGTGAACATGCGCATGACAGATGTTTCAACCACCAAACAAGTTACTTATGCACTTTGAAATAGTTCCTTGGACTTCGCTGCTTCTCCTGTCACCAGTTTCAAGAATCACACTTTGATCCCAGAAAAACCCTCTTGGAGCGAATTCTACCCTAGAGATATGTAATTTGAATAGATTCCTTCAACATGATATTCCGTGTTCCATACATGTTACATGCATGACAGATTCGACAAACATGCATTCCTGAGTTGAGAGCATGTGGATTACTGATTTTTCATCCTCTATAAAAGGAATAATTTCATATAGACTCGTGTACACATTTTCACAAGCTTTCCCTAACACAACTTTCGAATTCGTTCATTTTTCACAGAAGAATACTTCTGGAGTGTATTCAACCTAATAGATATTTAATTTACATGAATTCCATCAACATGGCATTCCGGGTTCCGTACATGATACATGCATGAAGGATTCGAGAAACATGCGTTTCTGAGTTGTGAGCATGTGGATTAGTGAACTTTCATCCACCAAAGAAGGCATATATTACACTTTGAAATATTTACTCTGACTTCATAAGTTTTTTGTATCACCAGGTTCTAAAATCGGACATTTGGCAGTAGAAAACACTCTTTGAGCGAATTCTCACCAATACACATGTAATTTTCATTGTATACATAACCATGGCATTCCGTATTCAAAACATGTTTCATGCAACACGGATTCCTCAAACATGCATTTCTGAGCTGTGAACATGCGCATGACAGATGTTTCAACCACCAAACAAGTTACTTATGCACTTTGAAATAGTTCCTTGGACTTCGTTGCTTCTCCTATCACCAGTTTCAAGAATCACACTTTGATCACAGGAAAACCCTCCTGGAGCGAATTCTACCCTAGAGATATGTAATTTGAATAGATTCCTTCAACATGATATTCCGTGTTCCGTACATGTTACATGCATGACGGATTCGACAAACATGCATTCCTGAGTTGTGAGCATGTGGATTACTGATTTTTCATCCTCTATAAAAGGAATAATTTCATATAGACTCGTGTACACATTTTCACAAGCTTTCCCTAACACAAGTTTCGAATTCGTTCATTTTTCACAGAAGAATACTTCTGGAGTGTATTCAACCTAATAGATATTTAATTTACATGAATTCCTTCACCATGGCTTTCCGGGTTCCGTACATGATACATGCATGACGGATTCGAGAAACATGCGTTTCTGAGTTGTGAGCATGTGGATTAGTGAACTTTCATCCACCAAAGAAGGCATATATTACACTATGAAATATTTACTCTGACTTCATAAGTTTTTTGTATCACCAGGTTCTAAAATCGGACATTTGGCAGTAGAAAACACTCTTTGAGCGAATTCTCACCAATACACATGTAATTTACATTGTTTACATAACCATGGCATTCCGTATTCCGAACATGTTTCATGCATCCCGGATTCCTCAAACATGCATTTCTGAGCTGTGAACATGCGCATGCCAGATGTTTCAACCACCAAACAATTTACTTATGCACTTTGAAATAGTTCCTTGGACTTCGTTGCTTCTCCTATCACCAGTTTCAAGAATCACACTTTGATCCCAGAAAAACCCTCTTGGAGCGAATTCTACCCTAGAGATGTGTAATTTGAATAGATTCCTTCAACATGATATTCCGTGTTCCGTACATGTTACATGCATGACGGATTCGACAAACATGCATTCCTGAGTCGTGAGCATGTGGATTACTGATTTTTCATCCTCTATAAAAGGAATAATTTCATATAGACTCGTGTACACATTTTCACAAGCTTTCCCTAACACAAGTTTCGAATTCGTTCATTTTTCACAGAAGAATACTTCTGGAGTGTATTCAACCTAATAGATATATAATTTACATGAATTCCATCAACATGGCATTCCGGGTTCCGTACATGATACATGCATGACGGATTCGAGAAACATGCGTTTCTGAGTTGTGAGCATGTGGATTAGTGAACTTTCATCCACCAAAGAAGGCATATATTACACTTTGAAATATTTACTCTGACTTCATAAGTTTTTTGTATCACCAGGTTCTAAAATCGGACATTTGGCAGTAGAAAACACTCTTTGAGCGAATTCTCACCAATACACATGTAATTTACATTGTTTACATAACGATGGCATTCCGTATTCCGAACATGTTTCATGCATCACGGATTCCTCAAACATGCATTTCTGAGCTGTGAACATGCCCATGACAGATATTTCAACCACCAAACAAGTTACTTATGCACTTTGAAATAGTTCCTTGGACTTCGTTGCTTCTCCTATCACCAGTTTCAAGAATCACACTTTGATCCCAGAAAAACCCTCTTGGAGCGAATTCTACCCTAGAGATATGTAATTTGAATAGATACCTTCAACATGATATTCCGTGTTCCGTACATGTTACATGCATGACGGATTCGACAAACATGCATTCCTGAGTTGAGAGCATGTGGATTACTGATTTTTCATCCTCTATAAAAGGAATAATTTCATATAGACTCGTGTACACATTTTCACAAGCTTTCCCTAAAACAAGTTTCGAATTCGTTCATTTTTCACAGAAGAATACTTCTGGAGTGTATTCAACCTAATAGATATTTAATTTACATGAATTCTATCAACATGGCATTCCGGGTTCCGTACATGATACATGCATGAAGGATTCGAGAAACATGCGTTTCTGAGTTGTGAGCATGTGGATTAGTGAACTTTCATCCACCAAAAAGGCATATATTACACTTTGAAATATTTACTCTGACTTCATAAGTTTTTTGTATCACCAGGTTCTAAAATCGGACATTTGGCAGTAGAAAACACTCTTTGAGCGAATTCTCACCAATACACATGTAATTTACATTGTTTACATAACCATGGCATGCCGTATTCCGAACATGTTTCATGCATCACGGGTTCCTCAAACATGCATTTCTGAGCTGGGGACTTGCGCATGACAGATGTTTCAACCACCAAACAAGTTACTTATGCACTTTGAAATAGTTCCTTGGACTTCGTTGCTTCTCCTATCACCAGTTTCAAGAATCACACTTTGATCACAGGAAAAACCTCTTGGAGCGAATTCTACCCTAGAGATATGTAATTTGAATTGATTCCTTCAACATGATATTCCGTGTTCCGTACATGTTACATGCATAACGGATTCGACAAAGATGCATTCCTGAGTTGTGAGCATGTGGATTACTGATTTTTCATCCTGTATAAAAGGAATAATTTCATATAGACTCGTGTACACATTTTCACAAGCTTTCCCTAACACAATTTCGAATTCGTTCATTTTTCACAGAAGAATACTTCTGGAGTGTATTCAACCTAATAGATATTTAATTTACATGAATTCCTTCACCATGGCTTTCCGGGTTCCGTACATGATACATGCATGACGGATTCGAGAAACATGCGTTTCTGAGTTGTGAGCATGTGGATTAGTGAACTTTCATCCACCAAAGAAGGCATATATTACACTTTGAAATATTTACTCTGACTTCATAAGTTTTTTGTATCACCAGGTTCTAAAATCGGACATTTGGCAGTAGAAAACACTCTTTGAGCGAATTCTCACCAATACACATGTAATTTACATTGTTTACATAACCATGGCATTCCGTATTCCCAACATGTTTCATGCATCACGGATTCCTCAAACATGCATTTCTGAGCTGTGAACATGCGCATGACAGATGTTTCAACCACCAAACAAGTTACTTATGCACTTTGAAATAGTTCCTTGGACTTCGTTGCTTCTCCTATCACCAGTTTCAAGAATCACACTTTGATCCCAGAAAAACCCTCCTGGAGCGAATTCTACCCTAGAGATATGTAATTTGAATTGATTCCTTCAACATGATATTCCGTGTTCCGTACATGTTACATGCATGACGGATTCGACAAAGATGCATTCCTGAGTTGTGAGCATGTGGATTACTGATTTTTCATCCTGTATAAAAGGAATAATTTCATATAGACTCGTGTACACATTTTCACAAGCTTTCCCTAACACAATTTCGAATTCGTTCATTTTTCACAGAAGAATACTTCTGGAGTGTATTCAACCTAATAGATATTTAATTTACATGAATTCCTTCACCATGGCTTTCCGGGTTCCGTACATGATACATGCATGACGGATTCGAGAAACATGTGTTTCTGAGTTGTGAGCATGTGGATTAGTGAACTTTCATCCACCAAAGAAGGCATATATTACACTATGAAATATTTACTCTGACTTCATAAGTTTTTTGTATCACCAGGTTCTAAAATCGGACATTTGGCAGTAGAAAACACTCTTTGAGCGAATTCTCACCAATACACATGTAATTTACATTGTTTACATAACCATGGCATTCCGTATTCCGAACATGTTTCATGCATCCCGGATTCCTCAAACATGCATTTCTGAGCTGTGAACATGCGCATGCCAGATGTTTCAACCACCAAACAATTTACTTATGCACTTTGAAATAGTTCCTTGGACTTCGTTGCTTCTCCTATCACCAGTTTCAAGAATCACACTTTGATCCCAGAAAAACCCTCTTGGAGCGAATTCTACCCTAGAGATGTGTAATTTGAATAGATTCCTTCAACATGATATTCCGTGTTCCGTACATGTTACATGCATGACGGATTCGACAAACATGCATTCCTGAGTCGTGAGCATGTGGATTACTGATTTTTCATCCTCTATAAAAGGAATAATTTCATATAGACTCGTGTACACATTTTCACAAGCTTTCCCTAACACAAGTTTCGAATTCGTTCATTTTTCACAGAAGAATACTTCTGGAGTGTATTCAACCTAATAGATATATAATTTACATGAATTCCATCAACATGGCATTCCGGGTTCCGTACATGATACATGCATGACGGATTCGAGAAACATGCGTTTCTGAGTTGTGAGCATGTGGATTAGTGAACTTTCATCCACCAAAGAAGGCATATATTACACTTTGAACTATTTACTCTGACTTCATAAGTTTTTTGTATCACCAGGTTCTAAAATCGGACATTTGGCAGTAGAAAACACTCTTTGAGCGAATTCTCACCAATACACATGTAATTTACATTGTTTACATAACGATGGCATTCCGTATTCCGAACATGTTTCATGCATCACGGATTCCTCAAACATGCATTTCTGAGCTGTGAACATGCGCATGACAGATGTTTCAACCACCAAACAAGTTACTTATGCACTTTGAAATAGTTCCTTGGACTTCGTTGCTTCTCCTATCACCAGTTTCAAGAATCACACTTTGATCCCAGAAAAACCCTCTTGGAGCGAATTCTACCCTAGAGATATGTAATTTGAATAGATTCCTTCAACATGATATTCCGTGTTCCGTACATGTTACATGCATGACGGATTCGACAAACATGCATTCCTGAGTTGAGAGCATGTGGATTACTGATTTTTCATCCTCTATAAAAGGAATAATTTCATATAGACTCGTGTACACATTTTCACAAGCTTTCCCTAACACAAGTTTCGAATTCGTTCATTTTACACAGAAGAATACTTCTGGAGTGTATTCAACCTAATAGATATTTAATTTACATGAATTCTATCAACATGGCATTCCGGGTTCCGTACATGATACATGCATGAAGGATTCGAGAAACATGCGTTTCTGAGTTGTGAGCATGTGGATTAGTGAACTTTCATCCACCAAAAAGGCATATATTACACTTTGAAATATTTACTCTGACTTCATAGGTTTTTTGTATCACCAGGTTCTAAAATCGGACATTTGGCAGTAGAAAACACTCTTTGAGCGAATTCTCACCAATACACATGTAATTTACATTGTTTACATAACCATGGCATGCCGTATTCCGAACATGTTTCATGCATCACGGGTTCCTCAAACATGCATTTCTGAGCTGGGGACTTGCGCATGACAGATGTTTCAACCACCAAACAAGTTACTTATGCACTTTGAAATAGTTCCTTGGACTTCGTTGCTTCTCCTATCACCAGTTTCAAGAATCACACCTTGATCCCAGAAAAACCCTCTTGGAGCGAATTCTACCCTAGAGATATGTAATTTGAATAGATTCCTTCAACATGATATTCCGTGTTCCGTACATGTTACATGCATGACGGATTCGACAAACATGCATTCCAGAGTTGTGAGCATGTGGATTACTGATTTTTCATCCTCTATAAAAGGAATAATTTCATATAGACTCGTGTACACATTTTCACAAGCTTACCCTAACACAAGTTTCGAATTCGTTCATTTTTCACAGAAGAATACTTCTGGAGTGTATTCAACCTAATAGATATATAATTTACATGAATTCCATCAACATGGCATTCCGGGTTCCGTACATGATACATGCATGATGGATTCGAGAAACATGCGTTTCTGAGTTGTGAGCATGTGGATTAGTGAACTTTCATCCACCAAAGAAGGCATATATTACACTTTGAAATATTTACTCTGACTTCATAAGTTTTTTGTATCACCAGGTTCTAAAATCGGACATTTGGCAGTAGAAAACACTCTTTGAGCGAATTCTCACCAATACACATGTAATTTTCATTGTTTACATAACCATGGCATTCCGTATTCCGAACATGTTTCATGCATCACGGATTCCTCAAACATGCATTTCTGAGCTGTGAACATGCGCATGACAGATGTTTCAACCACCAAACAAGTTACTTATGCACTTTGAAATAGTTCCTTGGACTTCGTTGCTTCTCCTATCACCAGTTTCAAGAATCACACTTTGATCCCAGAAAAACACTCTTGGAGCGAATTCTACCCTAGAGATATGTAATTTGAATAGATTCCTTCAACATGGTATTCCGTGTTCCGTACATGTTACATGCATGACGGATTCGACAAAAATGCATTCCAGAGTTGTGAGCATGTGGATTACTGATTTTTCATCCTCTATAAAAGGAATAATTTCATATAGACTCGTGTACACATTTTCACAAGCTTTCCCTAACACAAGTTTCGAATTCGTTCATTTTTCACAGAAGAATACTTCTGGAGTGTATTCAACCTAATACATATTTAATTTACATGAATTCTATCAACATGGCATTCCGGGTTCCGTACATGATACATGCATGAAGGATTCGAGAAACATGCGTTTCTGAGTTGTGAGCATGTGGATTAGTGAACTTTCATCCACCAAAGAAGGCATATATTACACTTTGAAATATTTACTCTGACTTCATAAGTTTTTTGTATCACCAGGTTCTAAAATCGGACATTTGGCAGTAGAAAACACTCTTTGAGCGAATTCTCACCAATACACATGTAATTTACATTGTTTACATAACCATGGCATTCCGTATTCCGAACATGTTTCATGCATCACGGATTCCTCAAACATGCATTTCTGAGCTGTGAACATGCGCATGCCAGATGTTTCAACCACCAAACAAGTTACTTAGGAGCTTTGAAATATTTCCTTGGACTTCGTTGCTTCTCCTATCACCAGTTTCAAGAATCACACTTTGATCACAGGAAAACCCTCCTGGACCGAATTCTATCCTAGAGATATGTAATTTGAATAGATACCTTCAACATGATATTCCGTGTTCCGTACATGTTACATGCATGACGGATTCGACAAACATGCATTCCTGAGTTGTGAGCATGTGGTTTACAGATTTTTCATCCTCTATAAAAGGAATAATTTCATATAGACTCGTGTACACATTTTCACAAGCTTTCCCTAAAACAAGTTTCGAATTCGTTCATTTTTCACAGAAGAATACTTCTGGAGTGTATTCAACCTAATAGATATATAATTTACATGAATTCCATCAACATGGCATTCCGGGTTCCGTACATGATACATGCATGACGGATTCGAGAAACATGCGTTTCTGAGTTGTGAGCATGTGGATTAGTGAACTTTCATCCACCAAAGAAGGCATATATTACACTTTGAAATATTTACTCTGACTTCATAAGTTTTTTGTATCACCAGGTTCTAAAATCGGACATTTGGCAGTAGAAAACACTCTTTGAGCGAATTCTCACCAATACACATGTAATTTACATTGTTTATATAACCATGGCATTCCGTATTCCGAACATGTTTCATGCATCACGGATTCCTCAAACATGCATTTCTGAGCTGTGAACATGCGCATGACAGATGTTTCAACCACCAAACAAGTTACTTATGCACTTTGAAATAGTTCCTTGGACTTCGTTGCTTCTCCTATCACCAGTTTCAAGAATCACACATTGATCCCAGAAAAACCCTCTTGGAGGGAATTCTACCCTAGAGATATGTAATTTGAATAGATTCCTTCAACATGATATTCCGTGTTCCGTACATGTTACATGCATGACGGATTCGACAAACATGCATTCCTGAGTTGAGAGCATGTGGATTACTGACTTTTCATCCTCTATAAAAGGAATAATTTCATATAGACTCGTGTACACATTTTCACAAGCTTTCCCTAACACAAGTTTCGAATTCGTTCATTTTTCACAGAAGAATACTTCTGGAGTGTATTCAACCTAATAGATATTTAATTTACATGAATTCTATCAACATGGCATTCCGGGTTCCGTACATGATACATGCATGAAGGATTCGAGAAACATGCGTTTCTGAGTTGTGAGCATGTGGATTAGTGAACTTTCATCCACCAAAGAAGGCATATATTACACTTTGAAATATTTACTCTGACTTCATAAGTTTTTTGTATCACCAGGTTCTAAAATCGGACATTTGGCAGTAGAAAACACTCTTTGAGCGAATTCTCACCAATACACATGTAATTTACATTGTTTACATAACCATGGCATTCCGTATTCCGAACATGTTTCATGCATCACGGATTCCTCAAACATGCATTTCTGAGCTGTGAACATGCGCATGCCATATGTTTCAACCACCAAACAAGTTATTTAGGAGCTTTGAAATATTTCCTTGGACTTCGTTGCTTCTCCTATCACCAGTATCAAGAATCACACTTTGATCACAGGAAAACCCTCCTGGACCGAATTCTATCCTAGAGATATGTAATTTGAATAGATACCTTCAACATGATATTCCGTGTTCCGTACATGTTACATGCATGACGGATTCGACAAACATGCATTCCTGAGTTGTGAGCATGTGGTTTACTGATTTTTCATCCTCTATAAAAGGAATAATTTCATATAGACTCGTGTACACATTTTCACAAGCTTTCTCTAACACAAGTTTCGAATTCGTTCATTTTTCACAGAAGAATACTTCTGGAGTGTATTCAACCTAATAGATATATAATTTACATGAATTCCATCAACATGGCATTCCGGGTTCCGTACATGATACATGCATGACGGATTCGAGAAACATGCGTTTCTGAGTTGTGAGCATGTGGATTAGTGAATTTTCATCCACCAAAGAAGGCATATATAACACTTTGAAATATTTACTCTGACTTCATAAGTTTTTTGTATCACCAGGTTCTAAAATCGGACATTTGGCAGTAGAAAACACTCTTTGAGCGAATTCTCACCAATACACATGTAATTTACATTGTTTACATAACCATGGCATTCCGTATACCGAACATGTTTCATGAATCACGGATTCCTCAAACATGCATTTCTGAGCTGTGAACATGCGCATGACAGATGTTTCAACCACCAAACAAGTTACTTATGCACTTTGAAATAGTTCCTTGGACTTCGTTGCTTCTCCTATCACCAGTTTCAAGAATCACACTTTGATCCCAGAAAAACCCTCTTGGAGCGAATTCTACCCTAGAGATATGTAATTTGAAAAGATTCCTTCAACATGATATTCCGTGTTCCGTACATGTTACATGCATGACGGATTCGACAAACATGCATTCCTGAGTTGAGAGCATGTGGATTAATGATTTTTCATCCTCTATAAAAGGAATAATTTCATGTAGACTCGTGTACACATTTTCACAAGCTTTCCCTAACACAAGTTTCGAATTCGTTCATTTTTCACAGAAGAATACTTCTGGAGTGTATTCAACCTAATAGATATTTAATTTACATGAATTCTATCAACATGGCATTCCGGGTTCCGTACATGATATATGCATGAAGGATTCGAGAAACATGCGTTTCTGAGTTGTGAGCATGTGGATTAGTGAACTTTCATCCACCAAAGAAGGCATATATTACACTTTGAAATATTTACTCTGACTTCATAAGTTTTTTGTATCACCAGGTTCTAAAATCGGACATTTGGCAGTAGAAAACACTCTTTGAGCGAATTCTCACCAATACACATGTAATTTACATTGTTTACATAACCATGGCATTCCGTATTCCCAACATGTTTCATGCATCACGGATTCCTCAAACATGCATTTCTGAGCTGTGAACATGCGCATGACAGATGTTTCAACCACCAAACAAGTTACTTATGCACTTTGAAATAGTTCCTTGGACTTCGTTGCTTCTCCTATCACCAGTTTCAAGAATCACACTTTGATCCCAGAAAAACCCTCTTGGAGGGAATTCTACCCTAGAGATATGTAATTTGAATAGATTCCTTCAACATGATATTCCGTGTTCCGTACATGTTACATGCATGACGGATTCGACAAACATGCATTCCTGAGTTGAGAGCATGTGGATTACTGATTTTTCATCCTCTATAAAAGGAATAATTTCATATAGACTCGTGTACACATTTTCACAAGCTTTCCCTAAAACAAGTTTCGAATTCGTTCATTTTTCACAGAAGAATACTTCTGGAGTGTATTCAACCTAATAGATATTTAATTTACATGAATTCCATCAACATGGCATTCCGGGTTCCGTACATGATACATGCATGAAGGATTCGAGAAACATGCGTTTCTGAGTTGTGAGCATGTGGATTAGTGAACTTTCATCCACCAAAGAAGGCATATATTACACTTTGAAATATTTACTCTGACTTCATAAGTTTTTTGTATCACCAGGTTCTAAAATCGGACATTTGGCAGTAGAAAACACTCTTTGAGCGAATTCTCACCAATACACATGTAATTTACATTGTTTACATAACCATGGCATTCCGTATTCCGAACATGTTTCATGCATCACGGGTTCTTCAAACATGCATTTCTGAGCTGTGAACATGCGCATGACAGATGTTTCAACCACCAAACAAGTTACTTATGCACTTTGAAATAGTTCCTTGGACTTCGTTGCTTCTCCTATCACCAGTTTCAAGAATCACACTTTGATCCCAGAAAAACCCTCTTGGAGCGAATTCTACCCTAGAGATATGTAATTTGAATAGATTCCTTCAACATGATATTCCGTGTTCCGTACATGTTACATGCATGACGGATTCGACAAACATGCATTCCTGAGTTGAGAGCATGTGGATTACTGATTTTTCATCCTCTATAAAAGGAATAATTTCATATAGACTCGTGTACACATTTTCACAAGCTTTCCCTAAAACAAGTTTCGAATTCGTTCATTTTTCACAGAAGAATACTTCTGGAGTGTATTCAACCTAATAGATATTTAATTTACATGAATTCTATCAACATGGCATTCCGGGTTCCGTACATGATACATGCATGAAGGATTCGAGAAACATGCGTTTCTGAGTTGTGAGCATGTGGATTAGTGAACTTTCATCCACCAAAGAAGGCATATATTACACTTTGAAATATTTACTCTGACTTCATAAGTTTTTTGTATCACCAGGTTCTAAAATCGGACATTTGGCAGTAGAAAACACTCTTTGAGCGAATTCTCACCAATACACATGTAATTTACATTGTTTACATAACCATGGCATTCCGTATTCCGAACATGTTTCATGCATCACGGGTTCTTCAAACATGAATTTCTGAGCTGTGAACATGCGCATGACAGATGTTTCAACCACCAAACAAGTTACTTATGCACTTTGAAATAGTTCCTTGGACTTCGTTGCTTCTCCTATCACCAGTTTCAAGAATCACACTTTGATCACAGGAAAACCCTCCTGGAGCGAATTCTACCCTAGAGATATGTAATTTGAATAGATTCCTTCAACATGATATTCCGTGTTCCGTACATGTTACATGCATGACGGATTCGACAAAGATGCATTCCTGAGTTGTGAGCATGTGGATTACTGATTTTTCATCCTCTATAAAAGGAATAATTTCATATAGACTCGTGTACACATTTTCACAAGCTTTCCCTAACACAAGTTTCGAATTCGTTCATTTTTCACAGAAGAATACTTCTGGAGTGTAGTCAACCTAATAGATATTTAATTTACATGAATTCCTTCACCATGGCTTTCCGGGTTCCGTACATGATACATGCATGACGGATTCGAGAAACATGCGTTTCTGATTTATGAGCATGTGGATTAGTGAACTTTCATCCACCAAAGAAGGCATATATTACACTATGAAATATTTACTCTGACTTCATAAATTTTTTGTATCACCAGGTTCTAAAATCGGACATTTGGCAGTAGAAAACACTCTCTGAGCGAATTCTCACCAATACACATGTAATTAACATTATTTACATAACCATGGCATTCCGTATTCCGAACATGTTTCATGCATCCCGGATTCCTCAAACATGCATTTCTGAGCTGTGAACATGCGCATGCCAGATGTTTCAACCACCAAAAAAGTTACTTAGGAGCTTTGAAATATTTCCTTGGACTTCGTTGCTTCTCCTATCACCAGTTTCAAGAATCACACTTTGATCACAGGAAAACCCTCCTGGACCGAATTCTACCCTAGAGATATGTAATTTGAATAGATACCTTCAACATGATATTCCGTGTTCTGTACATGTTACATGCATGACGGATTCGACAAACATACATTCCTGAGTTGTGAGCATGTGGTTTACTGATTTCTCATCCTCTATAAAAGGAATAATTTCATATAGACTCGTGTACACATTTTCACAAGCTTTCCCTAACACAAGTTTCGAATTCGTTCATTTTTCACAGAAGAATACTTCTGGAGTGTATTCAACCTAATAGATATATAATTTACATGAATTCCATCAACATGGCATTCCGGGTTCCGTACATGATACATGCATGACAGATTCGAGAACCATGCGTTTCTGAGTTGTGAGCATGTGAATTAGTGAACTTTCATCCACCAAAGAAGGCATATATTACACTTTGAAATATTTACTCTGACTTCATAAGTTTTTTGTATCACCAGGTTCTAAAATCGGACATTTGGCAGTAGAAAACACTCTTTGAGCGAATTCTCACCAATACACATGTAATTTACATTGTTTACATAACCATGGCATTCCGTATTCCGAACATGATTCATGAATCACGGATTCCTCAAACATGCATTTCTGAGCTGTGAACATGCGCATGACAGATGTTTCAACCACCAAACAAGTTACTTATGCACTTTGAAATAGTTCCTTGGACTTCGTTGCTTCTCCTATCACCAGTTTCAAGAATCACACTTTGATCCCAGAAAAACCCTCTTGGAGCGAATTCTACCCTAGAGATATGTAATTTGAATAGATTCCTTCAACATGATATTCCGTGTTCCGTACATGTTACATGCATGACGGATTCGACAAACATGCATTCCTGAGTTAAGAGCATGTGGATTACTGATTTTTCATCCTCTATAAAAGGAATAAATTCATATAGACGCGTGTACACATTTTCACAAGCTTTCCCTAACACAAGTTTCGAATTCGTTCATTTTTCACAGAAGAATACTTCTGGAGTGTATTCAACCTAATAGATATATAATTTACATGAATTCCATCAACATGGCATTCCGGGTTCCGTACATGAAACATGCATGACGGATTCGAGAAACATGCGTTTCTGAGTTGTGAGCATGTGGATTAGTGAACTTTCATCCACCAAAGAAGGCATATATTACAATTTGAAATATTTACTCTGACTTCATAAGTTTTTTGTATCACCAGGTTCTAAAATCGGACATTTGGCAGTAGAAAACACTCTTTGAGCGAATTCTCACCAATACACATGTAATTTACATTGTTTACATAACCATGGCATTCCGTATTCCGAACATGTTTCATGCATCACGGATTCCTCAAACATGCATTTCTGAGCTGTGAACATGCGCATGACAGATGTTTCAACCACCAAACAAGTTACTTATGCACTTTGAAATAGTTCCTTGGACTTCATTGCTTCTCCTATTACCAGTTTCAAGAATCACACTTTGATCCCAGAAAAACCCTCTTGGAGCGAATTCTACCCTAGAGATATGTAATTTGAATAGATTCCTTCAACATGATATTCCGTGTTCCGTACATGTTACATGCATGACGGATTCGACAAACATGCATTCCTGAGTTGAGAGCATGTGGATTACTGATTTTTCATCCTCTATAAAAGGAATAATTTCATATAGACTCGTGTACACATTTTCACAAGCTTTCCCTAACACAAGTTTCGAATTCGTTCATTTTTCACAGAAGAATACTTCTGGAGTGTATTCAACCTAATAGATATTTAATTTACATGAATTCCTTCACCATGGCTTTCCGGGTTCCGTACATGATACATGCATTACGGATTCGAGAAACATGCGTTTCTGAGTTGTGAGCATGTGGATTAGTGAACTTTCATCCACCAAAGAAGGTATATATTACACTATGAATTATTTACTCTGACTTCATAAGTTTTTTGTATCACCAGGTTCTAAAATCGGACATTTGGCAGTAGAAAACACTCTTTGAGCGAATTCTCACCAATACACATGTAATTTACATTGTTTACATAACCATGGCATTCCGTATTCCGAACATGTTTCATGCATCCCAGATTCCTCAAACATGCATTTCTGAGCTGTGAACATGCGCATGCCAGATGTTTCAACCACCAAACAAGTTACTTAGGAGCTTTGAAATATTTCCTTGGACTTCGTTGCTTCTCCTATCACCAGTTTCAAGAATCACACTTTGATCACAGGAAAACCCTACTGGACCGAATACTACCCTAGAGATATGTAATTTGAATAGATACCTTCAACATGATATTCCGTGTTCTGTACATGTTACATGCATGACGGATTCGACAAACATGCATTCCTGAGTTGTGAGCATGTGGTTTACTGATTTTTCATCCTCTATAAAAGGAATAATTTCATATAGACTCGTGTACACATTTTCACAAGCTTTCCCTAACACAAGTTTCGAATTCGTTCATTTTTCACAGAAGAATACTTCTGGAGTGTATTCAACCTAATAGATATATAATTTACATGAATTCCATCAACATGGCATTCCGGGTTCCGTACATTATACATGCATGACAGATTCGAGAAACATGCGTTTCTGAGTTGTGAGCATGTGAATTAGTGAACTTTCATCCACCAAAGAAGGCATGTATTACACTTTGAAATATTTACTCTGACTTCATAAGTTTTTTGTATCACCAGGTTCTAAAATCGGACATTTGGCAGTAGAAAACACTCTTTGAGCGAATTCTCACCAATACACATGTATTTTACATTGTTTACATAACCATGGCATTCCGTATTCCGAACATGTTTCATGCATCACGGATTCCTCAAACATGCATTTCTGAGCTGTGAACATGCGCATGACAGATGTTTCAACCACCAAACAAGTTACTTATGAACTTTGAAATATTTCCTTGGACTTCGCTGCTTCTCCTGTCACCAGTTTCAAGAATCACACTTTGATCCCAGAAAAACCCTCTTGGAGCGAATTCTACCCTAGAGATATGTAATTTGAATAGATTTCTTCAACATGATATTCCGTGTTCCATACATGTTACATGCATGACAGATTCGACAAACATGCATTCCTGAGTTGAGAGCATGTGGATTACTGATTTTTCATCCTCTATAAAAGGAATAATTTCATATAGACTCGTGTACACATTTTCACAAGCTTTCCCTAAAACAAGTTTCGAATTCGTTCATTTTTCACAGAAGAATACTTCTGGAGTGTATTCAACCTAATAGATATTTAATTTACATGAATTCTATCAACATGGCATTCCGGGTTCCGTACATGATACATGCATGAAGGATTCGAGAAACATGCGTTTCTGAGTTGTGAGCATGTGGATTAGTGAACTTTCATCCACCAAAAAGGCATATATTACACTTTGAAATATTTACTCTGACTTCATAAGTTTTTTGTATCACCAGGTTCTAAAATCGGACATTTGGCAGTAGAAAACACTCTTTGAGCGAATTCTCACCAATACACATGTAATTTACATTGTTTACATAACCATGGCATGCCGTATTCCGAACATGTTTCATGCATCACGGGTTCCTCAAACATGCATTTCTGAGCTGGGGACTTGCGCATGACAGATGTTTCAACCACCAAACAAGTTACTTATGCACTTTGAAATAGTTCCTTGGACTTCGTTGCTTCTCCTATCACCAGTTTCAAGAATCACACCTTGATCCCAGAAAAACCCTCTTGGAGCGAATTCTACCCTAGAGATATGTAATTTGAATAGATTCCTTCAACATGATATTCCGTGTTCCGTACATGTTACATGCATGACGGATTCGACAAACATGCATTCCAGAGTTGTGAGCATGTGGATTACTGATTTTTCATCCTCTATAAAAGGAATAATTTCATATAGACTCGTGTACACATTTTCACAAGCTTACCCTAACACAAGTTTCGAATTCGTTCATTTTTCACAGAAGAATACTTCTGGAGTGTATTCAACCTAATAGATATATAATTTACATGAATTCCATCAACATGGCATTCCGGGTTCCGTACATGATACATGCATGACGGATTCGAGAAACATGCGTTTGTGAGTTGTGAGCATGTGGATTAGTGAACTTTCATCCACCAAAGAAGGCATATATTACACTTTGAAATATTTACTCTGACTTCATAAGTTTTTTGTATCACCAGGTTCTAAAATCGGACATTTGGCAGTAGAAAACACTCTTTGAGCGAATTCTCACCAATACACATGTAATTTACATTGTTTACATAACCATGGCATTCCGTATTCCGAACATGTTTCATGCATCCCAGATTCCTCAAACATGCATTTCTGAGCTGTGAACATGCGCATGCCAGATGTTTCAACCACCAAACAAGTTACTTAGGAGCTTTGAAATATTTCCTTGGACTTCGTTGCTTCTCCTATCACCAGTTTCAAGAATCACACTTTGATCACAGGAAAACCCTCCTGGACCGAATTCTACCCTAGAGATATGTAATTTGAATAGATACCTTCAACATGATATTCCGTGTTCTGTACATGTTACATGCATGACGGATTCGACAAACATGCATTCCTGAGTTGTGAGCATGTGGTTTACTGATTTTTCATCCTCTATAAAAGGAATAATTTCATATAGACTCGTGTACACATTTTCACAAGCTTTCCCTAACACAAGTTTCGAATTCGTTCATTTTTCACAGAAGAATACTTCTGGAGTGTATTCAACCTAATAGATATATAATTTACATGAATTCCATCAACATGGCATTCCGGGTTCCGTACATGATACATGCATGACAGATTCGAGAAACATGCGTTTCTGAGTTGTGAGCATGTGGATTAGTGAACTTTCATCCACCAAAGAAGGCATGTATTACACTTTAAATATTTACTCTGACTTCATAAGTTTTTTGTATCACCAGGTTCTAAAATCGGACATTTGGCAGTAGAAAACACACTTTGAGCGAATTCTCACCAATACACATGTATTTTACATTGTTTACATAACCATGGCATTCCGTATTCCGAACATGTTTCATGCATCACGGATTCCTCAAACATGCATTTCTGAGCTGTGAACATGCGCATGACAGATGTTTCAACCACCAAACAATTTACTTATGCACTTTGAAATATTTCCTTGGACTTCGCTGCTTCTCCTGTCACCAGTTTCAAGAATCACACTTTGATCCCAGAAAAACCCTCTTGGAGCGAATTCTACCCTAGAGATATGTAATTTGAATAGATTCCTTCAACATGATATTCCGTGTTCCATACATGTTACATGCATGACAGATTCGACAAACATGCATTCCTGAGTTGAGAGCATGTGGATTACTGATTTTTCATCCTCTATAAAAGGAATAATTTCATATAGACTTGTGTACACATTTTCACAAGCTTTCCCTAAAACAAGTTTCGAATTCGTTCATTTTTCACAGAAGAATACTTCTGGAGTGTATTCAACCTAATAGATATTTAATTTACATGAATTCCATCAACATGGCATTCCGGGTTCCGTACATGATACATGCATGAAGGATTCGAGAAACATGCGTTTCTGAGTTGTGAGCATGTGGATTAGTGAACTTTCATCCACCAAAGAAGGCATATATTACACTTTGAAATATTTACTCTGACTTCATAAGTTTTTTGTATCACCAGGTTCTAAAATCGGACATTTGGCAGTAGAAAACACTCTTTGAGCGAATTCTCACCAATACACATGTAATTTTCATTGTATACATAACCATGGCATTCCGTATTCAAAACATGTTTCATGCAACACGGATTCCTCAAACATGCATTTCTGAGCTGTGAACATGCGCATGACAGATGTTTCAACCACCAAACAAGTTACTTATGCACTTTGAAATAGTTCCTTGGACTTCGTTGCTTCTCCTATCACCAGTTTCAAGAATCACACTTTGATCACAGGAAAACCCTCCTGGAGCGAATTCTACCCTAGAGATATGTAATTTGAATAGATTCCTTCAACATGATATTCCGTGTTCCGTACATGTTACATGCATGACGGATTCGACAAACATGCATTCCTGAGTCGTGAGCATGTGGATTACTGATTTTTCATCCTCTATAAAAGGAATAATTTCATATAGACTCGTGTACACATTTTCACAAGCTTTCCCTAACACAAGTTTCGAATTCGTTCATTTTTCACAGAAGAATACTTCTGGAGTGTATTCAACCTAATAGATATATAATTTACATGAATTCCATCAACATGGCATTCCGGGTTCCGTACATGATACATGCATGACGGATTCGAGAAACATGCGTTTCTGAGTTGTGAGCATGTGGATTAGAGAACTTTCATCCACCAAAGAAGGCATATATTACACTTTGAAATATTTACTCTGACTTCATAAGTTTTTTGTATCACCAGGTTCTAAAATCGGACATTTGGCAGTAGAAAACACTCTTTGAGCGAATTCTCACCAATACACATGTAATTTACATTGTTTACATAACGATGGCATTCCGTATTCCGAACAAGTTTCATGCATCACGGATTCCTCAAACATGCATTTCTGAGCTGTGAACATGCGCATGACAGATGTTTCAACCACCAAACAAGTTACTTATGCACTTTGAAATAGTTCCTTGGACTTCGTTGCTTCTCCTATCACCAGTTTCAAGAATCACACTTTGATCCCAGAAAAACCCTCTTGGAGCGAATTCTACCCTAGAGATATGTAATTTGAATAGATTCCTTCAACATGATATTCCGTGTTCCGTACATGTTACATGCATGACGGATTCGACAAACATGCATTCCTGAGTTGAGAGCATGTGGATTACTGATTTTTCATCCTCTATAAAAGGAATAATTTCATATAGACTCGTGTACACATTTTCACAAGCTTTCCCTAAAACAAGTTTCGAATTCGTTCATTTTTCACAGAAGAATACTTCTGGAGTGTATTCAACCTAATAGATATTTAATTTACATGAATTCTATCAACATGGCATTCCGGGTTCCGTACATGATACATGCATGAAGGATTCGAGAAACATGCGTTTCTGAGTTGTGAGTATGTGGATTAGTGAACTTTCATCCACCAAAAAGGCATATATTACACTTTGAAATATTTACTCTGACTTCATAAGTTTTTTGTATCACCAGGTTCTAAAATCGGACATTTGGCAGTAGAAAACACTCTTTGAGCGAATTCTCACCAATACACATGTAATTTACATTGTTTACATAACCATGGCATGCCGTATTCCGAACATGTTTCATGCATCACGGGTTCCTCAAACATGCATTTCTGAGCTGGGGACTTGCGCATGACAGATGTTTCAACCACCAAACAAGTTACTTATGCACTTTGAAATAGTTCCTTGGACTTCGTTGCTTCTCCTATCACCAGTTTCAAGAATCACACTTTGATCACAGGAAAACCCTCCTGGAGCGAATTCTACCCTAGAGATATGTAATTTGAATAGATACCTTCAACATGATATTCCGTGTTCTGTACATGTTACATGCATGACGGATTCGACAAACATGCATTCCTGAGTTGTGAGCATGTGGATTACTGATTTTTCATCCTCTATAAAAGGAATAATTTCATATAGACTCGTGTACACATTTTCACAAGCTTTCCCAAACACAAGTTTCGAATTCGTTCATTTTTCACAGAAGAATACTTCTGGAGTGTATTCAACCTAATAGAAATATAATTTACATGAATTCCATCAACATGGCATTCCGGGTTCCGTACATGATACATGCATGACAGATTCGAGAAACATGCGTTTCTGAGTTGTGAGCATGTGAATTAGTGAACTTTCATCCAACAAAGAAGGCATGTATTACACTTTGGAATATTTACTCTGACTTCATAAGTTTTTTGTATCACCAGGTTCTAAAATCGGACATTTGGCAGTAGAAAACACTCTCTGAGCGAATTCTCACCAATAAACATGTAATTTACATTGTTTACATAACCATGGCATTCCGTATTCCGAACATGTTTCATGCATCCCGGATTCCTCAAACATGCATTTCTGAGCTGTGAACATGCGCATGACAGATGTTTCAACCACCAAAAAAGTTACTTAGGAGCTTTGAAATATTTCCTTGGACTTCGTTGCTTCTCCTATCACCAGTTTCAAGAATCACACTTTGATCACAGGAAAACCCTCCTGGACCGAATTCTACCCTAGAGATATGTAATTTGAATAGATACCTTCAACATGATATTCCGTGTTCTGTACATGTTACATGCATGACGGATTCGACAAACATGCATTCCTGAGTTGTGAGCATGTGGTTTACTGATTTCTCATCCTCTATAAAAGGAATAATTTCATATAGACTCGTGTACACATTTTCACAAGCTTTCCCTAACACAAGTTTCGAATTCGTTCATTTTTCACAGAAGAATACTTCTGGAGTGTATTCAACCTAATAGATATATAATTTACATGAATTCCATCAACATGGCATTCCGGGTTCCGTACATGATACATGCATGACAGATTCGAGAACCATGCGTTTCTGAGTTGTGAGCATGTGAATTAGTGAACTTTCATCCACCAAAGAAGGCATATATTACACTTTGAAATATTTACTCTGACTTCATAAGTTTTTTGTATCACCAGGTTCTAAAATCGGACATTTGGCAGTAGAAAACACTCTTTGAGCGAATTCTCACCAATACACATGTAATTTACATTGTTTACATAACCATGGCATTCCGTATTCCGAACATGATTCATGAATCACGGATTCCTCAAACATGCATTTCTGAGCTGTGAACATGCGCATGACAGATGTTTCAACCACCAAACAAGTTATTATGCACTTTGAAATAGTTCCTTGGACTTTGTTGCTTCTCCTATCACCAGTTTCAAGAATCACACCTTGATCCCAGAAAAACCCTCTTGGAGCGAATTCTACCCTAGAGATATGTAATTTGAATAGATTCCTTCAACATGATATTCCGTGTTCCGTACATGTTACATGCATGACGGATTCGACAAACATGCATTCCAGAGTTGTGAGCATGTCGATTACTGATTTTTCATCCTCTATAAAAGGAATAATTTCATATAGACTCGTGTACACATTTTCACAAGCTTTCCCTAACACAAGTTTCGAATTCGTTCATTTTTCACAGAAGAATACTTCTGGAGTGTATTCAACCTAATAGATATATAATTTACATGAATTCCATCAACATGGCATTCCGGGTTCCGTACATGATACATGCATGACGGATTCGAGAAACATGCGTTTCTGAGTTGTGAGCATGTGGATTAGTGAACTTTCATCCACCAAAGAAGGCATATATTACACTTTGAAATATTTACTCTGACTTCATAAGTTTTTTGTATCACCAGGTTCTAAAATCGGACATTTGGCAGTAGAAAACACTCTTTGAGCGAATTCTCACCAATACACATGTAATTTTCATTGTATACATAACCATGGCATTCCGTATTCCGAACATGTTTCATGCAACACGGATTCCTCAAACATGCATTTCTGAGCTGTGAACATGCGCATGACAGATGTTTCAACCACCAAACAAGTTACTTATGCACTTTGAAATAGTTCCTTGGACTTCGTTGCTTCTCCTATCACCAGTTTCAAGAATCACACTTTGATCCCAGAAAAAGCCTCTTGGAGCGAATTCTACCCTAGAGATATGTAATTTGAATAGATTCCTTCAACATGATATTCCGTGTTCCGTACATGTTACATGCATGACGGATTCGACAAACATGCATTCCTGAGTTAAGAGCATGTGGATTACTGATTTTTCATCCTCTATAAAAGGAATAATTTCATATAGACTCGTGTACACATTTTCACAAGCTTTCCCTAACACAAGTTTCGAATTCGTTCATTTTTCACAGAAGAATACTTCTGGAGTGTATTCAACCTAATAGATATATAATTTACATGAATTCCATCAACATGGCATTCCGGGTTCCGTACATGAAACATGCATGACGGATTCGAGAAACATGCGTTTCTGAGTTGTGAGCATGTGGATTAGTGAACTTTCATCCACCAAAGAAGGCATATATTACACGTTGAAATATTTACTCTGACTTCATAAGTTTTTTGTATCACCAGGTTCTAAAATCGGACATTTGGCAGTAGAAAACACTCTTTGAGCGAATTCTCACCAATACACATGTAATTTACATTGTTTACATAACCATGGCATTCCGTATTCCGAACATGTTTCATGCATCACGGATTCCTCAAACATGCATTTCTGAGCTGTGAACATGCGCATGACAGATGTTTCAACCACCAAACAAGTTACTTATGCACTTTGAAATAGTTCCTTGGACTTCATTGCTTCTCCTATTACCAGTTTCAAGAATCACACTTTGATCCCAGAAAAACCCTCTTGGAGCGAATTCTACCCTAGAGATATGTAATTTGAATAGATTCCTTCAACATGATATTCCGTGTTCCGTACATGTTACATGCATGACGGATTCGACAAACATGCATTCCTGAGTTGAGAGCATGTGGATTACTGATTTTTCATCCTCTATAAAAGGAATAATTTCATATAGACTCGTATACACATTTTCACAAGCTTTCCCTAACACAAGTTTCGAATTCGTTCATTTTTCACAGAAGAATACTTCTGGAGTGTATTCAACCTAATAGATATTTAATTTACATGAATTCCTTCACCATGGCTTTCCGGGTTCCGTACATGATACATGCATTACGGATTCGAGAAACATGCGTTTCTGAGTTGTGAGCATGTGGATTAGTGAACTTTCATCCACCAAAGAAGGTATATATTACACTATGAAATATTTACTCTGACTTCATAAGTTTTTTGTATCACCAGGTTCTAAAATCGGACATTTGGCAGTAGAAAACACTCTTTGAGCGAATTCTCACCAATACACATGTAATTTACATTGTTTACATAACCATGGCATTCCGTATTCCGAACATGTTTCATGCATCCCAGATTCCTCAAACATGCATTTCTGAGCTGTGAACATGCGCATGCCAGATGTTTCAACCACCAAACAAGTTACTTAGGAGCTTTGAAATAGTTCCTTGGACTTCGTTGCTTCTCCTATCACCAGTTTCAAGAATCACACTTTGATCACAGGAAAACCCTCCTGGACCGAATTCTACCCTAGAGATATGTAATTTGAATAGATACCTTCAACATGATATTCCGTGTTCTGTACATGTTACATGCATGACGGATTCGACAAACATGCATTCCTGAGTTGTGAGCATGTGGTTTACTGATTTTTCATCCTCTATAAAAGGAATAATTTCATATAGACTCGTGTACACATTTTCACAAGCTTTCCCTAACACAAGTTTCGAATTCGTTCATTTTTCACAGAAGAATACTTCTGGAGTGTATTCAACCTAATAGATATATAATTTACATGAATTCCATCAACATGGCATTCCGGGTTCCGTACATGATACATGCATGAAGGATTCGAGAAACATGCGTTTCTGAGTTGTGAGCATGTGGATTAGTGAACTTTCATCCACCAAAGAAGGCATATATTACACTTTGAAATATTTACTCTGACTTCATAAGTTTTTTGTATCACCAGGTTCTAAAATCGGACATTTGGCAGTAGAAAACACTCTTTGAGCGAATTCTCACCAATACACATGTAATTTTCATTGTATACATAACCATGGCATTCCGTATTCAAAACATGTTTCATGCAACACGGATTCCTCAAACATGCATTTCTGAGCTGTGAACATGCGCATGACAGATGTTTCAACCACCAAACAAGTTACTTATGCACTTTGAAATAGTTCCTTGGACTTCGTTGCTTCTCCTATCACCAGTTTCAAGAATCACACTTTGATCACAGGAAAACCCTCCTGGAGCGAATTCTTCCCTAGAGATATGTAATTTGAATAGATTCCTTCAACATGATATTCCGTGTTCCGTACATGTTACATGCATGACGGATTCGACAAACATGCATTCCTGAGTTGTGAGCATGTGGATTACTGATTTTTCATCCTCTATAAAAGGAATAATTTCATATAGACTCGTGTACACATTTTCACAAGCTTTCCCTAACACAAGTTTCGAATTCGTTCATTTTTCACAGAAGAATACTTCTGGAGTGTATTCAACCTAATAGATATATAATTTACATGAATTCCATCAACATGGCATTCCGGGTTCCGTACATGATACATGCATGACGGATTCGAGAAACATGCGTTTCTGAGTTGTGAGCATGTGGATTAGTGAACTTTCATCCACCAAAGAAGGCATATATTACACTTTGAAATATTTACTCTGACTTCATAAGTTTTTTGTATCACCAGGTTCTAAAATCGGACATTTGGCAGTAGAAAACACTCTTTGAGCGAATTCTCACCAATACACATGTAATTTTCATTGTATACATAACCATGGCATTCCGTATTCCGAACATGTTTCATGCAACACGGATTCCTCAAACATGCATTTCTGAGCTGTGAACATGCGCATGACAGATGTTTCAACCACCAAACAAGTTACTTATGCACTTTGAAATAGTTCCTTGGACTTCGTTGCTTCTCCTATCACCAGTTTCAAGAATCACACTTTGATCCCAGAAAAAGCCTCTTGGAGCGAATTCTACCCTAGAGATATGTAATTTGAATAGATTCCTTCAACATGATATTCCGTGTTCCGTACATGTTACATGCATGACGGATTCGACAAACATGCATTCCTGAGTTAAGAGCATGTGGATTACTGATTTTTCATCCTCTATAAAAGGAATAATTTCATATAGACTCGTGTACACATTTTCACAAGCTTTCCCTAACACAAGTTTCGAATTCGTTCATTTTTCACAGAAGAATACTTCTGGAGTGTATTCAACCTAATAGATATATAATTTACATGAATTCCATCAACATGGCATTCCGGGTTCCGTTCATGAAACATGCATGACGGATTCGAGAAACATGCGTTTCTGAGTTGTGAGCATGTGGATTAGTGAACTTTCATCCACCAAAGAAGGCATATATTACACTTTGAAATATTTACTCTGACTTCATAAGTTTTTTGTATCACCAGGTTCTAAAATCGGACATTTGGCAGTAGAAAACACTCTTTGAGCGAATTCTCACCAATACACATGTAATTTACATTGTTTACATAACCATGGCATTCCGTATTCCGAACATGTTTCATGCATCACGGATTCCTCAAACATGCATTTCTGAGCTGTGAACATGCGCATGACAGATGTTTCAACCACCAAACAAGTTACTTATGCACTTTGAAATAGTTCCTTGGACTTCATTGCTTCTCCTATTACCAGTTTCAAGAATCACACTTTGATCCCAGAAAAACCCTCTTGGAGCGAATTCTACCCTAGAGATATGTAATTTGAATAGATTCCTTCAACATGATATTCCGTGTTCCGTACATGTTACATGCATGACGGATTCGACAAACATGCATTCCTGAGTTGAGAGCATGTGGATTACTGATTTTTCATCCTCTATAAAAGGAATAATTTCATATAGACTCGTATACACATTTTCACAAGCTTTCCCTAACACAAGTTTCAAATTCGTTCATTTTTCACAGAAGAATACTTCTGGAGTGTATTCAACCTAATAGATATTTAATTTACATGAATTCCTTCACCATGGCTTTCCGGGTTCCGTACATGATACATGCATTACGGATTCGAGAAACATGCGTTTCTGAGTTGTGAGCATGTGGATTAGTGAACTTTCATCCACCAAAGAAGGTATATATTACACTATGAAATATTTACTCTGACTTCATAAGTTTTTTGTATCACCAGGTTCTAAAATCGGACATTTGGCAGTAGAAAACACTCTTTGAGCGAATTCTCACCGATACACATGTAATTTACATTGTTTACATAACCATGGCATTCCGTATTCCGAACATGTTTCATGCATCCCAGATTCCTCAAACATGCATTTCTGAGCTGTGAACATGCGCATGCCAGATGTTTCAACCACCAAACAAGTTACTTAGGAGCTTTGAAATAGTTCCTTGGACTTCGTTGCTTCTCCTATCACCAGTTTCAAGAATCACACTTTGATCACAGGAAAACCCTCCTGGACCGAATTCTACCCTAGAGATATGTAATTTGAATAGATACCTTCAACATGATATTCCGTGTTCTGTACATGTTACATGCATGACGGATTCGACAAACATGCATTCCTGAGTTGTGAGCATGTGGTTTACTGATTTTTCATCCTCTATAAAAGGAATAATTTCATATAGACTCGTGTACACATTTTCACAAGCTTTCCCTAACACAAGTTTCGAATTCGTTCATTTTTCACAGAAGAATACTTCTGGAGTGTATTCAACCTAATAGATATATAATTTACATGAATTCCATCAACATGGCATTCCGGGTTCCGTACATGATACATGCATGACAGATTCGAGAAACATGCGTTTCTGAGTTGTGAGCATGTGAATTAGTGAACTTTCATCCACCAAAGAAGGCATGTATTACACTTTGAAATATTTACTCTGACTTCATAAGTTTTTTGTATCACCAGGTTCTAAAATCGGACATTTGGCAGTAGAAAACACTCTTTGAGCGAATTCTCACCAATACACATGTATTTTACATTGTTTACATAACCATGGCATTCCGTATTCCGAACATGTTTCATGCATCACGGATTCCTCAAACATGCATTTCTGAGCTGTGAACATGCGCATGACAGATGTTTCAACCACCAAACAAGTTACTTATGCACTTTGAAATAGTTCCTTGGACTTCGCTGCTTCTCCTGTCACCAGTTTCAAGAATCACACTTTGATCCCAGAAAAACCCTCTTGGAGCGAATTCTACCCTAGAGATATGTAATTTGAATAGATTCCTTCAACATGATATTCCGTGTTCCATACATGTTACATGCATGACAGATTCGACAAACATGCATTCCTGAGTTGAGAGCATGTGGATTACTGATTTTTCATCCTCTATAAAAGGAATAATTTCATATAGACTCGTGTACACATTTTCACAAGCTTTCCCTAACACAACTTTCGAATTCGTTCATTTTTCACAGAAGAATACTTCTGGAGTGTATTCAACCTAATAGATATTTAATTTACATGAATTCCATCAACATGGCATTCCGGGTTCCGTACATGATACATGCATGAAGGATTCGAGAAACATGCGTTTCTGAGTTGTGAGCATGTGGATTAGTGAACTTTCATCCACCAAAGAAGGCATATATTACACTTTGAAATATTTACTCTGACTTCATAAGTTTTTTGTATCACCAGGTTCTAAAATCGGACATTTGGCAGTAGAAAACACTCTTTGAGCGAATTCTCACCAATACACATGTAATTTTCATTGTATACATAACCATGGCATTCCGTATTCAAAACATGTTTCATGCAACACGGATTCCTCAAACATGCATTTCTGAGCTGTGAACATGCGCATGACAGATGTTTCAACCACCAAACAAGTTACTTATGCACTTTGAAATAGTTCCTTGGACTTCGTTGCTTCTCCTATCACCAGTTTCAAGAATCACACTTTGATCACAGGAAAACCCTCCTGGAGCGAATTCTACCCTAGAGATATGTAATTTGAATAGATTCCTTCAACATGATATTCCGTGTTCCGTACATGTTACATGCATGACGGATTCGACAAACATGCATTCCTGAGTTGTGAGCATGTGGATTACTGATTTTTCATCCTCTATAAAAGGAATAATTTCATATAGACTCGTGTACACATTTTCACAAGCTTTCCCTAACACAAGTTTCGAATTCGTTCATTTTTCACAGAAGAATACTTCTGGAGTGTATTCAACCTAATAGATATTTAATTTACATGAATTCCTTCACCATGGCTTTCCGGGTTCCGTACATGATACATGCATGACGGATTCGAGAAACATGCGTTTCTGAGTTGTGAGCATGTGGATTAGTGAACTTTCATCCACCAAAGAAGGCATATATTACACTATGAAATATTTACTCTGACTTCATAAGTTTTTTGTATCACCAGGTTCTAAAATCGGACATTTGGCAGTAGAAAACACTCTTTGAGCGAATTCTCACCAATACACATGTAATTTACATTGTTTACATAACCATGGCATTCCGTATTCCGAACATGTTTCATGCATCCCGGATTCCTCAAACATGCATTTCTGAGCTGTGAACATGCGCATGCCAGATGTTTCAACCACCAAACAATTTACTTATGCACTTTGAAATAGTTCCTTGGACTTCGTTGCTTCTCCTATCACCAGTTTCAAGAATCACACTTTGATCCCAGAAAAACCCTCTTGGAGCGAATTCTACCCTAGAGATGTGTAATTTGAATAGATTCCTTCAACATGATATTCCGTGTTCCGTACATGTTACATGCATGACGGATTCGACAAACATGCATTCCTGAGTCGTGAGCATGTGGATTACTGATTTTTCATCCTCTATAAAAGGAATAATTTCATATAGACTCGTGTACACATTTTCACAAGCTTTCCCTAACACAAGTTTCGAATTCGTTCATTTTTCACAGAAGAATACTTCTGGAGTGTATTCAACCTAATAGATATATAATTTACATGAATTCCATCAACATGGCATTCCGGGTTCCGTACATGATACATGCATGACGGATTCGAGAAACATGCGTTTCTGAGTTGTGAGCATGTGGATTAGTGAACTTTCATCCACCAAAGAAGGCATATATTACACTTTGAAATATTTACTCTGACTTCATAAGTTTTTTGTATCACCAGGTTCTAAAATCGGACATTTGGCAGTAGAAAACACTCTTTGAGCGAATTCTCACCAATACACATGTAATTTACATTGTTTACATAACGATGGCATTCCGTATTCCGAACATGTTTCATGCATCACGGATTCCTCAAACATGCATTTCTGAGCTGTGAACATGCCCATGACAGATATTTCAACCACCAAACAAGTTACTTATGCACTTTGAAATAGTTCCTTGGACTTCGTTGCTTCTCCTATCACCAGTTTCAAGAATCACACTTTGATCCCAGAAAAACCCTCTTGGAGCGAATTCTACCCTAGAGATATGTAATTTGAATAGATACCTTCAACATGATATTCCGTGTTCCGTACATGTTACATGCATGACGGATTCGACAAACATGCATTCCTGAGTTGAGAGCATGTGGATTACTGATTTTTCATCCTCTATAAAAGGAATAATTTCATATAGACTCGTGTACACATTTTCACAAGCTTTCCCTAAAACAAGTTTCGAATTCGTTCATTTTTCACAGAAGAATACTTCTGGAGTGTATTCAACCTAATAGATATTTAATTTACATGAATTCTATCAACATGGCATTCCGGGTTCCGTACATGATACATGCATGAAGGATTCGAGAAACATGCGTTTCTGAGTTGTGAGCATGTGGATTAGTGAACTTTCATCCACCAAAAAGGCATATATTACACTTTGAAATATTTACTCTGACTTCATAAGTTTTTTGTATCACCAGGTTCTAAAATCGGACATTTGGCAGTAGAAAACACTCTTTGAGCGAATTCTCACCAATACACATGTAATTTACATTGTTTACATAACCATGGCATGCCGTATTCCGAACATGTTTCATGCATCACGGGTTCCTCAAACATGCATTTCTGAGCTGGGGACTTGCGCATGACAGATGTTTCAACCACCAAACAAGTTACTTATGCACTTTGAAATAGTTCCTTGGACTTCGTTGCTTCTCCTATCACCAGTTTCAAGAATCACACTTTGATCACAGGAAAAACCTCTTGGAGCGAATTCTACCCTAGAGATATGTAATTTGAATTGATTCCTTCAACATGATATTCCGTGTTCCGTACATGTTACATGCATAACGGATTCGACAAAGATGCATTCCTGAGTTGTGAGCATGTGGATTACTGATTTTTCATCCTGTATAAAAGGAATAATTTCATATAGACTCGTGTACACATTTTCACAAGCTTTCCCTAACACAATTTCGAATTCGTTCATTTTTCACAGAAGAATACTTCTGGAGTGTATTCAACCTAATAGATATTTAATTTACATGAATTCCTTCACCATGGCTTTCCGGGTTCCGTACATGATACATGCATGACGGATTCGAGAAACATGCGTTTCTGAGTTGTGAGCATGTGGATTAGTGAACTTTCATCCACCAAAGAAGGCATATATTACACTTTGAAATATTTACTCTGACTTCATAAGTTTTTTGTATCACCAGGTTCTAAAATCGGACATTTGGCAGTAGAAAACACTCTTTGAGCGAATTCTCACCAATACACATGTAATTTACATTGTTTACATAACCATGGCATTCCGTATTCCCAACATGTTTCATGCATCACGGATTCCTCAAACATGCATTTCTGAGCTGTGAACATGCGCATGACAGATGTTTCAACCACCAAACAAGTTACTTATGCACTTTGAAATAGTTCCTTGGACTTCGTTGCTTCTCCTATCACCAGTTTCAAGAATCACACTTTGATCCCAGAAAAACCCTCTTGGAGCGAATTCTACCCTAGAGATATGTAATTTGAATAGATTCCTTCAACATGATATTCCGTGTTCCGTACATGTTACATGCATGACGGATTCGACAAACATGCATTCCTGAGTTGAGAGCATGTGGATTACTGATTTTTCATCCTCTATAAAAGGAATAATTTCATATAGACTCGTGTACACATTTTCACAAGCTTTCCCTAAAACAAGTTTCGAATTCGTTCATTTTTCACAGAAGAATACTTCTGGAGTGTATTCAACCTAATAGATATTTAATTTACATGAATTCTATCAACATGGCATTCCGGGTTCCGTACATGATACATGCATGAAGGATTCGAGAAACATGCGTTTCTGAGTTGTGAGCATGTGGATTAGTGAACTTTCATCCACCAAAAAGGCATATATTACACTTTGAAATATTTACTCTGACTTCATAAGTTTTTTGTATCACCAGGTTCTAAAATCGGACATTTGGCAGTAGAAAACACTCTTTGAGCGAATTCTCACCAATACACATGTAATTTACATTGTTTACATAACCATGGCATGCCGTATTCCGAACATGTTTCATGCATCACGGGTTCCTCAAACATGCATTTCTGAGCTGGGGACTTGCGCATGACAGATGTTTCAACCACCAAACAAGTTACTTATGCACTTTGAAATAGTTCCTTGGACTTCGTTGCTTCTCCTATCACCAGTTTCAAGAATCACACCTTGATCCCAGAAAAACCCTCTTGGAGCGAATTCTACCCTAGAGATATGTAATTTGAATAGATTCCTTCAACATGATATTCCGTGTTCCGTACATGTTACATGCATGACGGATTCGACAAACATGCATTCCAGAGTTGTGAGCATGTGGATTACTGATTTTTCATCCTCTATAAAAGGAATAATTTCATATAGACTCGTGTACACATTTTCACAAGCTTACCCTAACACAAGTTTCGAATTCGTTCATTTTTCACAGAAGAATACTTCTGGAGTGTATTCAACCTAATAGATATATAATTTACATGAATTCCATCAACATGGCATTCCGGGTTCCGTACATGATACATGCATGATGGATTCGAGAAACATGCGTTTCTGAGTTGTGAGCATGTGGATTAGTGAACTTTCATCCACCAAATAAGGCATATATTACACTTTGAAATATTTACTCTGACTTCATAAGTTTTTTGTATCACCAGGTTCTAAAATCGGACATTTGGCAGTAGAAAACACTCTTTGAGCGAATTCTCACCAATACACATGTAATTTTCATTGTATACATAACCATGGCATTCCGTATTCAAAACATGTTTCATGCAACACGGATTCCTCAAACATGCATTTCTGAGCTGTGATCATGCGCATGACAGATGTTTCAACCACCAAACAAGTTACTTATGCACTTTGAAATAGTTCCTTGGACTTCGTTGCTTCTCCTATCACCAGTTTCAAGAATCACACTTTGATCACAGGAAAACCCTCCTGGAGCGAATTCTACCCTAGAGATATGTAATTTGAATTGATTCCTTCAACATGATATTCCGTGTTCCGTACATGTTACATGCATGACGGATTCGACAAAGATGCATTCCTGAGTTGTGAGCATGTGGATTACTGATTTTTCATCCTGTATAAAAGGAATAATTTCATATAGACTCGTGTACACATTTTCACAAGCTTTCCCTAACACAATTTCGAATTCGTTCATTTTTCACAGAAGAATACTTCTGGAGTGTATTCAACCTAATAGATATTTAATTTACATGAATTCCTTCACCATGGCTTTCCGGGTTCCGTACATGATACATGCATGACGGATTCGAGAAACATGTGTTTCTGAGTTGTGAGCATGTGGATTAGTGAACTTTCATCCACCAAAGAAGGCATATATTACACTATGAAATATTTACTCTGACTTCATAAGTTTTTTGTATCACCAGGTTCTAAAATCGGACATTTGGCAGTAGAAAACACTCTTTGAGCGAATTCTCACCAATACACATGTAATTTACATTGTTTACATAACCATGGCATTCCGTATTCCGAACATGTTTCATGCATCCCGGATTCCTCAAACATGCATTTCTGAGCTGTGAACATGCGCATGCCAGATGTTTCAACCACCAAACAATTTACTTATGCACTTTGAAATAGTTCCTTGGACTTCGTTGCTTCTCCTATCACCAGTTTCAAGAATCACACTTTGATCCCAGAAAAACCCTCTTGGAGCGAATTCTACCCTAGAGATGTGTAATTTGAATAGATTCCTTCAACATGATATTCCGTGTTCCGTACATGTTACATGCATGACGGATTCGACAAACATGCATTCCTGAGTCGTGAGCATGTGGATTACTGATTTTTCATCCTCTATAAAAGGAATAATTTCATATAGACTCGTGTACACATTTTCACAAGCTTTCCCTAACACAAGTTTCGAATTCGTTCATTTTTCACAGAAGAATACTTCTGGAGTGTATTCAACCTAATAGATATATAATTTACATGAATTCCATCAACATGGCATTCCGGGTTCCGTACATGATACATGCATGACGGATTCGAGAAACATGCGTTTCTGAGTTGTGAGCATGTGGATTAGTGAACTTTCATCCACCAAAGAAGGCATATATTACACTTTGAACTATTTACTCTGACTTCATAAGTTTTTTGTATCACCAGGTTCTAAAATCGGACATTTGGCAGTAGAAAACACTCTTTGAGCGAATTCTCACCAATACACATGTAATTTACATTGTTTACATAACGATGGCATTCCGTATTCCGAACATGTTTCATGCATCACGGATTCCTCAAACATGCATTTCTGAGCTGTGAACATGCGCATGACAGATGTTTCAACCACCAAACAAGTTACTTATGCACTTTGAAATAGTTCCTTGGACTTCGTTGCTTCTCCTATCACCAGTTTCAAGAATCACACTTTGATCCCAGAAAAACCCTCTTGGAGCGAATTCTACCCTAGAGATATGTAATTTGAATAGATTCCTTCAACATGATATTCCGTGTTCCGTACATGTTACATGCATGACGGATTCGACAAACATGCATTCCTGAGTTGAGAGCATGTGGATTACTGATTTTTCATCCTCTATAAAAGGAATAATTTCATATAGACTCGTGTACACATTTTCACAAGCTTTCCCTAACACAAGTTTCGAATTCGTTCATTTTTCACAGAAGAATACTTCTGGAGTGTATTCAACCTAATAGATATTTAATTTACATGAATTCTATCAACATGGCATTCCGGGTTCCGTACATGATACATGCATGAAGGATTCGAGAAACATGCGTTTCTGAGTTGTGAGCATGTGGATTAGTGAACTTTCATCCACCAAAAAGGCATATATTACACTTTGAAATATTTACTCTGACTTCATAGGTTTTTTGTATCACCAGGTTCTAAAATCGGACATTTGGCAGTAGAAAACACTCTTTGAGCGAATTCTCACCAATACACATGTAATTTACATTGTTTACATAACCATGGCATGCCGTATTCCGAACATGTTTCATGCATCACGGGTTCCTCAAACATGCATTTCTGAGCTGGGGACTTGCGCATGACAGATGTTTCAACCACCAAACAAGTTACTTATGCACTTTGAAATAGTTCCTTGGACTTCGTTGCTTCTCCTATCACCAGTTTCAAGAATCACACCTTGATCCCAGAAAAACCCTCTTGGAGCGAATTCTACCCTAGAGATATGTAATTTGAATAGATTCCTTCAACATGATATTCCGTGTTCCGTACATGTTACATGCATGACGGATTCGACAAACATGCATTCCAGAGTTGTGAGCATGTGGATTACTGATTTTTCATCCTCTATAAAAGGAATAATTTCATATAGACTCGTGTACACATTTTCACAAGCTTACCCTAACACAAGTTTCGAATTCGTTCATTTTTCACAGAAGAATACTTCTGGAGTGTATTCAACCTAATAGATATATAATTTACATGAATTCCATCAACATGGCATTCCGGGTTCCGTACATGATACATGCATGATGGATTCGAGAAACATGCGTTTCTGAGTTGTGAGCATGTGGATTAGTGAACTTTCATCCACCAAAGAAGGCATATATTACACTTTGAAATATTTACTCTGACTTCATAAGTTTTTTGTATCACCAGGTTCTAAAATCGGACATTTGGCAGTAGAAAACACTCTTTGAGCGAATTCTCACCAATACACATGTAATTTTCATTGTTTACATAACCATGGCATTCCGTATTCCGAACATGTTTCATGCATCACGGATTCCTCAAACATGCATTTCTGAGCTGTGAACATGCGCATGACAGATGTTTCAACCACCAAACAAGTTACTTATGCACTTTGAAATAGTTCCTTGGACTTCGTTGCTTCTCCTATCACCAGTTTCAAGAATCACACTTTGATCCCAGAAAAACACTCTTGGAGCGAATTCTACCCTAGAGATATGTAATTTGAATAGATTCCTTCAACATGGTATTCCGTGTTCCGTACATGTTACATGCATGACGGATTCGACAAAAATGCATTCCAGAGTTGTGAGCATGTGGATTACTGATTTTTCATCCTCTATAAAAGGAATAATTTCATATAGACTCGTGTACACATTTTCACAAGCTTTCCCTAACACAAGTTTCGAATTCGTTCATTTTTCACAGAAGAATACTTCTGGAGTGTATTCAACCTAATACATATTTAATTTACATGAATTCTATCAACATGGCATTCCGGGTTCCGTACATGATACATGCATGAAGGATTCGAGAAACATGCGTTTCTGAGTTGTGAGCATGTGGATTAGTGAACTTTCATCCACCAAAGAAGGCATATATTACACTTTGAAATATTTACTCTGACTTCATAAGTTTTTTGTATCACCAGGTTCTAAAATCGGACATTTGGCAGTAGAAAACACTCTTTGAGCGAATTCTCACCAATACACATGTAATTTACATTGTTTACATAACCATGGCATTCCGTATTCCGAACATGTTTCATGCATCACGGATTCCTCAAACATGCATTTCTGAGCTGTGAACATGCGCATGCCAGATGTTTCAACCACCAAACAAGTTACTTAGGAGCTTTGAAATATTTCCTTGGACTTCGTTGCTTCTCCTATCACCAGTTTCAAGAATCACACTTTGATCACAGGAAAACCCTCCTGGACCGAATTCTATCCTAGAGATATGTAATTTGAATAGATACCTTCAACATGATATTCCGTGTTCCGTACATGTTACATGCATGACGGATTCGACAAACATGCATTCCTGAGTTGTGAGCATGTGGTTTACAGATTTTTCATCCTCTATAAAAGGAATAATTTCATATAGACTCGTGTACACATTTTCACAAGCTTTCCCTAAAACAAGTTTCGAATTCGTTCATTTTTCACAGAAGAATACTTCTGGAGTGTATTCAACCTAATAGATATATAATTTACATGAATTCCATCAACATGGCATTCCGGGTTCCGTACATGATACATGCATGACGGATTCGAGAAACATGCGTTTCTGAGTTGTGAGCATGTGGATTAGTGAACTTTCATCCACCAAAGAAGGCATATATTACACTTTGAAATATTTACTCTGACTTCATAAGTTTTTTGTATCACCAGGTTCTAAAATCGGACATTTGGCAGTAGAAAACACTCTTTGAGCGAATTCTCACCAATACACATGTAATTTACATTGTTTATATAACCATGGCATTCCGTATTCCGAACATGTTTCATGCATCACGGATTCCTCAAACATGCATTTCTGAGCTGTGAACATGCGCATGACAGATGTTTCAACCACCAAACAAGTTACTTATGCACTTTGAAATAGTTCCTTGGACTTCGTTGCTTCTCCTATCACCAGTTTCAAGAATCACACATTGATCCCAGAAAAACCCTCTTGGAGGGAATTCTACCCTAGAGATATGTAATTTGAATAGATTCCTTCAACATGATATTCCGTGTTCCGTACATGTTACATGCATGACGGATTCGACAAACATGCATTCCTGAGTTGAGAGCATGTGGATTACTGACTTTTCATCCTCTATAAAAGGAATAATTTCATATAGACTCGTGTACACATTTTCACAAGCTTTCCCTAACACAAGTTTCGAATTCGTTCATTTTTCACAGAAGAATACTTCTGGAGTGTATTCAACCTAATAGATATTTAATTTACATGAATTCTATCAACATGGCATTCCGGGTTCCGTACATGATACATGCATGAAGGATTCGAGAAACATGCGTTTCTGAGTTGTGAGCATGTGGATTAGTGAACTTTCATCCACCAAAGAAGGCATATATTACACTTTGAAATATTTACTCTGACTTCATAAGTTTTTTGTATCACCAGGTTCTAAAATCGGACATTTGGCAGTAGAAAACACTCTTTGAGCGAATTCTCACCAATACACATGTAATTTACATTGTTTACATAACCATGGCATTCCGTATTCCGAACATGTTTCATGCATCACGGATTCCTCAAACATGCATTTCTGAGCTGTGAACATGCGCATGCCATATGTTTCAACCACCAAACAAGTTATTTAGGAGCTTTGAAATATTTCCTTGGACTTCGTTGCTTCTCCTATCACCAGTATCAAGAATCACACTTTGATCACAGGAAAACCCTCCTGGACCGAATTCTATCCTAGAGATATGTAATTTGAATAGATACCTTCAACATGATATTCCGTGTTCCGTACATGTTACATGCATGACGGATTCGACAAACATGCATTCCTGAGTTGTGAGCATGTGGTTTACTGATTTTTCATCCTCTATAAAAGGAATAATTTCATATAGACTCGTGTACACATTTTCACAAGCTTTCTCTAACACAAGTTTCGAATTCGTTCATTTTTCACAGAAGAATACTTCTGGAGTGTATTCAACCTAATAGATATATAATTTACATGAATTCCATCAACATGGCATTCCGGGTTCCGTACATGATACATGCATGACGGATTCGAGAAACATGCGTTTCTGAGTTGTGAGCATGTGGATTAGTGAATTTTCATCCACCAAAGAAGGCATATATTACACTTTGAAATATTTACTCTGACTTCATAAGTTTTTTGTATCACCAGGTTCTAAAATCGGACATTTGGCAGTAGAAAACACTCTTTGAGCGAATTCTCACCAATACACATGTAATTTACATTGTTTACATAACCATGGCATTCCGTATACCGAACATGTTTCATGAATCACGGATTCCTCAAACATGCATTTCTGAGCTGTGAACATGCGCATGACAGATGTTTCAACCACCAAACAAGTTACTTATGCACTTTGAAATAGTTCCTTGGACTTCGTTGCTTCTCCTATCACCAGTTTCAAGAATCACACTTTGATCCCAGAAAAACCCTCTTGGAGCGAATTCTACCCTAGAGATATGTAATTTGAAAAGATTCCTTCAACATGATATTCCGTGTTCCGTACATGTTACATGCATGACGGATTCGACAAACATGCATTCCTGAGTTGAGAGCATGTGGATTACTGATTTTTCATCCTCTATAAAAGGAATAATTTCATGTAGACTCGTGTACACATTTTCACAAGCTTTCCCTAACACAAGTTTCGAATTCGTTCATTTTTCACAGAAGAATACTTCTGGAGTGTATTCAACCTAATAGATATTTAATTTACATGAATTCTATCAACATGGCATTCCGGGTTCCGTACATGATATATGCATGAAGGATTCGAGAAACATGCGTTTCTGAGTTGTGAGCATGTGGATTAGTGAACTTTCATCCACCAAAGAAGGCATATATTACACTTTGAAATATTTACTCTGACTTCATAAGTTTTTTGTATCACCAGGTTCTAAAATCGGACATTTGGCAGTAGAAAACACTCTTTGAGCGAATTCTCACCAATACACATGTAATTTACATTGTTTACATAACCATGGCATTCCGTATTCCCAACATGTTTCATGCATCACGGATTCCTCAAACATGCATTTCTGAGCTGTGAACATGCGCATGACAGATGTTTCAACCACCAAACAAGTTACTTATGCACTTTGAAATAGTTCCTTGGACTTCGTTGCTTCTCCTATCACCAGTTTCAAGAATCACACTTTGATCCCAGAAAAACCCTCTTGGAGGGAATTCTACCCTAGAGATATGTAATTTGAATAGATTCCTTCAACATGATATTCCGTGTTCCGTACATGTTACATGCATGACGGATTCGACAAACATGCATTCCTGAGTTGAGAGCATGTGGATTACTGATTTTTCATCCTCTATAAAAGGAATAATTTCATATAGACTCGTGTACACATTTTCACAAGCTTTCCCTAAAACAAGTTTCGAATTCGTTCATTTTTCACAGAAGAATACTTCTGGAGTGTATTCAACCTAATAGATATTTAATTTACATGAATTCCATCAACATGGCATTCCGGGTTCCGTACATGATACATGCATGAAGGATTCGAGAAACATGCGTTTCTGAGTTGTGAGCATGTGGATTAGTGAACTTTCATCCACCAAAGAAGGCATATATTACACTTTGAAATATTTACTCTGACTTCATAAGTTTTTTGTATCACCAGGTTCTAAAATCGGACATTTGGCAGTAGAAAACACTCTTTGAGCGAATTCTCACCAATACACATGTAATTTACATTGTTTACATAACCATGGCATTCCGTATTCCGAACATGTTTCATGCATCACGGGTTCTTCAAACATGCATTTCTGAGCTGTGAACATGCGCATGACAGATGTTTCAACCACCAAACAAGTTACTTATGCACTTTGAAATAGTTCCTTGGACTTCGTTGCTTCTCCTATCACCAGTTTCAAGAATCACACTTTGATCCCAGAAAAACCCTCTTGGAGCGAATTCTACCCTAGAGATATGTAATTTGAATAGATTCCTTCAACATGATATTCCGTGTTCCGTACATGTTACATGCATGACGGATTCGACAAACATGCATTCCTGAGTTGAGAGCATGTGGATTACTGATTTTTCATCCTCTATAAAAGGAATAATTTCATATAGACTCGTGTACACATTTTCACAAGCTTTCCCTAAAACAAGTTTCGAATTCGTTCATTTTTCACAGAAGAATACTTCTGGAGTGTATTCAACCTAATAGATATTTAATTTACATGAATTCTATCAACATGGCATTCCGGGTTCCGTACATGATACATGCATGAAGGATTCGAGAAACATGCGTTTCTGAGTTGTGAGCATGTGGATTAGTGAACTTTCATCCACCAAAGAAGGCATATATTACACTTTGAAATATTTACTCTGACTTCATAAGTTTTTTGTATCACCAGGTTCTAAAATCGGACATTTGGCAGTAGAAAACACTCTTTGAGCGAATTCTCACCAATACACATGTAATTTACATTGTTTACATAACCATGGCATTCCGTATTCCGAACATGTTTCATGCATCACGGGTTCTTCAAACATGAATTTCTGAGCTGTGAACATGCGCATGACAGATGTTTCAACCACCAAACAAGTTACTTATGCACTTTGAAATAGTTCCTTGGACTTCGTTGCTTCTCCTATCACCAGTTTCAAGAATCACACTTTGATCACAGGAAAACCCTCCTGGAGCGAATTCTACCCTAGAGATATGTAATTTGAATAGATTCCTTCAACATGATATTCCGTGTTCCGTACATGTTACATGCATGACGGATTCGACAAAGATGCATTCCTGAGTTGTGAGCATGTGGATTACTGATTTTTCATCCTCTATAAAAGGAATAATTTCATATAGACTCGTGTACACATTTTCACAAGCTTTCCCTAACACAAGTTTCGAATTCGTTCATTTTTCACAGAAGAATACTTCTGGAGTGTAGTCAACCTAATAGATATTTAATTTACATGAATTCCTTCACCATGGCTTTCCGGGTTCCGTACATGATACATGCATGACGGATTCGAGAAACATGCGTTTCTGATTTATGAGCATGTGGATTAGTGAACTTTCATCCACCAAAGAAGGCATATATTACACTATGAAATATTTACTCTGACTTCATAAATTTTTTGTATCACCAGGTTCTAAAATCGGACATTTGGCAGTAGAAAACACTCTCTGAGCGAATTCTCACCAATACACATGTAATTAACATTATTTACATAACCATGGCATTCCGTATTCCGAACATGTTTCATGCATCCCGGATTCCTCAAACATGCATTTCTGAGCTGTGAACATGCGCATGCCAGATGTTTCAACCACCAAAAAAGTTACTTAGGAGCTTTGAAATATTTCCTTGGACTTCGTTGCTTCTCCTATCACCAGTTTCAAGAATCACACTTTGATCACAGGAAAACCCTCCTGGACCGAATTCTACCCTAGAGATATGTAATTTGAATAGATACCTTCAACATGATATTCCGTGTTCTGTACATGTTACATGCATGACGGATTCGACAAACATACATTCCTGAGTTGTGAGCATGTGGTTTACTGATTTCTCATCCTCTATAAAAGGAATAATTTCATATAGACTCGTGTACACATTTTCACAAGCTTTCCCTAACACAAGTTTCGAATTCGTTCATTTTTCACAGAAGAATACTTCTGGAGTGTATTCAACCTAATAGATATATAATTTACATGAATTCCATCAACATGGCATTCCGGGTTCCGTACATGATACATGCATGACAGATTCGAGAACCATGCGTTTCTGAGTTGTGAGCATGTGAATTAGTGAACTTTCATCCACCAAAGAAGGCATATATTACACTTTGAAATATTTACTCTGACTTCATAAGTTTTTTGTATCACCAGGTTCTAAAATCGGACATTTGGCAGTAGAAAACACTCTTTGAGCGAATTCTCACCAATACACATGTAATTTACATTGTTTACATAACCATGGCATTCCGTATTCCGAACATGATTCATGAATCACGGATTCCTCAAACATGCATTTCTGAGCTGTGAACATGCGAATGACAGATGTTTCAACCACCAAACAAGTTACTTATGCACTTTGAAATAGTTCCTTGGACTTCGTTGCTTCTCCTATCACCAGTTTCAAGAATCACACTTTGATCCCAGAAAAACCCTCTTGGAGCGAATTCTACCCTAGAGATATGTAATTTGAATAGATTCCTTCAACATGATATTCCGTGTTCCGTACATGTTACATGCATGACGGATTCGACAAACATGCATTCCTGAGTTAAGAGCATGTGGATTACTGATTTTTCATCCTCTATAAAAGGAATAATTTCATATAGACGCGTGTACACATTTTCACAAGCTTTCCCTAACACAAGTTTCGAATTCGTTCATTTTTCACAGAAGAATACTTCTGGAGTGTATTCAACCTAATAGATATATAATTTACATGAATTCCATCAACATGGCATTCCGGGTTCCGTACATGAAACATGCATGACGGATTCGAGAAACATGCGTTTCTGAGTTGTGAGCATGTGGATTAGTGAACTTTCATCCACCAAAGAAGGCATATATTACAATTTGAAATATTTACTCTGACTTCATAAGTTTTTTGTATCACCAGGTTCTAAAATCGGACATTTGGCAGTAGAAAACACTCTTTGAGCGAATTCTCACCAATACACATGTAATTTACATTGTTTACATAACCATGGCATTCCGTATTCCGAACATGTTTCATGCATCACGGATTCCTCAAACATGCATTTCTGAGCTGTGAACATGCGCATGACAGATGTTTCAACCACCAAACAAGTTACTTATGCACTTTGAAATAGTTCCTTGGACTTCATTGCTTCTCCTATTACCAGTTTCAAGAATCACACTTTGATCCCAGAAAAACCCTCTTGGAGCGAATTCTACCCTAGAGATATGTAATTTGAATAGATTCCTTCAACATGATATTCCGTGTTCCGTACATGTTACATGCATGACGGATTCGACAAACATGCATTCCTGAGTTGAGAGCATGTGGATTACTGATTTTTCATCCTCTATAAAAGGAATAATTTCATATAGACTCGTGTACACATTTTCACAAGCTTTCCCTAACACAAGTTTCGAATTCGTTCATTTTTCACAGAAGAATACTTCTGGAGTGTATTCAACCTAATAGATATTTAATTTACATGAATTCCTTCACCATGGCTTTCCGGGTTCCGTACATGATACATGCATTACGGATTCGAGAAACATGCGTTTCTGAGTTGTGAGCATGTGGATTAGTGAACTTTCATCCACCAAAGAAGGTATATATTACACTATGAATTATTTACTCTGACTTCATAAGTTTTTTGTATCACCAGGTTCTAAAATCGGACATTTGGCAGTAGAAAACACTCTTTGAGCGAATTCTCACCAATACACATGTAATTTACATTGTTTACATAACCATGGCATTCCGTATTCCGAACATGTTTCATGCATCCCAGATTCCTCAAACATGCATTTCTGAGCTGTGAACATGCGCATGCCAGATGTTTCAACCACCAAACAAGTTACTTAGGAGCTTTGAAATATTTCCTTGGACTTCGTTGCTTCTCCTATCACCAGTTTCAAGAATCACACTTTGATCACAGGAAAACCCTACTGGACCGAATACTACCCTAGAGATATGTAATTTGAATAGATACCTTCAACATGATATTCCGTGTTCTGTACATGTTACATGCATGACGGATTCGACAAACATGCATTCCTGAGTTGTGAGCATGTGGTTTACTGATTTTTCATCCTCTATAAAAGGAATAATTTCATATAGACTCGTGTACACATTTTCACAAGCTTTCCCTAACACAAGTTTCGAATTCGTTCATTTTTCACAGAAGAATACTTCTGGAGTGTATTCAACCTAATAGATATATAATTTACATGAATTCCATCAACATGGCATTCCGGGTTCCGTACATTATACATGCATGACAGATTCGAGAAACATGCGTTTCTGAGTTGTGAGCATGTGAATTAGTGAACTTTCATCCACCAAAGAAGGCATGTATTACACTTTGAAATATTTACTCTGACTTCATAAGTTTTTTGTATCACCAGGTTCTAAAATCGGACATTTGGCAGTAGAAAACACTCTTTGAGCGAATTCTCACCAATACACATGTATTTTACATTGTTTACATAACCATGGCATTCCGTATTCCGAACATGTTTCATGCATCACGGATTCCTCAAACATGCATTTCTGAGCTGTGAACATGCGCATGACAGATGTTTCAACCACCAAACAAGTTACTTATGAACTTTGAAATATTTCCTTGGACTTCGCTGCTTCTCCTGTCACCAGTTTCAAGAATCACACTTTGATCCCAGAAAAACCCTCTTGGAGCGAATTCTACCCTAGAGATATGTAATTTGAATAGATTTCTTCAACATGATATTCCGTGTTCCATACATGTTACATGCATGACAGATTCGACAAACATGCATTCCTGAGTTGAGAGCATGTGGATTACTGATTTTTCATCCTCTATAAAAGGAATAATTTCATATAGACTCGTGTACACATTTTCACAAGCTTTCCCTAAAACAAGTTTCGAATTCGTTCATTTTTCACAGAAGAATACTTCTGGAGTGTATTCAACCTAATAGATATTTAATTTACATGAATTCTATCAACATGGCATTCCGGGTTCCGTACATGATACATGCATGAAGGATTCGAGAAACATGCGTTTCTGAGTTGTGAGCATGTGGATTAGTGAACTTTCATCCACCAAAAAGGCATATATTACACTTTGAAATATTTACTCTGACTTCATAAGTTTTTTGTATCACCAGGTTCTAAAATCGGACATTTGGCAGTAGAAAACACTCTTTGAGCGAATTCTCACCAATACACATGTAATTTACATTGTTTACATAACCATGGCATGCCGTATTCCGAACATGTTTCATGCATCACGGGTTCCTCAAACATGCATTTCTGAGCTGGGGACTTGCGCATGACAGATGTTTCAACCACCAAACAAGTTACTTATGCACTTTGAAATAGTTCCTTGGACTTCGTTGCTTCTCCTATCACCAGTTTCAAGAATCACACCTTGATCCCAGAAAAACCCTCTTGGAGCGAATTCTACCCTAGAGATATGTAATTTGAATAGATTCCTTCAACATGATATTCCGTGTTCCGTACATGTTACATGCATGACGGATTCGACAAACATGCATTCCAGAGTTGTGAGCATGTGGATTACTGATTTTTCATCCTCTATAAAAGGAATAATTTCATATAGACTCGTGTACACATTTTCACAAGCTTACCCTAACACAAGTTTCGAATTCGTTCATTTTTCACAGAAGAATACTTCTGGAGTGTATTCAACCTAATAGATATATAATTTACATGAATTCCATCAACATGGCATTCCGGGTTCCGTACATGATACATGCATGACGGATTCGAGAAACATGCGTTTGTGAGTTGTGAGCATGTGGATTAGTGAACTTTCATCCACCAAAGAAGGCATATATTACACTTTGAAATATTTACTCTGACTTCATAAGTTTTTTGTATCACCAGGTTCTAAAATCGGACATTTGGCAGTAGAAAACACTCTTTGAGCGAATTCTCACCAATACACATGTAATTTACATTGTTTACATAACCATGGCATTCCGTATTCCGAACATGTTTCATGCATCCCAGATTCCTCAAACATGCATTTCTGAGCTGTGAACATGCGCATGCCAGATGTTTCAACCACCAAACAAGTTACTTAGGAGCTTTGAAATATTTCCTTGGACTTCGTTGCTTCTCCTATCACCAGTTTCAAGAATCACACTTTGATCACAGGAAAACCCTCCTGGACCGAATTCTACCCTAGAGATATGTAATTTGAATAGATACCTTCAACATGATATTCCGTGTTCTGTACATGTTACATGCATGACGGATTCGACAAACATGCATTCCTGAGTTGTGAGCATGTGGTTTACTGATTTTTCATCCTCTATAAAAGGAATAATTTCATATAGACTCGTGTACACATTTTCACAAGCTTTCCCTAACACAAGTTTCGAATTCGTTCATTTTTCACAGAAGAATACTTCTGGAGTGTATTCAACCTAATAGATATATAATTTACATGAATTCCATCAACATGGCATTCCGGGTTCCGTACATGATACATGCATGACAGATTCGAGAAACATGCGTTTCTGAGTTGTGAGCATGTGGATTAGTGAACTTTCATCCACCAAAGAAGGCATGTATTACACTTTAAATATTTACTCTGACTTCATAAGTTTTTTGTATCACCAGGTTCTAAAATCGGACATTTGGCAGTAGAAAACACACTTTGAGCGAATTCTCACCAATACACATGTATTTTACATTGTTTACATAACCATGGCATTCCGTATTCCGAACATGTTTCATGCATCACGGATTCCTCAAACATGCATTTCTGAGCTGTGAACATGCGCATGACAGATGTTTCAACCACCAAACAATTTACTTATGCACTTTGAAATATTTCCTTGGACTTCGCTGCTTCTCCTGTCACCAGTTTCAAGAATCACACTTTGATCCCAGAAAAACCCTCTTGGAGCGAATTCTACCCTAGAGATATGTAATTTGAATAGATTCCTTCAACATGATATTCCGTGTTCCATACATGTTACATGCATGACAGATTCGACAAACATGCATTCCTGAGTTGAGAGCATGTGGATTACTGATTTTTCATCCTCTATAAAAGGAATAATTTCATATAGACTTGTGTACACATTTTCACAAGCTTTCCCTAAAACAAGTTTCGAATTCGTTCATTTTTCACAGAAGAATACATCTGGAGTGTATTCAACCTAATAGATATTTAATTTACATGAATTCCATCAACATGGCATTCCGGGTTCCGTACATGATACATGCATGAAGGATTCGAGAAACATGCGTTTCTGAGTTGTGAGCATGTGGATTAGTGAACTTTCATCCACCAAAGAAGGCATATATTACACTTTGAAATATTTACTCTGACTTCATAAGTTTTTTGTATCACCAGGTTCTAAAATCGGACATTTGGCAGTAGAAAACACTCTTTGAGCGAATTCTCACCAATACACATGTAATTTTCATTGTATACATAACCATGGCATTCCGTATTCAAAACATGTTTCATGCAACACGGATTCCTCAAACATGCATTTCTGAGCTGTGAACATGCGCATGACAGATGTTTCAACCACCAAACAAGTTACTTATGCACTTTGAAATAGTTCCTTGGACTTCGTTGCTTCTCCTATCACCAGTTTCAAGAATCACACTTTGATCACAGGAAAACCCTCCTGGAGCGAATTCTACCCTAGAGATATGTAATTTGAATTGATTCCTTCAACATGATATTCCGTGTTCCGTACATGTTACATGCATGACGGATTCGACAAACATGCATTCCTGAGTTGAGAGCATGTGGATTACTGATTTTTCATCCTCTATAAAAGGAATAATTTCATATAGACTCGTGTACACATTTTCACAAGCTTTCCCTAACACAAGTTTCGAATTCGTTCATTTTTCACAGAAGAATACTTCTGGAGTGTATTCAACCTAATAGATATATAATTTACATGAATTCCATCAACATGGCATTCCGGGTTCCGTACATGATACATGCATGATGGATTCGAGAAACATGCGTTTCTGAGTTGTGAGCATGTGGATTAGTGAACTTTCATCCACCAAAGAAGGCATATATTACACTTTGAAATATTTACTCTGACTTCATAAGTTTTTTGTATCACCAGGTTCTAAAATCGGACATTTGGCAGTAGAAAACACTCTGTGAGCGAATTCTCACCAATACACATGTTATTTTCATTGTTTACATAACCATGGCATTCCGTATTCCGAACATGTTTCATGCATCACGGATTCCTCAAACATGCATTTCTGAGCTGTGAACATGCGCATGACAGATGTTTCAACCACCAAACAAGTTACTTTTGCACTTTGAAATAGTTCCTTGGACTTCGTTGCTTCTCCTATCACCAGTTTCAAGAATCACACTTTGATCCCAGAAAAACCCTCTTGGAGCGAATTCTACCCTAGAGATATGTAATTTGAATAGATTCCTTCAACATGATATTCCGTGTTCCGTACATGTTACATGCATGACGGATTCGACAAACATGCATTCCTGAGTTGAGAGCATGTGGATTACTGATTTTTCATCCTCTATAAAAGGAATAATTTCATATAGACTCGTGTACACATTTTCACAAGCTTTCCCTAACACAAGTTTCGAATTCGTTCATTTTTCACAGAAGAATACTTCTGGAGTGTATTCAACCTAATACATATTTAATTTACATGAATTCTATCAACATGGCATTCCGGGTTCCGTACATGATACATGCATGAAGGATTCGAGAAACATGCGTTTCTGAGTTGTGAGCATGTGGATTAGTGAACTTTCATCCACCAAAGAAGGCATATATTACACTTTGAAATATTTACTCTGACTTCATAAGTTTTTTGTATCACCAGGTTCTAAAATCGGACATTTGGCAGTAGAAAACACTCTTTGAGCGAATTCTCACCAATACACATGTAATTTACATTGTTTACATAACCATGGCATTCCGTATTCCGAACATGTTTCATGCATCACGGATTCCTCAAACATGCATTTCTGAGCTGTGAACATGCGCATGCCAGATGTTTCAACCACCAAACAAGTTACTTAGGAGCTTTGAAATATTTCCTTGGACTTCGTTGCTTCTCCTATCACCAGTTTCAAGAATCACACTTTGATCACAGGAAAACCCTCCTGGACCGAATTCTATCCTAGAGATATGTAATTTGAATAGATACCTTCAACATGATATTCCGTGTTCCGTACATGTTACATGCATGACGGATTCGACAAACATGCATTCCTGAGTTGTGAGCATGTGGTTTACTGATTTTTCATCCTCTATAAAAGGAATAATTTCATATAGACTCGTGTACACATTTTCACAAGCTTTCCCTAACACAAGTTTCGAATTCGTTCATTTTTCACAGAAGAATACTTCTGGAGTGTATTCAACCTAATAGATATATAATTTACATGAATTCCATCAACATGGCATTCCGGGTTCCGTACATGATACATGCATGACGGATTCGAGAAACATGCGTTTCTGAGTTGTGAGCATGTGGATTAGTGAACTTTCATCCACCAAAGAAGGCATATATTACACTTTGAAATATTTACTCTGACTTCATAAGTTTTTTGTATCACCAGGTTCTAAAATCGGACATTTGGCAGTAGAAAACACTCTTTGAGCGAATTCTCACCAATACACATGTAATTTACATTGTTTATATAACCATGGCATTCCGTATTCCGAACATGTTTCATGAATCACGGATTCCTCAAACATGCATTTCTGAGCTGTGAACATGCGCATGACAGATGTTTCAACCACCAAACAAGTTACTTATGCACTTTGAAATAGTTCCTTGGACTTCGTTGCTTCTCCTATCACCAGTTTCAAGAATCACACTTTGATCACAGGAAAACCCTCTTGGAGGGAATTCTACCCTAGAGATATGTAATTTGAATAGATTCCTTCAACATGATATTCCGTGTTCCGTACATGTTACATGCATGACGGATTCGAGAAACATGCATTCCTGAGTTGTGAGCATGTGGTTTACTGATTTTTCATCCTCTATAAAAGGAATAATTTCATATAGACTCGTGTACACATTTTCACAAGCTTTCCCTAACACAAGTTTCGAATTCGTTCATTTTTCACAGAAGAATACTTCTGGAGTGTATTCAACCTAATAGATATATAATTTACATGAATTCCATCAACATGGCATTCCGGGTTCCGTACATGATACATGCATGACAGATTCGAGAAACATGCGTTTCTGAGTTGTGAGCATGTGGATTAGTGAATTTTCATCCACCAAAGAAGGCATATATTACACTTTGAAATATTTACTCTGACTTCATAAGTTTTTTGTATCACCAGGTTCTAAAATCGGACATTTGGCAGTAGAAAACACTCTTTGAGCGAATTCTCACCAATACACATGTAATTTACATTGTTTACATAACCATGGCATTCCGTATACCGAACATGTTTCATGAATCACGGATTCCTCAAACATGCATTTCTGAGCTGTGAACATGCGCATGACAGATGTTTCAACCACCAAACAAGTTACTTATGCACTTTGAAATAGTTCCTAGGACTTCGTTGCTTCTCCTATCACCAGTTTCAAGAATCACACTTTGATCCCAGAAAAACCCTCTTGGAGCGAATTCTACCCTAGAGATATGTAATTTGAATAGATTCCTTCAACATGATATTCCGTGTTCCGTACATGTTACATGCATGACGGATTCGACAAACATGCATTCCTGAGTTGAGAGCATGTGGATTACTGATTTTTCATCCTCTATAAAAGGAATAATTTCATATAGACTCGTGTACACATTTTCACAAGCTTTCCCTAACACAAGTTTCGAATTCGTTCATTTTTCACAGAAGAATACTTCTGGAGTGTATTCAACCTAATAGATATTTAATTTACATGAATTCTATCAACATGGCATTCCGGGTTCCGTACATGATACATGCATGACGGATTCGAGAAACATGCGTTTCTGAGTTGTGAGCATGTGGATTAGTGAACTTTCATCCACCAAAGAAGGCATATATTACACTTTGAAATATTTACTCTGACTTCATAAGTTTTTTGTATCACCAGGTTCTAAAATCGGACATTTGGCAGTAGAAAACACTCTTTGAGCGAATTCTCACCAATACACATGTAATTTACATTGTTTACATAACCATGGCATTCCGTATTCCGAACATGTTTCATGAATCACGGATTCCTCAAACATGCATTTCTGAGCTGTGAACATGCACATGCCAGATGTTTCAACCACCAAACAAGTTACTTATGCACTTTGAAATATTTCCTTGGACTTCGTTGCTTCTCCTATCACCAGTTTTAAGAATCACACTTTGATCACAGGAAAACCCTCCTGGACCGAATTCTACCCTAGAGATATGTAATTTGAATAGATACCTTCAACATGATATTCCGTGTTCCGTACATGTTACATGCATGACGGATTCGACAAACATGCATTCCTGAGTTGAGAGCATGTGGTTGACTGATTTTTCATCCTCTATAAAAGGAATAATTTCATATAGACTAGTGTACACATTTTCACAAGCTTTCCCTAACACAAGTTTCGAATTCGTTCATTTTTCACAGAAGAATACTTCTGGAGTGTATTCAACCTAATAGATATATAATTTACATGAATTCCATCAACATGGCATTCCGGGTTCCGTACATGATACATGCATGACGGATTCGAGAAACATGCGTTTCTGAGTTGTGAGCATGTGGATTAGTGAACTTTCATCCACCAAAGAAGGCATATATTACACTTTGAAATATTTACTCTGACTTCATAAGTTTTTCGTATCACCAGGTTCTAAAATCGGACATTTGGCAGTAGAAAACACTCTTTGATCGAATTCTCACCAATACACATGTAATTTACATTGTTTACATAACCATGGCATTCCGTATTCCGAACAAGTTTCATGCATCACGGATTCCTCAAACATGCATTTCTGAGCTGTGAACATGCGCATGACAGATGTTTCAACCACCAAACAAGTTACTTATGCACTTTGAAATAGTTCCTTGGACTTCGTTGCTTCTCCTATCACCAGTTTCAAGAATCACACTTTGATCCCAGAAAAACCCTCTTGGAGCGAATTCTACCCTAGAGATATCTAGTTTGTATAGATTCCTTCAACATGATATTCCGTGTTCCGTACATGTTACATGCATGACGGATTCGACAAACATGCATTCCTGAGTTGAGAGCATGTGGATTACTGATTTTTCATCCTCTATAAAAGGAATAATTTCATATAGACTCGTGTACACATTTTCACAAGCTTTCCCTAACACAAGTTTCGAATTCGTTCATTTTTCACAGAAGAATACTTCTGGAGTGTATTCAACCTAATAGATATTTAATTTACATGAATTCTATCAACATGGCATTCCGGGTTCCGTACATGATACATGCATGAAGGATTCGAGAAACATGCGTTTCTGAGTTGTGAGCATGTGGATTAGTGAACTTTCATCCACCAAAGAAGGCATATATTACACTTTGAAATATTTACTCTGACTTCATAAGTTTTTTGTATCACCAGGTTCTAAAATCGGACATTTGGCAGTAGAAAACACTCTTTGAGCGAATTCTCACCAATACACATGTAATTTACATTGTTTACATAACCATGGCATTCCGTATTCCGAACATGTTTCATGCATCACGGATTCCTCAAACATGCATTTCTGAGCTGTGAACATGCGCATGCCATATGTTTCAACCTCCAAACAAGTTATTTAGGAGCTTTGAAATATTTCCTTGGACTTCGTTGCTTCTCCTATCACCAGTTTCAAGAATCACACTTTGATCACAGGAAAACCCTCCTGGACCGAATTCTATCCTAGAGATATGTAATTTGAATAGATACCTTCAACATGATATTCCGTGTTCCGTACATGTTACATGCATGACGGATTCGAGAAACATGCATTCCTGAGTTGTGAGCATGTGGTTTACTGATTTTTCATCCTCTATAAAAGGAATAATTTCATATAGACTCGTGTACACATTTTCACAAGCTTTCCCTAACACAAGTTTCGAATTCGTTCATTTTTCACAGAAGAATACTTCTGGAGTGTATTCAACCTAATAGATATATAATTTACATGAATTCCATCAACATGGCATTCCGGGTTCCGTACATGATACATGCATGACGGATTCGAGAAACATGCGTTTCTGAGTTGTGAGCATGTGGATTAGTGAATTTTCATCCACCAAAGAAGGCATATATTACACTTTGAAATATTTACTCTGACTTCATAAGTTTTTTGTATCACCAGGTTCTAAAATCGGACATTTGGCAGTAGAAAACACTCTTTGAGCGAATTCTCACCAATACACATGTAATTTACATTGTTTACATAACCATGGCATTCCGTATACCGAACATGTTTCATGAATCACGGATTCCTCAAACATGCATTTCTGAGCTGTGAACATGCGCATGACAGATGTTTCAACCACCAAACAAGTTACTTATGCACTTTGAAATAGTTCCTTGGACTTCGTTGCTTCTCCTATCACCAGTTTCAAGAATCACACTTTGATCCCAGAAAAACCCTCTTGGAGCGAATTCTACCCTAGAGATATGTAATTTGAATAGATACCTTCAACATGATAGTCCGTGTTCCGTACATGTTACATGCATGACGGATTCGACAAACATGCATTCCTGAGTTGAGAGCATGTGGTTGACTGATTTTTCATCCTCTATAAAAGGAATAATTTCATATAGACTAGTGTACACATTTTCACAAGCTTTCCCTAACACAAGTTTCGAATTCGTTCATTTTTCACAGAAGAATACTTCTGGAGTGTATTCAACCTAATAGATATATAATTTACATGAATTCCATCAACATGGCATTCCGGGTTCCGTACATGATACATGCATGACGGATTCGAGAAACATGCGTTTCTGAGTTGTGAGCATGTGGATTAGTGAACTTTCATCCACCAAAGAAGGCATATATTACACTTTGAAATATTTACTCTGACTTCATAAGTTTTTCGTATCACCAGGTTCTAAAATCGGACATTTGGCAGTAGAAAACACTCTTTGATCGAATTCTCACCAATACACATGTAATTTACATTGTTTACATAACCATGGCATTCCGTATTCCGAACAAGTTTCATGAATCACGGATTCCTCAAACATGCATTTCTGAGCTGTGAACATGCGCATGACAGATGTTTCAACCACCAAACAAGTTTCTTATGCACTTTGAAATAGTTCCTTGGACTTCGTTGCTTCTCCTATCACCAGTTTCAAGAATCACACTTTGATCCCAGAAAAACCCTCTTGGAGCGAATTCTACCCTAGAGATATCTAATTTGTATAGATTCCTTCAACATGATATTCCGTGTTCCGTACATGTTACATGCATGACGGATTCGACAAACATGCATTCCTGAGTTGAGAGCATGTGGATTACTGATTTTTCATCCTGTATAAAAGGAATAATTTCATATAGACTCGTGTACACATTTTCACAAACTTTCCCTAACACAAGTTTCGAATTCGTTCATTTTTCACAGAAGAATACTTTTGGAGTGTATTCAACCTAATAGATATATAATTTACATGAATTCCATCAACATGGCATTCCGGGTTCCGTACATGATACATGCATGACAGATTCGAGAAACATGCGTTTCTGAGTTGTGAGCATGTTAATGAGTGAACTTTCATCCACCAAAGAAGGCATATATTACACTTTGAAATATTTACTCTGACTTCATAAGTTTTTTGTATCACCAGGTTCTAAAATCGGACATTTGGCAGTAGAAAACACTCTTTGAGCGAATTCTCACCAATACACATGTAATTTACATTGTTTACATAACCATGGCATTCCGAATTCCGAACATGTTTCATGAATCACGGATTCCTCAAACATGCATTTCTGAGCTGTGAACATGCGCATGACAGATGTTTCAACCACCAAACAAGTTACTTATGCACTTTGAAATAGTTCCTTGGACTTCGTTGCTTCTCCTATCACCAGTTTCAAGAATCACACTTTGATCCCAGAAAAACCCTCTTGGAGGGAATTCTACCCTAGAGATATGTAATTTGAATAGATTCCTTCAACATGATATTCCGTGTTCCGTACATGTTACATGCATGACGGATTCGACAAACATGCATTCCTGAGTTGAGAGCATGTGGATTACTGATTTTTCATCCTCTATAAAAGGAATAATTTCATATAGACTCGTGTACACATTTTCACAAGCTTTCCCTAACACAAGTTTCGAATTCGTTCATTTTTCACAGAAGAATACTTCTGGAGTGTATTCAACCTAATAGATATTTAATTTACATGAATTCCATCAACATGGCATTCCGGGTTCCGTACATGATACATGCATGATGGATTCGAGAAACATGAGTTACTGAGTTGTGAGCATGTGGATTAGTGAACTTTCATCCACCAAAGAAGGCATATATTACACTTTGAAATATTTACTCTGACTTCATAAGTTTTTTGTATCACCAGGTTCTAAAATCGACATTTGGCAGTAGAAAACACTCTTTGAGCGAATTCTCACCAATACACATGTAATTTACATTGTTTACATAACCATGGCATTCCGTATTCCGAACATGTTTCATGCATCACGGATTCCTCAAACATGCATTTCTGAGCTGTGAACATGCGCATGCCAGATGTTTCAACCACCAAACAAGTTATTTAGGAGCTTTGAAATATTTCCTTGGACTTCGTTGCTTCTCCTATCACCAGTTTCAAGAATCACACTTTGATCACAGGAAAACCCTCCTGGACCGAATTCTACCCTAGAGATATGTAATTTGAATAGATACCTTCAACATGATATTCCGTGTTCCGTACATGTTACATGCATGACGGATTCGACAAACATGCATTCCTGAGTTGTGAGCATGTGGTTTACTGATTTTTCATCCTCTATAAAAGGAATAATTTCATATAGACTCGTGTACACATTTTCACAAGCTTTCCCTAACACAAGTTTCGAATTCGTTCATTTTTCACAGAAGAATATTTCTGGAGTGTATTCAACCTAATAGATATATAATTTACATGAATTCCATCAACATGGCATTCCGGGTTCCGTACATGATACATGCATGACGGATTCGAGAAACATGCGTTTCTGAGTTGTGAGCATGTGGATTAGTGAACTTTCATCCACCAAAGAAGGCACATATTACACTTTGATATATTTACTCTGACTTCATAATTTTTTTGTATCACCAGGTTCTAAAATCGGACATTTGGCATTAGAAAACACTCTTTGAGCGAATTCTCACCAATACACATGTAATTTACATTGTTTACATAACCATGGCATTCCGTATTCCGAACAAGTTTCATGAATCACGGATTCCTCAAACATGCATTTCTGAGCTGTGAACATGCGCATGACAGATGTTTCAACCACCAAACAAGTTACTTATGCACTCTGAAATAGTTCCTTGGACTTCGTTGCTTCTCCTATCACCAGTTTCAAGAATCACACTTTGATCCCAGAAAAACCCTCTTGGAGCGAATTCTACCCTAGAGATATGTAATTTGAATAGATTCCTTCAACATGATATTCCGTGTTCCGTACATGTTACATGCATGACGGATTCGACAAACATGCATTCCTGAGTTGAGAGCATGTGGATTACTGATTTTTCATCCTCTATAAAAGGAATAATTTCATATAGACTCGTGTACACATTTTCACAAGCTTTCCCTAACACAAGTTTCGAATTCGTTCATTTTTCACAGAAGAATACTTCTGGAGTGTATTCAACCTAATAGATATTTAATTTACATGAATTCCATCAACATGGCATTCCGGGTTCCGTACATGATACATGCATGAAGGATTCGAGAAACATGCGTTTCTGAGTTGTGAGCATGTGGATTAGTGAACTTTCATCCACCAAAGAAGGCATATATTACACTTTGAAATATTTACTCTGACTTCATAAGTTTTTTGTATCACCAGGTTCTAAAATCGGACATTTGGCAGTAGAAAACACTCTTTGAGCGAATTCTCACCTATACACATGTAATTTACATTGTTTACATAACCATGGCATTCCGTATTCCGAACATGTTTCATGCATCACGGATTCCTCAAACATGCATTTCTGAGCTGTGAACATGCGCATGACAGATGTTTCAACCACCAAACAAGTTACTTATGCACTTTGAAATAGTTCCTTGGACTTCGTTGCTTCTCCTATCACCAGTTTCAAGAATCACACCTTGATCCCAGAAAAACCCTCTTGGAGCGAATTCTACCCTAGAGATATGTAATTTGAATAGATTCCTTCAACATGATATTCCGTGTTCCGTACATGTTACATGCATGACGGATTCGACAAACATGCATTCCTGAGTCGAGAGCATGTGGATTACTGATTTTTCATCCTCTATAAAAGGAATAATTTCATATAGACTCGTGTACACATTTTCACAAGCTTTCCCTAACACAAGTTTCGAATTCGTTCATTTTTCACAGAAGAATACTTCTGGAGTGTATTCAACCTAATAGATATTTAATTTAAATGAATTCTATCAACATGGCATTCCGGGTTCCGTACATCATACATGCATGAAGGATTCGAGAAACATGCGTTTCTGAGTTGTGAGCATGTGGATTAGTGAACTTTCATCCACCAAAGAAGGCATATATTACACTTTGAAATATTTACTCTGACTTCATAAGTTTTTTGTATCACCAGGTTCTAAAATCGGACATTTGGCAGTAGAAAACACTCTTTGAGCGAATTCTCACCAATACACATGTAATTTACATTGTTTACATAACCATGGCATTCCGTATTCCGAACATGTTTCATGCATCACGGATTCCTCAAACATGCATTTCTGAGCTGTGAACATGCGCATACCAGATGTTTCAACCTCCAAACAAGTTACTTAGGAGCTTTGAAATATTTCCTTGGACTTCGTTGCTTCTCCTATCACCAGTTTCAAGAATCACACTTTGATCACAGGAAAACCCTCCTGGACCGAATTCTACCCTAGAGATATGTAATTTGAATAGATACCTTCAACATGATATTCCGTGTTCCGTACATGTTACATGCATGACGGATTCGACAAACATGCATTCCTGAGTTGTGAGTATGTGGTTTACTGATTTTTCATCCTCTATAAAAGGAATAATTTCATATAGACTCGTGTACACATTTTCACAAGCTTTCCCTAACACAAGTTTCGAATTCGTTCATTTTTCACAGAAGAATACTTCTGGAGTGTATTCAACCTAATAGATATATAATTTACATGAATTCTATCAACATGGCATTCCGGGTTCCGTACATGATACATGCATGAAGGATTCGAGAAACATGCGTTTCTGAGTTGTGAGCATGTGGATTAGTGAACTTTCATCCACCAAAGAAGGCATATATTACACTTTGAAATATTTACTCTGACTTCATAAGTTTTTTGTATCATCAGGTTCTAAAATCGGACATTTGGCAGTAGAAAACACTCTTTAAGCGAATTCTCACCAATACACATGTAATTTACATTGTTTACATAACCATGGCATTCCGTATTCCGAACATGTTTCATGCATCACGGATTCCTCAAACATGCATTTCTGAGCTGTGAACATGCGCATGACAGATGTTTCAACCACCAAACAAGTTACTTATGCACTTTGAAATAGTTCCTTGGACTTCGTTGCTTCTCCTATCACCAGTTTCAAGAGTCACACTTTGATCCCAGAAAAACCCTCTTGGAGCGAATTCTACCCTAGAGATATGTAATTTGTATAGATTCCTTCAACATGATATTCCGTGTTCCGTACATGTTACATGCATGACGGATTCGACAAACATGCATTCCTGAGTTGAGAGCATGTGGATTACTGATTTTTCATCCTGTATAAAAGGAATAATTTCATATAGACTCGTGTACACATTTTCACAAACTTTCCCTAACACAAGTTTCGAATTCGTTCATTTTTCACAGAAGAATACTTCTGGAGTGTATTCAACCTAATAGATATATAATTTACATGAATTCCATCAACATGGCATTCCGGGTTCCGTACATGATACATGCATGACGGATTCGAGAAACATGCGTTTCTGAGTTGTGAGCATGTGGATTAGTGAACTTTCATCCACCAAAGAAGGCATATATTACACTTTGAAATATTTACTCTGACTTCATAAGTTTTTTGTATCACCAGGTTCTAAAATCGACATTTGGCAGTAGAAAACACTCTTTGAGCGAATTCTCACCAATACACATGTAATTTACTTTGTTTACATAACCATGGCATTCCGTATTCCGAACATGTTTCATGCATCACGGATTCCTCAAACATGCATTTCTGAGCTGTGAACATGCGCATGCCAGATGTTTCAACCACCAAACAAGTTACTTAGGAGCTTTGAAATATTTCCTTGGACTTCGTTGCTTCTCCTATCACCAGTTTCAAGAATCACACTTTGATCACAGGAAAACCCTCCTGGACCGAATTCTACCCTAGAGATATGTAATTTGAATAGATACCTTCAACATGATATTCCGTGTTCCGTACATGTTACATGCATGACGGATTCGACAAACATGCATTCCTGAGTTGTGAGCATGTGTTTTACTGATTTTTCATCCTCTATAAAAGGAATAATTTCATATAGACTCGTGTACACATTTTCACAAGCTTTCCCTAACACAAGTTTCGAATTCGTTCATTTTTCACAGAAGAATATTTCTGGAGTGTATTCAACCTAATAGATATATAATTAACATGAATTCCATCAACATGGCATTCCGGGTTCCGTACATGATACATGCATGACGGATTCGAGAAACATGCGTTTCTGAGTTGTGAGCATGTGGATTAGTGAACTTTCATCCACCAAAGAAGGCACATATTACACTTTGAAATATTTACTCTGACTTCATAATTTTTTTGTATCACCAGGTTCTAAAATCGGACATTTGGCAGTAGAAAACACTCTTTGAGCGAATTCTCACCAATACACATGTAATTTACATTGTTTACATAACCATGGCATTCCGTATTCCGAACAAGTTTCATGAATCACGGATTCCTCAAACATGCATTTCTGAGCTGTGAACATGCGCATGACAGATGTTTCAACCACCAAACAAGTTACTTATGCACTTTGAAATAGTTCCTTGGACTTCGTTGCTTCTCATGTCACCAGTTTCAAGAATCACACTTTGATCCCAGAAAAACCCTCTTGCAGCGAATTCTACCCTAGAGATATGTAATTTGAATAGATTCCTTCAACATGATATTTCGTGTTCCGTACATGTTACATGCATGACGGATTCGACAAACATGCATTCCTGAGTTGAGAGCATGTGGATTACTGATTTTTCATCCTGTATAAAAGGAATAATTTCATATAGACTCGTGTACACATTTTCACAAGCTTTCCCTAACACAAGTTTCGAATTCGTTCATTTTTCACAGAAGAATACTTCTGGAGTGTATCCAACCTAATAGATATTTAATTTACATGAATTCCATCAACATGGCATTCCGGGTTCCGTACATGATACATGCATGAAGGATTCGAGAAACTTGCGTTTCTGAGTTGTGAGCATGTGGATTAGTGAACTTTCATCCACCAAAGAAGGCATATATTACACTTTGAAATATTTACTCTGACTTCATAAGTTTTTTGTATCACCAGGTTCTAAAATCGGACATTTGGCAGTAGAAAACACTCTTTGAGCGAATTCTCACCTATACACATGTAATTTACATTGTTTACATAACCATGGCATTCCGTATTCCGAACATGTTTCATGCATCACGGATTCCTCAAACATGCATTTCTGAGCTGTGAACATGCGCATGACAGATGTTTCAACCACCAAACAAGTTACTTATGCACTTTGAAATAGTTCCTTGGACTTCGTTGCTTCTCCTATCACCAGTTTCAAGAATCACACCTTGATCCCAGAAAAACCCTCTTGGAGCGAATTCTACCCTAGAGATATGTAATTTGAATAGATTCCTTCAACATGATATTCCGTGTTCCGTACATGTTACATGCATGACGGATTCGACAAACATGCATTCCTGAGTTGAGAGCATGTGGATTACTGATTTTTCATCCTCTATAAAAGGAATAATTTCATATAGACTCGTGTACACATTTTCACAAGCTTTCCCTAACACAAGTTTCGAATTCGTTCATTTTTCACAGAAGAATACTTCTGGAGTGTATTCAACCTAATAGATATTTAATTTAAATGAATTCTATCAACATGGCATTCCGGGTTCCGTACATGATACATGCATGAAGGATTGGAGAAACATGCGTTTCTGAGTTGTGAGCATGTGGATTAGTGAACTTTCATCCACCAAAGAAGGCATATATTACACTTTGAAATATTTACTCTGACTTCATAAGTTTTTTGTATCACCAGGTTCTAAAATCGGAGATTTGGCAGTAGAAAACACTCTTTGAGCGAATTCTCACCAATACACGTGTAATTTACATTGTTTACATAACCATGGCATTCCGTATTCCGAACATGTTTCATGCATCACGGATTCCTCAAACATGCATTTCTGAGCTGTGAACATGCGCATACCAGATGTTTCAACCTCCAAACAAGTTACTTAGGAGCTTTGAAATATTTCCTTGGACTTCGTTGCTTCTCCTATCACCAGTTTCAAGAATCACACTTTGATCACAGGAAAACCCTCCTGGACCGAATTCTACCCTAGAGATATGTAATTTGAATAGATTCCTTCAACATGATATTCCGTGTTCCGTACATGTTACATGCATGACGGATTCGACAAACATGCATTCCTGAGTTGTGAGCATGTGGTTTACTGATTTTTCATCCTCTATAAAAGGAATAATTTCATATAGACTCGTGTACACATTTTCACAAGCTTTCCCTAACACAAGTTTCGAATTCGTTCATTTTTCACAGAAGAATACTTCTGGAGTGTATTCAACCTAATAGATATATAATTTACATGAATTCTATCAACATGGCATTCCGGGTTCCGTACATGATACATGCATGAAGGATTCGAGAAACATGCGTTTCTGAGTTGTGAGCATGTGGATTAGTGAACTTTCATCCACCAAAGAAGGCATATATTACACTTTGAAATATTTACTCTGACTTCATAAGTTTTTTGTATCACCAGGTTCTAAAATCGGACATTTGGCAGTAGAAAACACTCTTTAAGCGAATTCTCACCAATACACATGTAATTTACATTGTTTACATAACCATGGCATTCCGTATTCCGAACATGTTTCATGCATGACGGATTCCTCAAACATGCATTTCTGAGCTGTGAACATGCGCATGACAGATGTTTCAACCACCAAACAAGTTACTTATGCACTTTGAAATAGTTCCTTGGAGTTCGTTGCTTCTCCTATCACCAGTTTCAAGAATCACACTTTGATCCCAGAAAAACCCTCTTGGAGGGAATTCTACCCTAGAGATATGTAATTTGAATAGATTCCTTCAACATGATATTCCGTGTTCCGTACATGTTACATGCATGACGGATTCGACAAACATGCATTCCTGAGTTGAGAGCATGTGGATTACTGATTTTTCATCCTCTATAAAAGGAATAATTTCATATAGACTCGTGTACACATTTTCACAAGCTTTCCCTAACACAAGTTTCGAATTCGTTCATTTTTCACAGAAGAATACTTCTGGAGTGTATTCAACCTAATAGATATTTAATTTACATGAATTCCATCAACATGGCATTCCGGGTTCCGTACATGATACATGCATGAAGGATTCGAGAAGCATGCGTTTCTGAGTTGTGAGCATGTGGATTAGTGAACTTTCATCCACCAAAGAAGGCATATATTACACTTTGAAATATTTACTCTGACTTCATAAGTTTTTTGTATCACCAGGTTCTAAAATCGGACATTTGGCAGTAGAAAACACTCTTTGAGCGAATTCTCACCTATACACATGTAATTTACATTGTTTACATAACCATGGCATTCCGTATTCCGAACATGTTTCATGCATCACGGATTCCTCAAACATGCATTTCTGAGCTGTGAACATGCGCATGACAGATGTTTCAACCACCAAACATGTTACTTATGCACTTTGAAATAGTTCCTTGGACTTCGTTGCTTCTCCTATCACCAGTTTCAAGAATCACACCTTGATCCCAGAAAAACCCTCTTGGAGCGAATTCTACCCTAGAGATATGTAATTTGAATAGATTCCTTCAACATGATATTCCGTGTTCCGTACATGTTACATGCATGACGGATTCGACAAACATGCATTCCTGAGTTGAGAGCATGTGGATTACTGATTTTTCATCCTCTATAAAAGGAATAATTTCATATAGACTCGTGTACACATTTTCACAAGCTTTCCCTAACACAAGTTTCGAATTCGTTCATTTTTCACAGAAGAATACTTCTGGAGTGTATTCAACCTAATAGATATTTAATTTAAATGAATTCTATCAACATGGCATTCCGGGTTCCGTACATGATACATGCATGAAGGATTGGAGAATCATGCGTTTCTGAGTTGTGAGCATGTGGATTAGTGAACTTTCATCCACCAAAGAAGGCATATATTACACTTTGAAATATTTACTCTGACTTCATAAGTTTTTTGTATCACCAGGTTCTAAAATCGGACATTTGGCAGTAGAAAACACTCTTTGAGCGAATTCTCACCAATACACATGTAATTTACATTGTTTACATAACCATGGCATTCCGTATTACGAACATGTTTCATGCATCACGGATTCCTCAAACATGCATTTCTGAGCTGTGAACATGCGCATACCAGATGTTTCAACCTCCAAACAAGTTGCTTAGGAGCTTTGAAATATTTCCTTGGACTTCGTTGCTTCTCCTATCACCAGTTTCAAGAATCACACTTTGATCACAGGAAAACCCTCCTGGACCGAATTCTACCCTAGAGATATGTAATTTGAATAGATTCCTTCAACATGATATTCCGTGTTCCGTACATGTTACATGCATGACGGATTCGACAAACATGCATTCCTGAGTTGTGAGCATGTGGTTTACTGATTTTTCATCCTCTATAAAAGGAATAATTTCATATAGACTCGTGTACACATTTTCACAAGCTTTCCCTAACACAAGTTTCGAATTCGTTCATTTTTCACAGAAGAATACTTCTGGAGTGTATTCAACCTAATAGATATATAATTTACATGAATTCCATCAACATGGCATTCCGGGTTCCGTACATGATACATGCATGACAGATTCGAGAAACATGCGTTTCTGAGTTGTGAGCATGTGGATTAGTGAATTTTCATCCACCAAAGAAGGCATATATTACACTTTGAAATATTTACTCTGACTTCATAAGTTTTTTGTATCACCAGGTTCTAAAATCGGACATTTGGCAGTAGAAAACACTCTTTGAGCGAATTCTCACCAATACACATGTAATTTACATTGTTTACATAACCATGGCATTCCGTATACCGAACATGTTTCATGAATCACGGATTCCTCAAACATGCATTTCTGAGCTGTGAACATGCGCATGACAGATGTTTCAACCACCAAACAAGTTACTTATGCACTTTGAAATAGTTCCTAGGACTTCGTTGCTTCTCCTATCACCAGTTTCAAGAATCACACTTTGATCCCAGAAAAACCCTCTTGGAGCGAATTCTACCCTAGAGATATGTAATTTGAATAGATTCCTTCAACATGATATTCCGTGTTCCGTACATGTTACATGCATGACGGATTCGACAAACATGCATTCCTGAGTTGAGAGCATGTGGATTACTGATTTTTCATCCTCTATAAAAGGAATAATTTCATATAGACTCGTGTACACATTTTCACAAGCTTTCCCTAACACAAGTTTCGAATTCGTTCATTTTTCACAGAAGAATACTTCTGGAGTGTATTCAACCTAATAGATATTTAATTTACATGAATTCTATCAACATGGCATTCCGGGTTCCGTACATGATACATGCATGACGGATTCGAGAAACATGCGTTTCTGAGTTGTGAGCATGTGGATTAGTGAACTTTCATCCACCAAAGAAGGCATATATTACACTTTGAAATATTTACTCTGACTTCATAAGTTTTTTGTATCACCAGGTTCTAAAATCGGACATTTGGCAGTAGAAAACACTCTTTGAGCGAATTCTCACCAATACACATGTAATTTACATTGTTTACATAACCATGGCATTCCGTATTCCGAACATGTTTCATGAATCACGGATTCCTCAAACATGCATTTCTGAGCTGTGAACATGCACATGCCAGATGTTTCAACCACCAAACAAGTTACTTATGCACTTTGAAATATTTCCTTGGACTTCGTTGCTTCTCCTATCACCAGTTTTAAGAATCACACTTTGATCACAGGAAAACCCTCCTGGACCGAATTCTACCCTAGAGATATGTAATTTGAATAGATACCTTCAACATGATATTCCGTGTTCCGTACATGTTACATGCATGACGGATTCGACAAACATGCATTCCTGAGTTGAGAGCATGTGGTTGACTGATTTTTCATCCTCTATAAAAGGAATAATTTCATATAGACTAGTGTACACATTTTCACAAGCTTTCCCTAACACAAGTTTCGAATTCGTTCATTTTTCACAGAAGAATACTTCTGGAGTGTATTCAACCTAATAGATATATAATTTACATGAATTCCATCAACATGGCATTCCGGGTTCCGTACATGATACATGCATGACGGATTCGAGAAACATGCGTTTCTGAGTTGTGAGCATGTGGATTAGTGAACTTTCATCCACCAAAGAAGGCATATATTACACTTTGAAATATTTACTCTGACTTCATAAGTTTTTCGTATCACCAGGTTCTAAAATCGGACATTTGGCAGTAGAAAACACTCTTTGATCGAATTCTCACCAATACACATGTAATTTACATTGTTTACATAACCATGGCATTCCGTATTCCGAACAAGTTTCATGAATCACGGATTCCTCAAACATGCATTTCTGAGCTGTGAACATGCGCATGACAGATGTTTCAACCACCAAACAAGTTACTTATGCACTTTGAAATAGTTCCTTGGACTTCGTTGCTTCTCCTATCACCAGTTTCAAGAATCACACTTTGATCCCAGAAAAACCCTCTTGGAGCGAATTCTACCCTAGAGATATCTAGTTTGTATAGATTCCTTCAACATGATATTCCGTGTTCCGTACATGTTACATGCATGACGGATTCGACAAACATGCATTCCTGAGTTGAGAGCATGTGGATTACTGATTTTTCATCCTCTATAAAAGGAATAATTTCATATAGACTCGTGTACACATTTTCACAAGCTTTCCCTAACACAAGTTTCGAATTCGTTCATTTTTCACAGAAGAATACTTCTGGAGTGTATTCAACCTAATAGATATTTAATTTACATGAATTCTATCAACATGGCATTCCGGGTTCCGTACATGATACATGCATGAAGGATTCGAGAAACATGCGTTTCTGAGTTGTGAGCATGTGGATTAGTGAACTTTCATCCACCAAAGAAGGCATATATTACACTTTGAAATATTTACTCTGACTTCATAAGTTTTTTGTATCACCAGGTTCTAAAATCGGACATTTGGCAGTAGAAAACACTCTTTGAGCGAATTCTCACCAATACACATGTAATTTACATTGTTTACATAACCATGGCATTCCGTATTCCGAACATGTTTCATGCATCACGGATTCCTCAAACATGCATTTCTGAGCTGTGAACATGCGCATGCCATATGTTTCAACCTCCAAACAAGTTATTTAGGAGCTTTGAAATATTTCCTTGGACTTCGTTGCTTCTCCTATCACCAGTTTCAAGAATCACACTTTGATCACAGGAAAACCCTCCTGGACCGAATTCTATCCTAGAGATATGTAATTTGAATAGATACCTTCAACATGATATTCCGTGTTCCGTACATGTTACATGCATGACGGATTCGAGAAACATGCATTCCTGAGTTGTGAGCATGTGGTTTACTGATTTTTCATCCTCTATAAAAGGAATAATTTCATATAGACTCGTGTACACATTTTCACAAGCTTTCCCTAACACAAGTTTCGAATTCGTTCATTTTTCACAGAAGAATACTTCTGGAGTGTATTCAACCTAATAGATATATAATTTACATGAATTCCATCAACATGGCATTCCGGGTTCCGTACATGATACATGCATGACGGATTCGAGAAACATGCGTTTCTGAGTTGTGAGCATGTGGATTAGTGAATTTTCATCCACCAAAGAAGGCATATATTACACTTTGAAATATTTACTCTGACTTCATAAGTTTTTTGTATCACCAGGTTCTAAAATCGGACATTTGGCAGTAGAAAACACTCTTTGAGCGAATTCTCACCAATACACATGTAATTTACATTGTTTACATAACCATGGCATTCCGTATACCGAACATGTTTCATGAATCACGGATTCCTCAAACATGCATTTCTGAGCTGTGAACATGCGCATGACAGATGTTTCAACCACCAAACAAGTTACTTATGCACTTTGAAATAGTTCCTTGGACTTCGTTGCTTCTCCTATCACCAGTTTCAAGAATCACACTTTGATCCCAGAAAAACCCTCTTGGAGCGAATTCTACCCTAGAGATATGTAATTTGAATAGATACCTTCAACATGATAGTCCGTGTTCCGTACATGTTACATGCATGACGGATTCGACAAACATGCATTCCTGAGTTGAGAGCATGTGGTTGACTGATTTTTCATCCTCTATAAAAGGAATAATTTCATATAGACTAGTGTACACATTTTCACAAGCTTTCCCTAACACAAGTTTCGAATTCGTTCATTTTTCACAGAAGAATACTTCTGGAGTGTATTCAACCTAATAGATATATAATTTACATGAATTCCATCAACATGGCATTCCGGGTTCCGTACATGATACATGCATGACGGATTCGAGAAACATGCGTTTCTGAGTTGTGAGCATGTGGATTAGTGAACTTTCATCCACCAAAGAAGGCATATATTACACTTTGAAATATTTACTCTGACTTCATAAGTTTTTCGTATCACCAGGTTCTAAAATCGGACATTTGGCAGTAGAAAACACTCTTTGATCGAATTCTCACCAATACACATGTAATTTACATTGTTTACATAACCATGGCATTCCGTATTCCGAACAAGTTTCATGAATCACGGATTCCTCAAACATGCATTTCTGAGCTGTGAACATGCGCATGACAGATGTTTCAACCACCAAACAAGTTTCTTATGCACTTTGAAATAGTTCCTTGGACTTCGTTGCTTCTCCTATCACCAGTTTCAAGAATCACACTTTGATCCCAGAAAAACCCTCTTGGAGCGAATTCTACCCTAGAGATATCTAATTTGTATAGATTCCTTCAACATGATATTCCGTGTTCCGTACATGTTACATGCATGACGGATTCGACAAACATGCATTCCTGAGTTGAGAGCATGTGGATTACTGATTTTTCATCCTGTATAAAAGGAATAATTTCATATAGACTCGTGTACACATTTTCACAAACTTTCCCTAACACAAGTTTCGAATTCGTTCATTTTTCACAGAAGAATACTTTTGGAGTGTATTCAACCTAATAGATATATAATTTACATGAATTCCATCAACATGGCATTCCGGGTTCCGTACATGATACATGCATGACAGATTCGAGAAACATGCGTTTCTGAGTTGTGAGCATGTTAATGAGTGAACTTTCATCCACCAAAGAAGGCATATATTACACTTTGAAATATTTACTCTGACTTCATAAGTTTTTTGTATCACCAGGTTCTAAAATCGGACATTTGGCAGTAGAAAACACTCTTTGAGCGAATTCTCACCAATACACATGTAATTTACATTGTTTACATAACCATGGCATTCCGAATTCCGAACATGTTTCATGAATCACGGATTCCTCAAACATGCATTTCTGAGCTGTGAACATGCGCATGACAGATGTTTCAACCACCAAACAAGTTACTTATGCACTTTGAAATAGTTCCTTGGACTTCGTTGCTTCTCCTATCACCAGTTTCAAGAATCACACTTTGATCCCAGAAAAACCCTCTTGGAGGGAATTCTACCCTAGAGATATGTAATTTGAATAGATTCCTTCAACATGATATTCCGTGTTCCGTACATGTTACATGCATGACGGATTCGACAAACATGCATTCCTGAGTTGAGAGCATGTGGATTACTGATTTTTCATCCTCTATAAAAGGAATAATTTCATATAGACTCGTGTACACATTTTCACAAGCTTTCCCTAACACAAGTTTCGAATTCGTTCATTTTTCACAGAAGAATACTTCTGGAGTGTATTCAACCTAATAGATATTTAATTTACATGAATTCCATCAACATGGCATTCCGGGTTCCGTACATGATACATGCATGATGGATTCGAGAAACATGAGTTACTGAGTTGTGAGCATGTGGATTAGTGAACTTTCATCCACCAAAGAAGGCATATATTACACTTTGAAATATTTACTCTGACTTCATAAGTTTTTTGTATCACCAGGTTCTAAAATCGACATTTGGCAGTAGAAAACACTCTTTGAGCGAATTCTCACCAATACACATGTAATTTACATTGTTTACATAACCATGGCATTCCGTATTCCGAACATGTTTCATGCATCACGGATTCCTCAAACATGCATTTCTGAGCTGTGAACATGCGCATGCCAGATGTTTCAACCACCAAACAAGTTATTTAGGAGCTTTGAAATATTTCCTTGGACTTCGTTGCTTCTCCTATCACCAGTTTCAAGAATCACACTTTGATCACAGGAAAACCCTCCTGGACCGAATTCTACCCTAGAGATATGTAATTTGAATAGATACCTTCAACATGATATTCCGTGTTCCGTACATGTTACATGCATGACGGATTCGACAAACATGCATTCCTGAGTTGTGAGCATGTGGTTTACTGATTTTTCATCCTCTATAAAAGGAATAATTTCATATAGACTCGTGTACACATTTTCACAAGCTTTCCCTAACACAAGTTTCGAATTCGTTCATTTTTCACAGAAGAATATTTCTGGAGTATATTCAACCTAATAGATATATAATTTACATGAATTCCATCAACATGGCATTCCGGGTTCCGTACATGATACATGCATGACGGATTCGAGAAACATGCGTTTCTGAGTTGTGAGCATGTGGATTAGTGAACTTTCATCCACCAAAGAAGGCACATATTACACTTTGATATATTTACTCTGACTTCATAATTTTTTTGTATCACCAGGTTCTAAAATCGGACATTTGGCATTAGAAAACACTCTTTGAGCGAATTCTCACCAATACACATGTAATTTACATTGTTTACATAACCATGGCATTCCGTATTCCGAACAAGTTTCATGAATCACGGATTCCTCAAACATGCATTTCTGAGCTGTGAACATGCGCATGACAGATGTTTCAACCACCAAACAAGTTACTTATGCACTTTGAAATAGTTCCTTGGACTTCGTTGCTTCTCCTATCACCAGTTTCAAGAATCACACTTTGATCCCAGAAAAACCCTCTTGGAGCGAATTCTACCCTAGAGATATGTAATTTGAATAGATTCCTTCAACATGATATTCCGTGTTCCGTACATGTTACATGCATGACGGATTCGACAAACATGCATTCCTGAGTTGAGAGCATGTGGATTACTGATTTTTCATCCTCTATAAAAGGAATAATTTCATATAGACTCGTGTACACATTTTCACAAGCTTTCCCTAACACAAGTTTCGAATTCGTTCATTTTTCACAGAAGAATACTTCTGGAGTGTATTCAACCTAATAGATATTTAATTTACATGAATTCCATCAACATGGCATTCCGGGTTCCGTACATGATACATGCATGAAGGATTCGAGAAACATGCGTTTCTGAGTTGTGAGCATGTGGATTAGTGAACTTTCATCCACCAAAGAAGGCATATATTACACTTTGAAATATTTACTCTGACTTCATAAGTTTTTTGTATCACCAGGTTCTAAAATCGGACATTTGGCAGTAGAAAACACTCTTTGAGCGAATTCTCACCTATACACATGTAATTTACATTGTTTACATAACCATGGCATTCCGTATTCCGAACATGTTTCATGCATCACGGATTCCTCAAACATGCATTTCTGAGCTGTGAACATGCGCATGACAGATGTTTCAACCACCAAACAAGTTACTTATGCACTTTGAAATAGTTCCTTGGACTTCGTTGCTTCTCCTATCACCAGTTTCAAGAATCACACCTTGATCCCAGAAAAACCCTCTTGGAGCGAATTCTACCCTAGAGATATGTAATTTGAATAGATTCCTTCAACATGATATTCCGTGTTCCGTACATGTTACATGCATGACGGATTCGACAAACATGCATTCCTGAGTCGAGAGCATGTGGATTACTGATTTTTCATCCTCTATAAAAGGAATAATTTCATATAGACTCGTGTACACATTTTCACAAGCTTTCCCTAACACAAGTTTCGAATTCGTTCATTTTTCACAGAAGAATACTTCTGGAGTGTATTCAACCTAATAGATATTTAATTTAAATGAATTCTATCAACATGGCATTCCGGGTTCCGTACATCATACATGCATGAAGGATTCGAGAAACATGCGTTTCTGAGTTGTGAGCATGTGGATTAGTGAACTTTCATCCACCAAAGAAGGCATATATTACACTTTGAAATATTTACTCTGACTTCATAAGTTTTTTGTATCACCAGGTTCTAAAATCGGACATTTGGCAGTAGAAAACACTCTTTGAGCGAATTCTCACCAATACACATGTAATTTACATTGTTTACATAACCATGGCATTCCGTATTCCGAACATGTTTCATGCATCACGGATTCCTCAAACATGCATTTCTGAGCTGTGAACATGCGCATACCAGATGTTTCAACCTCCAAACAAGTTACTTAGGAGCTTTGAAATATTTCCTTGGACTTCGTTGCTTCTCCTATCACCAGTTTCAAGAATCAAACTTTGATCACAGGAAAACCCTCCTGGACCGAATTCTACCCTAGAGATATGTAATTTGAATAGATACCTTCAACATGATATTCCGTGTTCCGTACATGTTACATGCATGACGGATTCGACAAACATGCATTCCTGAGTTGTGAGTATGTGGTTTACTGATTTTTCATCCTCTATAAAAGGAATAATTTCATATAGACTCGTGTACACATTTTCACAAGCTTTCCCTAACACAAGTTTCGAATTCGTTCATTTTTCACAGAAGAATACTTCTGGAGTGTATTCAACCTAATAGATATATAATTTACATGAATTCTATCAACATGGCATTCCGGGTTCCGTACATGATACATGCATGAAGGATTCGAGAAACATGCGTTTCTGAGTTGTGAGCATGTGGATTAGTGAACTTTCATCCACCAAAGAAGGCATATATTACACTTTGAAATATTTACTCTGACTTCATAAGTTTTTTGTATCATCAGGTTCTAAAATCGGACATTTGGCAGTAGAAAACACTCTTTAAGCGAATTCTCACCAATACACATGTAATTTACATTGTTTACATAACCATGGCATTCCGTATTCCGAACATGTTTCATGCATCACGGATTCCTCAAACATGCATTTCTGAGCTGTGAACATGCGCATGACAGATGTTTCAACCACCAAACAAGTTACTTATGCACTTTGAAATAGTTCCTTGGACTTCGTTGCTTCTCCTATCACCAGTTTCAAGAGTCACACTTTGATCCCAGAAAAACCCTCTTGGAGCGAATTCTACCCTAGAGATATGTAATTTGTATAGATTCCTTCAACATGATATTCCGTGTTCCGTACATGTTACATGCATGACGGATTCGACAAACATGCATTCCTGAGTTGAGAGCATGTGGATTACTGATTTTTCATCCTGTATAAAAGGAATAATTTCATATAGACTCGTGTACACATTTTCACAAACTTTCCCTAACACAAGTTTCGAATTCGTTCATTTTTCACAGAAGAATACTTCTGGAGTGTATTCAACCTAATAGATATATAATTTACATGAATTCCATCAACATGGCATTCCGGGTTCCGTACATGATACATGCATGACGGATTCGAGAAACATGCGTTTCTGAGTTGTGAGCATGTGGATTAGTGAACTTTCATCCACCAAAGAAGGCATATATTACACTTTGAAATATTTACTCTGACTTCATAAGTTTTTTGTATCACCAGGTTCTAAAATCGACATTTGGCAGTAGAAAACACTCTTTGAGCGAATTCTCACCAATACACATGTAATTTACATTGTTTACATAACCATGGCATTCCGTATTCCGAACATGTTTCATGCATCACGGATTCCTCAAACATGCATTTCTGAGCTGTGAACATGCGCATGCCAGATGTTTCAACCACCAAACAAGTTACTTAGGAGCTTTGAAATATTTCCTTGGACTTCGTTGCTTCTCCTATCACCAGTTTCAAGAATCACACTTTGATCACAGGAAAACCCTCCTGGACCGAATTCTACCCTAGAGATATGTAATTTGAATAGATACCTTCAACATGATATTCCGTGTTCCGTACATGTTACATGCATGACGGATTCGACAAACATGCATTCCTGAGTTGTGAGCATGTGTTTTACTGATTTTTCATCCTCTATAAAAGGAATAATTTCATATAGACTCGTGTACACATTTTCACAAGCTTTCCCTAACACAAGTTTCGAATTCGTTCATTTTTCACAGAAGAATATTTCTGGAGTGTATTCAACCTAATAGATATATAATTTACATGAATTCCATCAACATGGCATTCCGGGTTCCGTACATGATACATGCATGACGGATTCGAGAAACATGCGTTTCTGAGTTGTGAGCATGTGGATTAGTGAACTTTCATCCACCAAAGAAGGCACATATTACACTTTGAAATATTTACTCTGACTTCATAATTTTTTTGTATCACCAGGTTCTAAAATCGGACATTTGGCAGTAGAAAACACTCTTTGAGCGAATTCTCACCAATACACATGTAATTTACATTGTTTACATAACCATGGCATTCCGTATTCCGAACAAGTTTCATGAATCACGGATTCCTCAAACATGCATTTCTGAGCTGTGAACATGCGCATGACAGATGTTTCAACCACCAAACAAGTTACTTATGCACTTTGAAATAGTTCCTTGGACTTCGTTGCTTCTCATGTCACCAGTTTCAAGAATCACACTTTGATCCCAGAAAAACCCTCTTGCAGCGAATTCTACCCTAGAGATATGTAATTTGAATAGATTCCTTCAACATGATATTTCGTGTTCCGTACATGTTACATGCATGACGGATTCGACAAACATGCATTCCTGAGTTGAGAGCATGTGGATTACTGATTTTTCATCCTGTATAAAAGGAATAATTTCATATAGACTCGTGTACACATTTTCACAAGCTTTCCCTAACACAAGTTTCGAATTCGTTCATTTTTCACAGAAGAATACTTCTGGAGTGTATCCAACCTAATAGATATTTAATTTACATGAATTCCATCAACATGGCATTCCGGGTTCCGTACATGATACATGCATGAAGGATTCGAGAAACTTGCGTTTCTGAGTTGTGAGCATGTGGATTAGTGAACTTTCATCCACCAAAGAAGGCATATATTACACTTTGAAATATTTACTCTGACTTCATAAGTTTTTTGTATCACCAGGTTCTAAAATCGGACATTTGGCAGTAGAAAACACTCTTTGAGCGAATTCTCACCTATACACATGTAATTTACATTGTTTACATAACCATGGCATTCCGTATTCCGAACATGTTTCATGCATCACGGATTCCTCAAACATGCATTTCTGAGCTGTGAACATGCGCATGACAGATGTTTCAACCACCAAACAAGTTACTTATGCACTTTGAAATAGTTCCTTGGACTTCGTTGCTTCTCCTATCACCAGTTTCAAGAATCACACCTTGATCCCAGAAAAACCCTCTTGGAGCGAATTCTACCCTAGAGATATGTAATTTGAATAGATTCCTTCAACATGATATTCCGTGTTCCGTACATGTTACATGCATGACGGATTCGACAAACATGCATTCCTGAGTTGAGAGCATGTGGATTACTGATTTTTCATCCTCTATAAAAGGAATAATTTCATATAGACTCGTGTACACATTTTCACAAGCTTTCCCTAACACAAGTTTCGAATTCGTTCATTTTTCACAGAAGAATACTTCTGGAGTGTATTCAACCTAATAGATATTTAATTTAAATGAATTCTATCAACATGGCATTCCGGGTTCCGTACATGATACATGCATGAAGGATTGGAGAAACATGCGTTTCTGAGTTGTGAGCATGTGGATTAGTGAACTTTCATCCACCAAAGAAGGCATATATTACACTTTGAAATATTTACTCTGACTTCATAAGTTTTTTGTATCACCAGGTTCTAAAATCGGAGATTTGGCAGTAGAAAACACTCTTTGAGCGAATTCTCACCAATACACGTGTAATTTACATTGTTTACATAACCATGGCATTCCGTATTCCGAACATGTTTCATGCATCACGGATTCCTCAAACATGCATTTCTGAGCTGTGAACATGCGCATACCAGATGTTTCAACCTCCAAACAAGTTACTTAGGAGCTTTGAAATATTTCCTTGGACTTCGTTGCTTCTCCTATCACCAGTTTCAAGAATCACACTTTGATCACAGGAAAACCCTCCTGGACCGAATTCTACCCTAGAGATATGTAATTTGAATAGATTCCTTCAACATGATATTCCGTGTTCCGTACATGTTACATGCATGACGGATTCGACAAACATGCATTCCTAAGTTGTGAGCATGTGGTTTACTGATTTTTCATCCTCTATAAAAGGAATAATTTCATATAGACTCGTGTACACATTTTCACAAGCTTTCCCTAACACAAGTTTCGAATTCGTTCATTTTTCACAGAAGAATACTTCTGGAGTGTATTCAACCTAATAGATATATAATTTACATGAATTCTATCAACATGGCATTCCGGGTTCCGTACATGATACATGCATGAAGGATTCGAGAAACATGCGTTTCTGAGTTGTGAGCATGTGGATTAGTGAACTTTCATCCACCAAAGAAGGCATATATTACACTTTGAAATATTTACTCTGACTTCATAAGTTTTTTGTATCACCAGGTTCTAAAATCGGACATTTGGCAGTAGAAAACACTCTTTAAGCGAATTCTCACCAATACACATGTAATTTACATTGTTTACATAACCATGGCATTCCGTATTCCGAACATGTTTCATGCATGACGGATTCCTCAAACATGCATTTCTGAGCTGTGAACATGCGCATGACAGATGTTTCAACCACCAAACAAGTTACTTATGCACTTTGAAATAGTTCCTTGGAGTTCGTTGCTTCTCCTATCACCAGTTTCAAGAATCACACTTTGATCCCAGAAAAACCCTCTTGGAGGGAATTCTACCCTAGAGATATGTAATTTGAATAGATTCCTTCAACATGATATTCCGTGTTCCGTACATGTTACATGCATGACGGATTCGACAAACATGCATTCCTGAGTTGAGAGCATGTGGATTACTGATTTTTCATCCTCTATAAAAGGAATAATTTCATATAGACTCGTGTACACATTTTCACAAGCTTTCCCTAACACAAGTTTCGAATTCGTTCATTTTTCACAGAAGAATACTTCTGGAGTGTATTCAACCTAATAGATATTTAATTTACATGAATTCCATCAACATGGCATTCCGGGTTCCGTACATGATACATGCATGAAGGATTCGAGAAGCATGCGTTTCTGAGTTGTGAGCATGTGGATTAGTGAACTTTCATCCACCAAAGAAGGCATATATTACACTTTGAAATATTTACTCTGACTTCATAAGTTTTTTGTATCACCAGGTTCTAAAATCGGACATTTGGCAGTAGAAAACACTCTTTGAGCGAATTCTCACCTATACACATGTAATTTACATTGTTTACATAACCATGGCATTCCGTATTCCGAACATGTTTCATGCATCACGGATTCCTCAAACATGCATTTCTGAGCTGTGAACATGCGCATGACAGATGTTTCAACCACCAAACATGTTACTTATGCACTTTGAAATAGTTCCTTGGACTTCGTTGCTTCTCCTATCACCAGTTTCAAGAATCACACCTTGATCCCAGAAAAACCCTCTTGGAGCGAATTCTACCCTAGAGATATGTAATTTGAATAGATTCCTTCAACATGATATTCCGTGTTCCGTACATGTTACATGCATGACGGATTCGACAAACATGCATTCCTGAGTTGAGAGCATGTGGATTACTGATTTTTCATCCTCTATAAAAGGAATAATTTCATATAGACTCGTGTACACATTTTCACAAGCTTTCCCTAACACAAGTTTCGAATTCGTTCATTTTTCACAGAAGAATACTTCTGGAGTGTATTCAACCTAATAGATATTTAATTTAAATCAATTCTATCAACATGGCATTCCGGGTTCCGTACATGATACATGCATGAAGGATTGGAGAATCATGCGTTTCTGAGTTGTGAGCATGTGGATTAGTGAACTTTCATCCACCAAAGAAGGCATATATTACACTTTGAAATATTTACTCTGACTTCATAAGTTTTTTGTATCACCAGGTTCTAAAATCGGACATTTGGCAGTAGAAAACACTCTTTGAGCGAATTCTCACCAATACACATGTAATTTACATTGTTTACATAACCATGGCATTCCGTATTACGAACATGTTTCATGCATCACGGATTCCTCAAACATGCATTTCTGAGCTGTGAACATGCGCATACCAGATGTTTCAACCTCCAAACAAGTTGCTTAGGAGCTTTGAAATATTTCCTTGGACTTCGTTGCTTCTCCTATCACCAGTTTCAAGAATCACACTTTGATCACAGGAAAACCCTCCTGGACCGAATTCTACCCTAGAGATATGTAATTTGAATAGATTCCTTCAACATGATATTCCGTGTTCCGTACATGTTACATGCATGACGGATTCGACAAACATGCATTCCTGAGTTGTGAGCATGTGGTTTACTGATTTTTCATCCTCTATAAAAGGAATAATTTCATATAGACTCGTGTACACATTTTCACAAGCTTTCCCTAACACAAGTTTCGAATTCGTTCATTTTTCACAGAAGAATACTTCTGGAGTGTATTCAACCTAATAGATATATAATTTACATGAATTCTATCAACATGGCATTCCGGGTTCCGTACATGATACATGCATGAAGGATTCGAGAAACATGCGTTTCTGAGTTGTGAGCATGTGGATTAGTGAACTTTCATCCACCAAAGAAGGCATATATTACACTTTGAAATATTTACTCTGACTTCATAAGTTTTTTGTATCACCAGGTTCTAAAATCGGACATTTGGCAGTAGAAAACCCTCTTTAAGCGAATTCTCACCAATACACATGTAATTTACATTGTTTACATAACCATGGCATTCCGTATTCCGAACATGTTTCATGCATCACGGATTCCTCAAACATGCATTTCTGAGCTGTGAACATGCGCATGACAGATGTTTCAACCACCAAACAAGTTACTTATGCACTTTGAAATAGTTCCTTGGACTTCGTTGCTTCTCCTATCACCAGTTTCAAGAATCACACTTTGATCCCAGAAAAACCCTCTTGGAGCGAATTCTACCCTAGAGATATGTAATTTGTATAGATTCCTTCAACATGATATTCCGTGTTCCGTACATGTTACATGCATGACGGATTCGACAAACATGCATTCCTGAGTTGAGAGCATGTGGATTACTGATTTTTCATCCTGTATAAAAGGAATAATTTCATATAGACTCGTGTACACATTTTCACAAACTTTCCCTAACACAAGTTTCGAATTCGTTCATTTTTCACAGAAGAATACTTCTGGAGTGTATTCAACCTAATAGATATATAATTTACATGAATTCCATCAACATGGCATTCCGGGTTCCGTACATGATACATGCATGACGGATTCGAGAAACATGCGTTTCTGAGTTGTGAGCATGTGGATTAGTGAACTTTCATCCACCAAAGAAGGCATATATTACACTTTGAAATATTTACTCTGACTTCATAAGTTTTTTGTATCACCAGGTTCTAAAATCGGACATTTGGCAGTAGAAAACACTCTTTGAGCGAATTCTCACCAATACACATGTAATTTACATTGTTTACATAACCATGGCATTCCGAATTCCGAACATGTTTCATGAATCACGGATTCCTCGAACATGCATTTCTGAGCTGTGAACATGCGCATGACAGATGTTTCAACCACCAAACAAGTTACTTATGCACTTTGAAATAGTTCCTTGGACTTCGTTGCTTCTCCTATCACCAGTTTCAAGAATCACACTTTGATCCCAGAAAAATCCTCTTGGAGGGAATTCTTCCCTAGAGATATGTAATTTGAATAGATTCCTTCAACATGATATTCCGTGTTCCGTACATGTTACATGCATGACGGATTCGACAAACATGCATTCCTGAGTTGTGAGCATGTGGTTTACTGATTTTTCATCCTCTATAAAAGGAATAATTTCATATAGACTCGTGTACACATTTTCACAAGCTTTCCCTAACACAAGTTTCGAATTCGTTCATTTTTCACAGAAGAATACTTCTGGAGTGTATTCAACCTAATAGATATATAATTTACATGAATTCCATCAACATGGCATTCCGGGTTCCGTACATGGTACATGCATGACGGATTCGAGAAACATGAGTTTCTGAGTTGTGAGCATGTGGATTAGTGAACTTTCATTCACCAAAGAAGGCATATATTACACTTTGAAATATTTACTCTGACTTCATAAGTTTTTTGTATCACCAGGTTCTAAAATCGGACATTTGGCAGTAGAAAGCACTCTTTGAGCGAATTCTCACCAATACACATGTAATTTACATTGTTTACATAACCATGGCATTCCGTATTCCGAACAAGTTTCATGAATCACGGATTCCTCAAACATGCATTTCTGAGCTGTGAACATGCGCATGACAGATGTTTCAACCACCAAACAAGTTACTTATGCACTTTGAAATAGTTCCTTGGACTTCGTTGCTTCTCATGTCACCAGTTTCAAGAATCACACTTTGATCCCAGAAAAACCCTCTTGCAGCGAATTCTACCCTAGAGATATGTAATTTGAATAGATTCCTTCAACATGATATTTCGTGTTCCGTACATGTTACATGCATGACGGATTCGACAAACATGCATTCCTGAGTTGAGAGCATGTGGATTACTGATTTTTCATCCTGTATAAAAGGAATAATTTCATATAGACTCGTGTACACATTTTCACAAGCTTTCCCTAACACAAGTTTCGAATTCGTTCATTTTTCACAGAAGAATACTTCTGGAGTGTATCCAACCTAATAGATATTTAATTTATATGAATTCCATCAACATGGCATTCCGGGTTCCGTACATGATACATGCATGAAGGATTCGAGAAACTTGCGTTTCTGAGTTGTGAGCATGTGGATTAGTGAACTTTCATCCACCAAAGAAGGCATATATTACACTTTGAAATATTTACTCTGACTTCATAAGTTTTTTGTATCACCAGGTTCTAAAATCGGAGATTTGGCAGTAGAAAACACTCTTTGAGCGAATTCTCACCAATACACGTGTAATTTACATTGTTTACATAACCATGGCATTCCGTATTCCGAACATGTTTCATGCATCACGGATTCCTCAAACATGCATTTCTGAGCTGTGAACATGCGCATACCAGATGTTTCAACCTCCAAACAAGTTACTTAGGAGCTTTGAAATATTTCCTTGGACTTCGTTGCTTCTCCTATCACCAGTTTCAAGAATCACACTTTGATCACAGGAAAACCCTCCTGGACCGAATTCTACCCTAGAGATATGTAATTTGAATAGATTCCTTCAAAATGATATTCCGTGTTCCGTACATGTTACATGCATGACGGATTCGACAAACATGCATTCCTGAGTTGAGAGCATGTGGATTACTGATTTTTCATCCTCTATAAAAGGAATAATTTCATATAGACTCGTGTACACATTTTCACAAGCTTTCCCTAACACAAGTTTCGAATTCGTTCATTTTTCACAGAAGAATACTTCTGGAGTGTATTCAACCTAATAGATATTTAATTTACATGAATTCTATCAACATGGCATTCCGGGTTCCGTACATGATACATGCATGATGGATTCGAGAAACATGAGTTTCTGACTTGTGAGCATGTGGATTAGTGAACTTTCATCCACCAAAGAAGGCATATATTACACTTTGAAATATTTACTCTGACTTCATAAGTTTTTTGTATCACCAGGTTCTAAAATCGACATTTGGCAGTAGAAAACACTCTTTGAGCGAATTCTCACCTATACACATGTAATTTACATTGTTTACATAACCATGGCATTCCGTATTCCGAACATGTTTCATGCATCACGGATTCCTCAAACATGCATTTCTGAGCTGTGAACATGCGCATGCCAGATGTTTCAACCACCAAACAAGTTACTTAGGAGCTTTGAAATATTTCCTTGGACTTCGTTGCTTCTCCTATCACCAGTTTCAAGAATCACACTTTGATCACAGGAAAACCCTCCTGGACCGAATTCTACCCTAGAGATATGTAATTTGAATAGATACCTTCAACATGATATTCCGTGTTCCGTACATGTTACATGCATGACGGATTCGACAAACATGCATTCCTGAGTTGTGAGCATGTGGTTTACTGATTTTTCATCCTCTATAAAAGGAATAATTTCATATAGACTCGTGTACACATTTTCACAAGCTTTCCCTAACACAAGTTTCGAATTCGTTCATTTTTCACAGAAGAATATTTCTGGAGTGTATTCAACCTAATAGATATATAATTTACATGAATTCCATCAACATGGCATTCCGGGTTCCGTACATGATACATGCATGACGGATTCGAGAAACATGCGTTTCTGAGTTGTGAGCATGTGGATTAGTGAACTTTCATCCACCAAATTAGGCACATATTACACTTTGAAATATTTACTCTGACTTCATAATTTTTTTGTATCACCAGGTTCTAAAATCGGACATTTGGCAGTAGAAAACACTCTTTGAGCGAATTCTCACCAATACACATGTAATTTACATTGTTTACATAACCATGGCATTCCGTATTCCGAACAAGTTTCATGAATCACGGATTCCTCAAACATGCATTTCTGAGCTGTGAACATGCGCATGACAGATGTTTCAACCACCAAACAAGTTAATTATGCACTTTGAAATAGTTCCTTGGACTTCGTTGCTTCTCCTATCACCAGTTTCAAGAATCACACTTTGATCCCAGAAAAACCCTCTTGGAGCGAATTCTACCCTAGAGATATGTAATTTGAATAGATTCCTTCAACATGATATTCCGTGTTCCGTACATGTTACATGCATGACGGATTCGACAAACATGCATTCCTGAGTTGAGAGCATGTGGATTACTGATTTTTCATCCTCTATAAAAGGAATAATTTCATATAGACTCGTGTACACATTTTCACAAGCTTTCCCTAACACAAGTTTCGAATTCGTTCATTTTTCACAGAAGAATACTTCTGGAGTGTATTCACCCTAATAGATATATAATTTACATGAATTCTATCAACATGGCATTCCGGGTTCCGTACATGATACATGCATGAAGGATTCGAGAAACATGCGTTTCTGAGTTGTGAGCATGTGGATTAGTGAACTTTCATCCACCAAAGAAGGCATATATTACACTTTGAAATATTTACTCTGACTTCATAAGTTTTTTGTATCACCAGGTTCTAAAATCGGACATTTGGCAGTAGAAAACCCTCTTTAAGCGAATTCTCACCAATACACATGTAATTTACATTGTTTACATAACCATGGCATTCCGTATTCCGAACATGTTTCATGCATCACGGATTCCTCAAACATGCATTTCTGAGCTGTGAACATGCGCATGACAGATGTTTCAACCACCAAACAAGTTACTTATGCACTTTGAAATAGTTCCTTGGACTTCGTTGCTTCTCCTATCACCAGTTTCAAGAATCACACTTTGATCCCAGAAAAACCCTCTTGGAGCGAATTCTACCCTAGAGATATGTAATTTGTATAGATTCCTTCAACATGATATTCCGTGTTCCGTACATGTTACATGCATGACGGATTCGACAAACATGCATTCCTGAGTTGAGAGCATGTGGATTACTGATTTTTCATCCTGTATAAAAGGAATAATTTCATATAGACTCGTGTACACATTTTCACAAACTTTCCCTAACACAAGTTTCGAATTCGTTCATTTTTCACAGAAGAATACTTCTGGAGTGTATTCAACCTAATAGATATATAATTTACATGAATTCCATCAACATGGCATTCCGGGTTCCGTACATGATACATGCATGACGGATTCGAGAAACATGCGTTTCTGAGTTGTGAGCATGTGGATTAGTGAACTTTCATCCACCAAAGAAGGCATATATTACACTTTGAAATATTTACTCTGACTTCATAAGTTTTTTGTATCACCAGGTTCTAAAATCGGACATTTGGCAGTAGAAAACACTCTTTGAGCGAATTCTCACCAATACACATGTAATTTACATTGTTTACATAACCATGGCATTCCGAATTCCGAACATGTTTCATGAATCACGGATTCCTCGAACATGCATTTCTGAGCTGTGAACATGCGCATGACAGATGTTTCAACCACCAAACAAGTTACTTATGCACTTTGAAATAGTTCCTTGGACTTCGTTGCTTCTCCTATCACCAGTTTCAAGAATCACACTTTGATCCCAGAAAAATCCTCTTGGAGGGAATTCTTCCCTAGAGATATGTAATTTGAATAGATTCCTTCAACATGATATTCCGTGTTCCGTACATGTTACATGCATGACGGATTCGACAAACATGCATTCCTGAGTTGTGAGCATGTGGTTTACTGATTTTTCATCCTCTATAAAAGGAATAATTTCATATAGACTCGTGTACACATTTTCACAAGCTTTCCCTAACACAAGTTTCGAATTCGTTCATTTTTCACAGAAGAATACTTCTGGAGTGTATTCAACCTAATAGATATATAATTTACATGAATTCCATCAACATGGCATTCCGGGTTCCGTACATGGTACATGCATGACGGATTCGAGAAACATGAGTTTCTGAGTTGTGAGCATGTGGATTAGTGAACTTTCATTCACCAAAGAAGGCATATATTACACTTTGAAATATTTACTCTGACTTCATAAGTTTTTTGTATCACCAGGTTCTAAAATCGGACATTTGGCAGTAGAAAGCACTCTTTGAGCGAATTCTCACCAATACACATGTAATTTACATTGTTTACATAACCATGGCATTCCGTATTCCGAACAAGTTTCATGAATCACGGATTCCTCAAACATGCATTTCTGAGCTGTGAACATGCGCATGACAGATGTTTCAACCACCAAACAAGTTACTTATGCACTTTGAAATAGTTCCTTGGACTTCGTTGCTTCTCATGTCACCAGTTTCAAGAATCACACTTTGATCCCAGAAAAACCCTCTTGCAGCGAATTCTACCCTAGAGATATGTAATTTGAATAGATTCCTTCAACATGATATTTCGTGTTCCGTACATGTTACATGCATGACGGATTCGACAAACATGCATTCCTGAGTTGAGAGCATGTGGATTACTGATTTTTCATCCTGTATAAAAGGAATAATTTCATATAGACTCGTGTACACATTTTCACAAGCTTTCCCTAACACAAGTTTCGAATTCGTTCATTTTTCACAGAAGAATACTTCTGGAGTGTATCCAACCTAATAGATATTTAATTTATATGAATTCCATCAACATGGCATTCCGGGTTCCGTACATGATACATGCATGAAGGATTCGAGAAACTTGCGTTTCTGAGTTGTGAGCATGTGGATTAGTGAACTTTCATCCACCAAAGAAGGCATATATTACACTTTGAAATATTTACTCTGACTTCATAAGTTTTTTGTATCACCAGGTTCTAAAATCGGAGATTTGGCAGTAGAAAACACTCTTTGAGCGAATTCTCACCAATACACGTGTAATTTACATTGTTTACATAACCATGGCATTCCGTATTCCGAACATGTTTCATGCATCACGGATTCCTCAAACATGCATTTCTGAGCTGTGAACATGCGCATACCAGATGTTTCAACCTCCAAACAAGTTACTTAGGAGCTTTGAAATATTTCCTTGGACTTCGTTGCTTCTCCTATCACCAGTTTCAAGAATCACAGTTTGATCACAGGAAAACCCTCCTGGACCGAATTCTACCCTAGAGATATGTAATTTGAATAGATTCCTTCAAAATGATATTCCGTGTTCCGTACATGTTACATGCATGACGGATTCGACAAACATGCATTCCTGAGTTGAGAGCATGTGGATTACTGATTTTTCATCCTCTATAAAAGGAATAATTTCATATAGACTCGTGTACACATTTTCACAAGCTTTCCCTAACACAAGTTTCGAATTCGTTCATTTTTCACAGAAGAATACTTCTGGAGTGTATTCAACCTAATAGATATTTAATTTACATGAATTCTATCAACATGGCATTCCGGGTTCCGTACATGATACATGCATGATGGATTCGAGAAACATGAGTTTCTGACTTGTGAGCATGTGGATTAGTGAACTTTCATCCACCAAAGAAGGCATATATTACACTTTGAAATATTTACTCTGACTTCATAAGTTTTTTGTATCACCAGGTTCTAAAATCGACATTTGGCAGTAGAAAACACTCTTTGAGCGAATTCTCACCTATACACATGTAATTTACATTGTTTACATAACCATGGCATTCCGTATTCCGAACATGTTTCATGCATCACGGATTCCTCAAACATGCATTTCTGAGCTGTGAACATGCGCATGCCAGATGTTTCAACCACCAAACAAGTTACTTAGGAGCTTTGAAATATTTCCTTGGACTTCGTTGCTTCTCCTATCACCAGTTTCAAGAATCACACTTTGATCACAGGAAAACCCTCCTGGACCGAATTCTACCCTAGAGATATGTAATTTGAATAGATACCTTCAACATGATATTCCGTGTTCCGTACATGTTACATGCATGACGGATTCGACAAACATGCATTCCTGAGTTGTGAGCATGTGGTTTACTGATTTTTCATCCTCTATAAAAGGAATAATTTCATATAGACTCGTGTACAGATTTTCACAAGCTTTCCCTAACACAAGTTTCGAATTCGTTCATTTTTCACAGAAGAATATTTCTGGAGTGTATTCAACCTAATAGATATATAATTTACATGAATTCCATCAACATGGCATTCCGGGTTCCGTACATGATACATGCATGACGGATTCGAGAAACATGCGTTTCTGAGTTGTGAGCATGTGGATTAGTGAACTTTCATCCACCAAATTAGGCACATATTACACTTTGAAATATTTACTCTGACTTCATAATTTTTTTGTATCACCAGGTTCTAAAATCGGACATTTGGCAGTAGAAAACACTCTTTGAGCGAATTCTCACCAATACACATGTAATTTACATTGTTTACATAACCATGGCATTCCGTATTCCGAACAAGTTTCATGAATCACGGATTCCTCAAACATGCATTTCTGAGCTGTGAACATGCGCATGACAGATGTTTCAACCACCAAACAAGTTAATTATGCACTTTGAAATAGTTCCTTGGACTTCGTTGCTTCTCCTATCACCAGTTTCAAGAATCACACTTTGATCCCAGAAAAACCCTCTTGGAGCGAATTCTACCCTAGAGATATGTAATTTGAATAGATTCCTTCAACATGATATTCCGTGTTCCGTACATGTTACATGCATGACGGATTCGACAAACATGCATTCCTGAGTTGAGAGCATGTGGATTACTGATTTTTCATCCTCTATAAAAGGAATAATTTCATATAGACTCGTGTACACATTTTCACAAGCTTTCCCTAACACAAGTTTCGAATTCGTTCATTTTTCACAGAAGAATACTTCTGGAGTGTATTCAACCTAATAGATATTTAATTTACATGAATTCCATCAACATGGCATTCCGGGTTCCGTACATGATACATGCATGAAGGATTCGAGAAGCATGCGTTTCTGAGTTGTGAGCATGTGGATTAGTGAACTTTCATCCACCAAAGAAGGCATATATTACACTTTGAAATATTTACTCTGACTTCATAAGTTTTTTGTATCACCAGGTTCTAAAATCGGACATTTGGCAGTAGAAAACACTCTTTGAGCGAATTCTCACCTATACACATGTAATTTACATTGTTTACATAACCATGGCATTCCGTATTCCGAACATGTTTCATGCATCACGGATTCCTCAAACATGCATTTCTGAGCTGTGAACATGCGCATGACAGATGTTTCAACCACCAAACATGTTACTTATGCACTTTGAAATAGTTCCTTGGACTTCGTTGCTTCTCCTATCACCAGTTTCAAGAATCACACCTTGATCCCAGAAAAACCCTCTTGGAGCGAATTCTACCCTAGAGATATGTAATTTGAATAGATTCCTTCAACATGATATTCCGTGTTCCGTACATGTTACATGCATGACGGATTCGACAAACATGCATTCCTGAGTTGAGAGCATGTGGATTACTGATTTTTCATCCTCTATAAAAGGAATAATTTCATATAGACTCGTGTACACATTTTCACAAGCTTTCCCTAACACAAGTTTCGAATTCGTTCATTTTTCTCAGAAGAATACTTCTGGAGTGTATTCAACCTAATAGATATTTAATTTAAATGAATTCTATCAACATGGCATTCCGGGTTCCGTACATGATACATGCATGAAGGATTGGAGAATCATGCGTTTCTGAGTTGTGAGCATGTGGATTAGTGAACTTTCATCCACCAAAGAAGGCATATATTACACTTTGAAATATTTACTCTGACTTCATAAGTTTTTTGTATCACCAGGTTCTAAAATCGGACATTTGGCAGTAGAAAACACTCTTTGAGCGAATTCTCACCAATACACATGTAATTTACATTGTTTACATAACCATGGCATTCCGTATTCCGAACATGTTTCATGCATCACGGATTCCTCAAACATGCATTTCTGAGCTGTGAACATGCGCATACCAGATGTTTCAACCTCCAAACAAGTTGCTTAGGAGCTTTGAAATATTTCCTTGGACTTCGTTGCTTCTCCTATCACCAGTTTCAAGAATCACACTTTGATCACAGGAAAACCCTCCTGGACCGAATTCTACCCTAGAGATATGTAATTTGAATAGATCCCTTCAACATGATATTCCGTGTTCCGTACATGTTACATGCATGACGGATTCGACAAACATGCATTCCTGAGTTGTGAGCATGTGGTTTACTGATTTTTCATCCTCTATAAAAGGAATAATTTCATATAGACTCGTGTACACATTTTCACAAGCTTTCCCTAACACAAGTTTCGAATTCGTTCATTTTTCACAGAAGAATACTTCTGGAGTGTATTCAACCTAATAGATATATAATTTACATGAATTCTATCAACATGGCATTCCGGGTTCCGTACATGATACATGCATGAAGGATTCGAGAAACATGCGTTTCTGAGTTGTGAGCATGTGGATTAGTGAACTTTCATCCACCAAAGAAGGCATATATTACACTTTGAAATATTTACTCTGACTTCATAAGTTTTTTGTATCACCAGGTTCTAAAATCGGACATTTGGCAGTAGAAAACACTCTTTAAGCGAATTCTCACCAATACACATGTAATTTACATTGTTTACATAACCATGGCATTCCGTATTCCGAACATGTTTCATGCATCACGGATTCCTCAAACATGCATTTCTGAGCTGTGAACATGCGCATGACAGATGTTTCAACCACCAAACAAGTTACTTATGCACTTTGAAATAGTTCCTTGGACTTCGTTGCTTCTCCTATCACCAGTTTCAAGAATCACACTTTGATCCCAGAAAAACCCTCTTGGAGCGAATTCTACCCTAGAGATATGTAATTTGTATAGATTCCTTCAACATGATATTCCGTGTTCCGTACATGTTACATGCATGACGGATTCGACAAACATGCATTCCTGAGTTGAGAGCATGTGGATTACTGATTTTTCATCCTGTATAAAAGGAATAATTTCATATAGACTCGTGTACACATTTTCACAAACTTTCCCTAACACAAGTTTCGAATTCGTTCATTTTTCACAGAAGAATACTTCTGGAGTGTATTCAACCTAATAGATATATAATTTACATGAATTCCATCAACATGGCATTCCGGGTTCCGTACATGATACATGCATGACGGATTCGAGAAACATGCGTTTCTGAGTTGTGAGCATGTGGATTAGTGAACTTTCATCCACCAAAGAAGGCATATATTACACTTTGAAATATTTACTCTGACTTCATAAGTTTTTTGTATCACCAGGTTTTAAAATCGGACATTTGGCAGTAGAAAACACTCTTTGAGCGAATTCTCACCAATACACATGTAATTTACATTGTTTACATAACCATGGCATTCCGAATTCCGAACATGTTTCATGAATCACGGATTCCTCGAACATGCATTTCTGAGCTGTGAACATGCGCATGACAGATGTTTCAACCACCAAACAAGTTACTTATGCACTTTGAAATAGTTCCTTGGACTTCGTTGCTTCTCCTATCACCAGTTTCAAGAATCACACTTTGATCCCAGAAAAATCCTCTTGGAGGGAATTCTTCCCTAGAGATATGTAATTTGAATAGATTCCTTCAACATGATATTCCATGTTCCGTACATGTTACATGCATGACGGATTCGACAAACATGCATTCCTGAGTTGTGAGCATGTGGTTTACTGATTTTTCATCCTCTATAAAAGGAATAATTTCATATAGACTCGTGTACACATTTTCACAAGCTTTCCCTAACACAAGTTTCGAATTCGTTCATTTTTCACAGAAGAATACTTCTGGAGTGTATTCAACCTAATAGATATATAATTTACATGAATTCCATCAACATGGCATTCCGGGTTCCGTACATGATACATGCATGACGGATTCGAGAAACATGAGTTTCTGAGTTGTGAGCATGTGGATTAGTGAACTTTCATTCACCAAAGAAGGCATATATTACACTTTGAAATATTTACTCTGACTTCATAAGTTTTTTGTATCACCAGGTTCTAAAATCGGACATTTGGCAGTAGAAAACACTCTTTGAGCGAATTCTCACCAATACACATGTAATTTACATTGTTTACATAACCATGGCATTCCGTATTCCGAACATGTTTCATGAATCACGGATTCCTCAAACATGCATTTCTGAGCTGTGAACATGCGCATGACAGATGTTTCAACCACCAAACAAGTTACTTATGCACTTTGAAATAGTTCCTTGGACTTCGTTGCTTCTCCTATCACCAGTTTCAAGAATCACACTTTGATCCCAGAAAAACCCTCTTGGAGCGAATTCTACCCTAGAGATATGTAATTTGAATAGATTCCTTCAACATGATATTCCGTGTTCCGTACATGTTACATGCATGACGGATTCGACAAACATGCATTCCTGAGTTGTGAGCATGTGGTTTACTGATTTTTCATCCTCTATAAAAGGAATAATTTCATATAGACTCGTGTACACATTTTCACAAGCTTTCCCTAACACAAGTTTCGAATTCGTTCATTTTTCACAGAAGAATATTTCTGGAGTGTATTCAACCTAATAGATATATAATTTACATGAATTCCATCAACATGGCATTCCGGGTTCCGTACATGATACATGCATGACGGATTCGAGAAACATGCGTTTCTGAGTTGTGAGCATGTGGATTAGTGAACTTTCATCCACCAAAGAAGGCACATATTACACTTTGAAATATTTACTCTGACTTCATAAGTTTTTTGTATCACCAGGTTCTAAAATCGGACATTTGGCAGTAGAAAACACTCTTTGAGTGAATTCTCACCAATACACATGTAATTTACATTGTTTACATAACCATGGCATTCCGTATTCCGAACAAGTTTCATGAATCACGGATTCCTCAAACATGCATTTCTGAGCTGTGAACATGCGCATGACAGATGTTTCAACCACCAAACAAGTTACTTATGCACTTTGAAATAGTTCCTTGGACTTCGTTGCTTCTCCTATCACCAGTTTCAAGAATCACACTTTGATCCCAGAAAAACCCTCTTGGAGCGAATTCTACCCTAGAGATATGTAATTTGAATAGATTCCTTCAACATGATATTCCGTGTTCTGTACATGTTACATGCATGACGGATTCGACAAACATGCATTCCTGAGTTGAGAGCATGTGGATTACTGATTTTTCATCCTCTATAAAAGGAATAATTTCATATAGACTCGTGTACACATTTTCACAAGCTTTCCCTAACACAAGTTTCGAATTCGTTCATTTTTCACAGAAGAATACTTCTGGAGTGTATTCAACCTAATAGATATTTAATTTACATGAATTCCTTCAACATGGCATTCCGGGTTCCGTACATGATACATGCATGAAGGATTCGAGAAACATGCGTTTCTGAGTTGTGAGCATGTGGATTAGTGAACTTTCATCCACCAAAGAAGGCATATATTACACTTTGAAATATTTACTCTGACTTCATAAGTTTTTTGTATCACCAGGTTCTAAAATCGGACATTTGGCAGTAGAAAACACTCTTTGAGCGAATTCTCACCTATACACATGTAATTTACATTGTTTACATAACCATGGCATTCCGTATTCCGAACATGTTTCATGCATCACGGATTCCTCAAACATGCATTTCTGAGCTGTGAACATGCGCATGACAGATGTTTCAACCACCAAACAAGTTACTTATGCACTTTGAAATAGTTCCTTGGACTTCGTTGCTTCTCCTATCACCAGTTTCAAGAATCACACTTTGATCCCAGAAAAACCCTCTTGGAGGGAATTCTACCCTAGAGATATGTAATTTGAATAGATTCCTTCAACATGATATTCCGTGTTCCGTACATGTTACATGCATGACGGATTCGACAAACATGCATTCCTGAGTTGAGAGCATGTGGATTACTGATTTTTCATCCTCTATAAAAGGAATAATTTCATATAGACTCGTGTACACATTTTCACAAGCTTTCCCTAACACAAGTTTCGAATTCGTTCATTTTTCACAGAAGAATACTTCTGGAGTGTATTCAACCTAATAGATATTTAATTTACATGAATTCTATCAACATGGCATTCCGGGTTCCGTACATGATACATGCATGAAGGATTGGAGAAACATGCGTTTCTGAGTTGTGAGCATGTGGATTAGTGAACTTTCATCCACCAAAGAAGGCATATATTACACTTTGAAATATTTACTCTGACTTCATAAGTTTTTTGTATCACCAGGTTCTAAAATCGGAGATTTGGCAGTAGAAAACACTCTTTGAGCGAATTCTCACCAATACACATGTAATTTACATTGTTTACATAACCATGGTATTCCGTATTCCGAACATGTTTCATGCATCACGGATTCCTCAAACATGCATTTCTGAGCTGTGAACATGCGCATACCAGATGTTTCAACCTCCAAACAGGTTACTTAGGAGCTTTGAAATATTTCCTTGGAGTTCGTTGCTTCTCCTATCACCAGTTTCAAGAATCACACTTTGATCACAGGAAAACCCTCCTGGACCGAATTCTACCCTAGAGATATGTAATTTGAATAGATACCTTCAACATGATATTCCATGTTCCGTACATGTTACATGCATGACGGATTCGACAAACATGCATTCCTGAGTTGTGAGCATGTGGTTTACTGATTTTTCATCCTCTATAAAAGGAATAATTTCATATAGACTCGTGTACACATTTTCACAAGCTTTCCCTAACACAAGTTTCGAATTCGTTCATTTTTCACAGAAGAATACTTCTGCAGTGTATTCAACCTAATAGATATATAATTTACATGAATTCTATCAACATGGCATTCCGGGTTCCGTACATGATACATGCATGAAGGATTCGAGAAACATGCGTTTCTGAGTTGTGAGCATGTGGATTAGTGAACTTTCATCCACCAAAGAAGGCATATATTACACTTTGAAATATTTACTCTGACTTCATAAGTTTTTTGTATCACCAGGTTCTAAAATCGGACATTTGGCAGTAGAAAACACTCTTTAAGCGAATTCTCACCAATACACATGTAATTTACATTGTTTACATAACCATGGCATTCCGTATTCCGAACATGTTTCATGCATCACGGATTCCTCAAACATGCATTTCTGAGCTGTGAACATGCGCATGACAGATGTTTCAACCACCAAACAATTTACTTATGCACTTTGAAATAGTTCCTTGGACTTCGTTGCTTCTCCTATCACCAGTTTCAAGAATCACACTTTGATCCCAGAAAAACCCTCTTGGAGCGAATTCTACCCAGGAGATATGTAATTTGAATAGATTCCTTCAACATGATATTCCGTGTTCCGTACATGTTACATGCATGACGGATTCGACAAACATGCATTCCTGAGTTGTGAGCATGTGGATTACTGATTTTTCATCCTCTATAAAAGGAATAATTTCATATACACTCGTGTACACATTTTCACAAGCTTTCCCTAACACAAGTTTCGAATTCGTTCATTTTTCACAGAAGAATACTTCTGGAGTGTATTCAACCTAATAGATATATAATTTACATGAATTCCATCAACATGGCATTCCGGGTTCCGTACATGATACATGCATGACGGATTCGAGAAACATGCGTTTCTGAGTTGTGAGCATGTGGATTAGTGAACTTTCATCCACCAAAGAAGGCATATATTACACTTTGAAATATTTACTCTGACTTCATAAGTTTTTTGTATCACCAGGTTCTAAAATCGGACATTTGGCAGTAGAAAACACTCTTTGAGCGAATTCTCACCAATACACATGTAATTTACATTGTTTACATAACCATGGCATTCCGTATTCCGAACATGTTTCATGCATCACGGATTCCTCAAACATGCATTTCTGAGCTGTGAACATGCGCATGACAGATGTTTCAACCACCAAACAAGTTACTTATGCACTTTGAAATAGTTCCTTGGACTTCGTTGCTTCCCTATCACCAGTTTCAAGAATCACACTTTGATCCCAGAAAAACACTCCTGGAGCGAATTCTACCCTAGAGATATGTAATTTGAATAGATTCCTTCAACATGATATTCCGTGTTCCGTACATGTTACATGCATGACGGATTCGACAAACATGCATTCCTGAGTTGAGAGCATGTGGATTACTGATTTTTCATCCTCTATAAAAGGAATAATTTCATATAGACTCGTGTACACATTTTCACAAGCTTTCCCTAACACAAGTTTCGAATTCGTTCATTTTTCTCAGAAGAATACTTCTGGAGTGTATTCAACCTAATAGATATTTAATTTAAATGAATTCTATCAACATGGCATTCCGGGTTCCGTACATGATACATGCATGAAGGATTGGAGAATCATGCGTTTCTGAGTTGTGAGCATGTGGATTAGTGAACTTTCATCCACCAAAGAAGGCATATATTACACTTTGAAATATTTACTCTGACTTCATAAGTTTTTTGTATCACCAGGTTCTAAAATCGGACATTTGGCAGTAGAAAACACTCTTTGAGCGAATTCTCACCAATACACATGTAATTTACATTGTTTACATAACCATGGCATTCCGTATTCCGAACATGTTTCATGCATCACGGATTCCTCAAACATGCATTTCTGAGCTGTGAACATGCGCATACCAGATGTTTCAACCTCCAAACAAGTTGCTTAGGAGCTTTGAAATATTTCCTTGGACTTCGTTGCTTCTCCTATCACCAGTTTCAAGAATCACACTTTGATCACAGGAAAACCCTCCTGGACCGAATTCTACCCTAGAGATATGTAATTTGAATAGATCCCTTCAACATGATATTCCGTGTTCCGTACATGTTACATGCATGACGGATTCGACAAACATGCATTCCTGAGTTGTGAGCATGTGGTTTACTGATTTTTCATCCTCTATAAAAGGAATAATTTCATATAGACTCGTGTACACATTTTCACAAGCTTTCCCTAACACAAGTTTCGAATTCGTTCATTTTTCACAGAAGAATACTTCTGGAGTGTATTCAACCTAATAGATATATAATTTACATGAATTCTATCAACATGGCATTCCGGGTTCCGTACATGATACATGCATGAAGGATTCGAGAAACATGCGTTTCTGAGTTGTGAGCATGTGGATTAGTGAACTTTCATCCACCAAAGAAGGCATATATTACACTTTGAAATATTTACTCTGACTTCATAAGTTTTTTGTATCACCAGGTTCTAAAATCGGACATTTGGCAGTAGAAAACACTCTTTAAGCGAATTCTCACCAATACACATGTAATTTACATTGTTTACATAACCATGGCATTCCGTATTCCGAACATGTTTCATGCATCACGGATTCCTCAAACATGCATTTCTGAGCTGTGAACATGCGCATGACAGATGTTTCAACCACCAAACAAGTTACTTATGCACTTTGAAATAGTTCCTTGGACTTCGTTGCTTCTCCTATCACCAGTTTCAAGAATCACACTTTGATCCCAGAAAAACCCTCTTGGAGCGAATTCTACCCTAGAGATATGTAATTTGTATAGATTCCTTCAACATGATATTCCGTGTTCCGTACATGTTACATGCATGACGGATTCGACAAACATGCATTCCTGAGTTGAGAGCATGTGGATTACTGATTTTTCATCCTGTATAAAAGGAATAATTTCATATAGACTCGTGTACACATTTTCACAAACTTTCCCTAACACAAGTTTCGAATTCGTTCATTTTTCACAGAAGAATACTTCTGGAGTGTATTCAACCTAATAGATATATAATTTACATGAATTCCATCAACATGGCATTCCGGGTTCCGTACATGATACATGCATGACGGATTCGAGAAACATGCGTTTCTGAGTTGTGAGCATGTGGATTAGTGAACTTTCATCCACCAAAGAAGGCATATATTACACTTTGAAATATTTACTCTGACTTCATAAGTTTTTTGTATCACCAGGTTCTAAAATCGGACATTTGGCAGTAGAAAACACTCTTTGAGCGAATTCTCACCAATACACATGTAATTTACATTGTTTACATAACCATGGCATTCCGAATTCCGAACATGTTTCATGAATCACGGATTCCTCGAACATGCATTTCTGAGCTGTGAACATGCGCATGACAGATGTTTCAACCACCAAACAAGTTACTTATGCACTTTGAAATAGTTCCTTGGACTTCGTTGCTTCTCCTATCACCAGTTTCAAGAATCACACTTTGATCCCAGAAAAATCCTCTTGGAGGGAATTCTTCCCTAGAGATATGTAATTTGAATAGATTCCTTCAACATGATATTCCATGTTCCGTACATGTTACATGCATGACGGATTCGACAAACATGCATTCCTGAGTTGTGAGCATGTGGTTTACTGATTTTTCATCCTCTATAAAAGGAATAATTTCATATAGACTCGTGTACACATTTTCACAAGCTTTCCCTAACACAAGTTTCGAATTCGTTCATTTTTCACAGAAGAATACTTCTGGAGTGTATTCAACCTAATAGATATATAATTTACATGAATTCCATCAACATGGCATTCCGGGTTCCGTACATGATACATGCATGACGGATTCGAGAAACATGAGTTTCTGAGTTGTGAGCATGTGGATTAGTGAACTTTCATTCACCAAAGAAGGCATATATTACACTTTGAAATATTTACTCTGACTTCATAAGTTTTTTGTATCACCAGGTTCTAAAATCGGACATTTGGCAGTAGAAAACACTCTTTGAGCGAATTCTCACCAATACACATGTAATTTACATTGTTTACATAACCATGGCATTCCGTATTCCGAACATGTTTCATGAATCACGGATTCCTCAAACATGCATTTCTGAGCTGTGAACATGCGCATGACAGATGTTTCAACCACCAAACAAGTTACTTATGCACTTTGAAATAGTTCCTTGGACTTCGTTGCTTCTCCTATCACCAGTTTCAAGAATCACACTTTGATCCCAGAAAAACCCTCTTGGAGCGAATTCTACCCTAGAGATATGTAATTTGAATAGATTCCTTCAACATGATATTCCGTGTTCCGTACATGTTACATGCATGACGGATTCGACAAACATGCATTCCTGAGTTGTGAGCATGTGGTTTACTGATTTTTCATCCTCTATAAAAGGAATAATTTCATATAGACTCGTGTACACATTTTCACAAGCTTTCCCTAACACAAGTTTCGAATTCGTTCATTTTTCACAGAAGAATATTTCTGGAGTGTATTCAACCTAATAGATATATAATTTACATGAATTCCATCAACATGGCATTCCGGGTTCCGTACATGATACATGCATGACGGATTCGAGAAACATGCGTTTCTGAGTTGTGAGCATGTGGATTAGTGAACTTTCATCCACCAAAGAAGGCACATATTACACTTTGAAATATTTACTCTGACTTCATAAGTTTTTTGTATCACCAGGTTCTAAAATCGGACATTTGGCAGTAGAAAACACTCTTTGAGTGAATTCTCACCAATACACATGTAATTTACATTGTTTACATAACCATGGCATTCCGTATTCCGAACAAGTTTCATGAATCACGGATTCCTCAAACATGCATTTCTGAGCTGTGAACATGCGCATGACAGATGTTTCAACCACCAAACAAGTTACTTATGCACTTTGAAATAGTTCCTTGGACTTCGTTGCTTCTCCTATCACCAGTTTCAAGAATCACACTTTGATCCCAGAAAAACCCTCTTGGAGCGAATTCTACCCTAGAGATATGTAATTTGAATAGATTCCTTCAACATGATATTCCGTGTTCTGTACATGTTACATGCATGACGGATTCGACAAACATGCATTCCTGAGTTGAGAGCATGTGGATTACTGATTTTTCATCCTCTATAAAAGGAATAATTTCATATAGACTCGTGTACACATTTTCACAAGCTTTCCCTAACACAAGTTTCGAATTCGTTCATTTTTCACAGAAGAATACTTCTGGAGTGTATTCAACCTAATAGATATTTAATTTACATGAATTCCTTCAACATGGCATTCCGGGTTCCGTACATGATACATGCATGAAGGATTCGAGAAACATGCGTTTCTGAGTTGTGAGCATGTGGATTAGTGAACTTTCATCCACCAAAGAAGGCATATATTACACTTTGAAATATTTACTCTGACTTCATAAGTTTTTTGTATCACCAGGTTCTAAAATCGGACATTTGGCAGTAGAAAACACTCTTTGAGCGAATTCTCACCTATACACATGTAATTTACATTGTTTACATAACCATGGCATTCCGTATTCCGAACATGTTTCATGCATCACGGATTCCTCAAACATGCATTTCTGAGCTGTGAACATGCGCATGACAGATGTTTCAACCACCAAACAAGTTACTTATGCACTTTGAAATAGTTCCTTGGACTTCGTTGCTTCTCCTATCACCAGTTTCAAGAATCACACTTTGATCCCAGAAAAACCCTCTTGGAGGGAATTCTACCCTAGAGATATGTAATTTGAATAGATTCCTTCAACATGATATTCCGTGTTCCGTACATGTTACATGCATGACGGATTCGACAAACATGCATTCCTGAGTTGAGAGCATGTGGATTACTGATTTTTCATCCTTTATAAAAGGAATAATTTCATATAGACTCGTGTACACATTTTCACAAGCTTTCCCTAACACAAGTTTCGAATTCGTTCATTTTTCACAGAAGAATACTTCTGGAGTGTATTCAACCTAATAGATATTTAATTTACATGAATTCTATCAACATGGCATTCCGGGTTCCGTACATGATACATGCATGAAGGATTGGAGAAACATGCGTTTCTGAGTTGTGAGCATGTGGATTAGTGAACTTTCATCCACCAAAGAAGGCATATATTACACTTTGAAATATTTACTCTGACTTCATAAGTTTTTTGTATCACCAGGTTCTAAAATCGGAGATTTGGCAGTAGAAAACACTCTTTGAGCGAATTCTCACCAATACACATGTAATTTACATTGTTTACATAACCATGGTATTCCGTATTCCGAACATGTTTCATGCATCACGGATTCCTCAAACATGCATTTCTGAGCTGTGAACATGCGCATACCAGATGTTTCAACCTCCAAACAGGTTACTTAGGAGCTTTGAAATATTTCCTTGGACTTCGTTGCTTCTCCTATCACCAGTTTCAAGAATCACACTTTGATCACAGGAAAACCCTCCTGGACCGAATTCTACCCTAGAGATATGTAATTTGAATAGATACCTTCAACATGATATTCCGTGTTCCGTACATGTTACATGCATGACGGATTCGACAAACATGCATTCCTGAGTTGTGAGCATGTGGTTTACTGATTTTTCATCCTCTATAAAAGGAATAATTTCATATAGACTCGTGTACACATTTTCACAAGCTTTCCCTAACACAAGTTTCGAATTCGTTCATTTTTCACAGAAGAATACTTCTGCAGTGTATTCAACCTAATAGATATATAATTTACATGAATTCTATCAACATGGCATTCCGGGTTCCGTACATGATACATGCATGAAGGATTCGAGAAACATGCGTTTCTGAGTTGTGAGCATGTGGATTAGTGAACTTTCATCCACCAAAGAAGGCATATATTACACTTTGAAATATTTACTCTGACTTCATAAGTTTTTTGTATCACCAGGTTCTAAAATCGGACATTTGGCAGTAGAAAACACTCTTTAAGCGAATTCTCACCAATACACATGTAATTTACATTGTTTACATAACCATGGCATTCCGTATTCCGAACATGTTTCATGCATCACGGATTCCTCAAACATGCATTTCTGAGCTGTGAACATGCGCATGACAGATGTTTCAACCACCAAACAAGTTACTTATGCACTTTGAAATAGTTCCTTGGACTTCGTTGCTTCTCCTATCACCAGTTTCAAGAATCACACTTTGATCCCAGAAAAACCCTCTTGGAGCGAATTCTACCCAAGAGATATGTAATTTGAATAGATTCCTTCAACATGATATTCCGTGTTCCGTACATGTTACATGCATGACGGATTCGACAAACATGCATTCCTGAGTTGTGAGCATGTGGATTACTGATTTTTCATCCTCTATAAAAGGAATAATTTCATATACACTCGTGTACACATTTTCACAAGCTTTCCCTAACACAAGTTTCGAATTCGTTCATTTTTCACAGAAGAATACTTCTGGAGTGTATTCAACCTAATAGATATATAATTTACATGAATTCCATCAACATGGCATTCCGGGTTCCGTACATGATACATGCATGACGGATTCGAGAAACATGCGTTTCTGAGTTGTGAGCATGTGGATTAGTGAACTTTCATCCACCAAAGAAGGCATATATTACACTTTGAAATATTTACTCTGACTTCATAAGTTTTTTGTATCACCAGGTTCTAAAATCGGACATTTGGCAGTAGAAAACACTCTTTGAGCGAATTCTCACCAATACACATGTAATTTACATTGTTTACATAACCATGGCATTCCGTATTCCGAACATGTTTCATGCATCACGGATTCCTCAAACATGCATTTCTGAGCTGTGAACATGCGCATGACAGATGTTTCAACCACCAAACAAGTTACTTATGCACTTTGAAATAGTTCCTTGGACTTCGTTGCTTCCCTATCACCAGTTTCAAGAATCACACTTTGATCCCAGAAAAACACTCCTGGAGCGAATTCTACCCTAGAGATATGTAATTTGAATAGATTCCTTCAACATGATATTCCGTGTTCCGTACATGTTACATGCATGACGGATTCAACAAACATGCATTCCTGAGTTGAGAGCATGTGGATTACTGATTTTTCATCTTCTATAAAAGGAATAATTTCATATAGACTCGTGTACAAATTTTCACAAGCTTTCCCTAACACAAGTTTCGAATTCGTTCATTTTTCACAGAAGAATATTTCTGGAGTGTATTCAACCTAATAGATATATAATTTACATGAATTCCATCAACATGGCATTCCGGGTTCCGTACATGATACATGCATGACGGATTCGAGAAACATGCGTTTCTGAGTTGTGAGCATGTGGATTAGTGAACTTTCATCCACCAAATTAGGCACATATTACACTTTGAAATATTTACTCTGACTTCATAATTTTTTTGTATCACCAGGTTCTAAAATCGGACATTTGGCAGTAGAAAACACTCTTTGAGCGAATTCTCACCAATACACATGTAATTTACATTGTTTACATAACCATGGCATTCCGTATTCCGAACAAGTTTCATGAATCACGGATTCCTCAAACATGCATTTCTGAGCTGTGAACATGCGCATGACAGATGTTTCAACCACCAAACAAGTTACTTATGCACTTTGAAATAGTTCCTTGGACTTCGTTGCTTCTCCTATCACCAGTTTCAAGAATCACACTTTGATCCCAGAAAAACCCTCTTGGAGCGAATTCTACCCTAGAGATATGTAATTTGAATAGATTCCTTCAACATGATATTCCGTGTTCCGTACATGTTACATGCATGACGGATTCGACAAACATGCATTCCTGAGTTGTGAGCATGTGGTTTACTGATTTTTCATCCTCTATAAAAGGAATAATTTCATATAGACTCGTGTACACATTTTCACAAGCTTTCCCTAACACAAGTTTCGAATTCGTTCATTTTTCACAGAAGAATATTTCTGGAGTGTATTCAACCTAATAGATATATAATTTACATGAATTCCATCAACATGGCATTCCGGGTTCCGTACATGATACATGCATGACGGATTCGAGAAACATGCGTTTCTGAGTTGTGAGCATGTGGATTAGTGAACTTTCATCCACCAAAGAAGGCACATATTACACTTTGAAATATTTACTCTGACTTCATAAGTTTTTTGTATCACCAGGTTCTAAAATCGGACATTTGGCAGTAGAAAACACTCTTTGAGCGAATTCTCACCTATACACATGTAATTTACATTGTTTACATAACCATGGCATTCCGTATTCCGAACATGTTTCATGCATCACGGATTCCTCAAACATGCATTTCTGAGCTGTGAACATGCGCATGACAGATGTTTCAACCACCAAACAAGTTACTTATGCACTTTGAAATAGTTCCTTGGACTTCGTTGCTTCTCCTATCACCAGTTTCAAGAATCACACTTTGATCCCAGAAAAACCCTCTTGGAGGGAATTCTACCCTAGAGATATGTAATTTGAATAGATTCCTTCAACATGATATTCCGTGTTCCGTACATGTTACATGCATGACGGATTCGACAAACATGCATTCCTGAGTTGAGAGCATGTGGATTACTGATTTTTCATCCTCTATAAAAGGAATAATTTCATATAGACTCGTGTACACATTTTCACAAGCTTTCCCTAACACAAGTTTCGAATTCGTTCATTTTTCACAGAAGAATACTTCTGGAGTGTATTCAACCTAATAGATATTTAATTTACATGAATTCTATCAACATGGCATTCCGGGTTCCGTACATGATACATGCATGAAGGATTGGAGAAACATGCGTTTCTGAGTTGTGAGCATGTGGATTAGTGAACTTTCATCCACCAAAGAAGGCATATATTACACTTTGAAATATTTACTCTGACTTCATAAGTTTTTTGTATCACCAGGTTCTAAAATCGGAGATTTGGCAGTAGAAAACACTCTTTGAGCGAATTCTCACCAATACACATGTAATTTACATTGTTTACATAACCATGGTATTCCGTATTCCGAACATGTTTCATGCATCACGGATTCCTCAAACATGCATTTCTGAGCTGTGAACATGCGCATACCAGATGTTTCAACCTCCAAACAGGTTACTTAGGAGCTTTGAAATATTTCCTTGGACTTCGTTGCTTCTCCTATCACCAGTTTCAAGAATCACACTTTGATCACAGGAAAACCCTCCTGGACCGAATTCTACCCTAGAGATATGTAATTTGAATAGATACCTTCAACATGATATTCCGTGTTCCGTACATGTTACATGCATGACGGATTCGACAAACATGCATTCCTGAGTTGTGAGCATGTGGTTTACTGATTTTTCATCCTCTATAAAAGGAATAATTTCATATAGACTCGTGTACACATTTTCACAAGCTTTCCCTAACACAAGTTTCGAATTCGTTCATTTTTCACAGAAGAATACTTCTGCAGTGTATTCAACCTAATAGATATATAATTTACATGAATTCTATCAACATGGCATTCCGGGTTCCGTACATGATACATGCATGAAGGATTCGAGAAACATGCGTTTCTGAGTTGTGAGCATGTGGATTAGTGAACTTTCATCCACCAAAGAAGGCATATATTACACTTTGAAATATTTACTCTGACTTCATAAGTTTTTTGTATCACCAGGTTCTAAAATCGGACATTTGGCAGTAGAAAACACTCTTTAAGCGAATTCTCACCAATACACATGTAATTTACATTGTTTACATAACCATGGCATTCCGTATTCCGAACATGTTTCATGCATCACGGATTCCTCAAACATGCATTTCTGAGCTGTGAACATGCGCATGACAGATGTTTCAACCACCAAACAAGTTACTTATGCACTTTGAAATAGTTCCTTGGACTTCGTTGCTTCTCCTATCACCAGTTTCAAGAATCACACTTTGATCCCAGAAAAACCCTATTGGAGCGAATTCTACCCAAGAGATATGTAATTTGAATAGATTCCTTCAACATGATATTCCGTGTTCCGTACATGTTACATGCATGACGGATTCGACAAACATGCATTCCTGAGTTGTGAGCATGTGGATTACTGATTTTTCATCCTCTATAAAAGGAATAATTTCATATAGACTAGTGTACACATTTTCACAAGCTTTCCCTAACACAAGTTTCGAATTCGTTCATTTTTCACAGAAGAATACTTCTGGAGTGTATTCAACCTAATAGATATATAATTTACATGAATTCCATCAACATGGCATTCCGGGTTCCGTACATGATACATGCATGACGGATTCGAGAAACATGCGTTTCTGAGTTGTGAGCATGTGGATTAGTGAACTTTCATCCACCAAAGAAGGCATATATTACACTTTGAAATATTTACTCTGACTTCATAATTTTTTTGTATCACCAGGTTCTAAAATCGGACATTTGGCAGTAGAAAACACTCTTTGAGCGAATTCTCACCAATACACATGTAATTTACATTGTTTACATAACCATGGCATTCCGTATTCCGAACATGTTTCATGCATGACGGATTCCTCAAACATGCATTTCTGAGCTGTGAACATGCGCATGACAGATGTTTCAACCACCAAACAAGTTACTTATGCACTTTGAAATAGTTCCTTGGACTTCGTTGCTTCTCCTATCACCAGTTTCAAGAATCACACTTTGATCCCAGAAAAACCCTCTTGGAGCGAATTTTACCCTAGAGATATGTAATTTGAATAGATTCCTTCAACATGATATTCCGTGTTCCGTACATGTTACATGCATGACGGATTCGACAAACATGCATTCCTGAGTTGAGAGCATGTGGATTACTGATTTTTCATCCTCTATAAAAGGAATAATTTCATATAGACTCGTGTACACATTTTCACAAGCTTTCCCTAACACAAGTTTCGAATTCGTTCATTTTTCACAGAAGAATACTTCTGGAGTGTATTCAACCTAATAGATATTTAATTTACATGAATTCCATCAACATGGCATTCCGGGTTCCGTACATGATACATGCATGAAGGATTCGAGAAGCATGCGTTTCTGAGTTGTGAGCATGTGGATTAGTGAACTTTCATCCACCAAAGAAGGCATATATTACACTTTGAAATATTTACTCTGACTTCATAAGTTTTTTGTATCACCAGGTTCTAAAATCGGACATTTGGCAGTAGAAAACACTCTTTGAGCGAATTCTCACCTATACACATGTAATTTACATTGTTTACATAACCATGGCATTCCGTATTCCGAACATGTTTCATGCATCACGGATTCCTCAAACATGCATTTCTGAGCTGTGAACATGCGCATGACAGATGTTTCAACCACCAAACATGTTACTTATGCACTTTGAAATAGTTCCTTGGACTTCGTTGCTTCTCCTATCACCAGTTTCAAGAATCACACCTTGATCCCAGAAAAACCCTCTTGGAGCGAATTGTACCCTAGAGATATGTAATTTGAATAGATTCCTTCAACATGATATTCCGTGTTCCGTACATGTTACATGCATGACGGATTCGACAAACATGCATTCCTGAGTTGAGAGCATGTGGATTACTGATTTTTCATCCTCTATAAAAGGAATAATTTCATATAGACTCGTGTACACATTTTCACAAGCTTTCCCTAACACAAGTTTCGAATTCGTTCATTTTTCTCAGAAGAATACTTCTGGAGTGTATTCAACCTAATAGATATTTAATTTAAATGAATTCTATCAACATGGCATTCCGGGTTCCGTACATGATACATGCATGAAGGATTGGAGAATCATGCGTTTCTGAGTTGTGAGCATGTGGATTAGTGAACTTTCATCCACCAAAGAAGGCATATATTACACTTTGAAATATTTACTCTGACTTCATAAGTTTTTTGTATCACCAGGTTCTAAAATCGGACATTTGGCAGTAGAAAACACTCTTTGAGCGAATTCTCACCAATACACATGTAATTTACATTGTTTACATAACCATGGCATTCCGTATTCCGAACATGTTTCATGCATCACGGATTCCTCAAACATGCATTTCTGAGCTGTGAACATGCGCATACCAGATGTTTCAACCTCCAAACAAGTTGCTTAGGAGCTTTGAATTATTTCCTTGGACTTCGTTGCTTCTCCTATCACCAGTTTCAAGAATCACACTTTGATCACAGGAAAACCCTCCTGGACCGAATTCTACCCTAGAGATATGTAATTTGAATAGATTCCTTCAACATGATATTCCGTGTTCCGTACATGTTACATGCATGACGGATTCGACAAACATGCATTCCTGAGTTGTGAGCATGTGGTTTACTGATTTTTCATCCTCTATAAAAGGAATAATTTCATATAGACTCGTGTACACATTTTCACAAGCTTTCCCTAACACAAGTTTCTAATTCGTTCATTTTTCACAGAAGAATACTTCTGGAGTGTATTCAACCTAATAGATATATAATTTACATGAATTCTATCAACATGGCATTCCGGGTTCCGTACATGATACATGCATGAAGGATTCGAGAAACATGCGTTTCTGAGTTGTGAGCATGTGGATTAGTGAACTTTCATCCACCAAAGAAGGCATATATTACACTTTGAAATATTTACTCTGACTTCATAAGTTTTTTGTATCACCAGGTTCTAAAATCGGACATTTGGCAGTAGAAAACACTCTTTAAGCGAATTCTCACCAATACACATGTAATTTACATTGTTTACATAACCATGGCATTCCGTATTCCGAACATGTTTCATGCATCACGGATTCCTCAAACATGCATTTCTGAGCTGTGAACATGCGCATGACAGATGTTTCAACCACCAAACAAGTTACTTATGCACTTTGAAATAGTTCCTTGGACTTCGTTGCTTCTCCTATCACCAGTTTCAAGAATCACACTTTGATCCCAGAAAAACCCTCTTGGAGCGAATTCTACCCTAGAGATATGTAATTTGTATAGATTCCTTCAACATGATATTCCGTGTTCCGTACATGTTACATGCATGACGGATTCGACAAACATGCATTCCTGAGTTGAGAGCATGTGGATTACTGATTTTTCATCCTGTATAAAAGGAATAATTTCATATAGACTCGTGTACACATTTTCACAAACTTTCCCTAACACAAGTTTCGAATTCGTTCATTTTTCACAGAAGAATACTTCTGGAGTGTATTCAACCTAATAGATATATAATTTACATGAATTCCATCAACATGGCATTCCGGGTTCCGTACATGATACATGCATGACGGATTCGAGAAACATGCGTTTCTGAGTTGTGAGCATGTGGATTAGTGAACTTTCATCCACCAAAGAAGGCATATATTACACTTTGAAATATTTACTCTGACTTCATAAGTTTTTTGTATCACCAGGTTCTAAAATCGGACATTTGGCAGTAGAAAACACTCTTTGAGCGAATTCTCACCAATACACATGTAATTTACATTGTTTACATAACCATGGCATTCCGAATTCCGAACATGTTTCATGAATCACGGATTCCTCGAACATGCATTTCTGAGCTGTGAACATGCGCATGACAGATGTTTCAACCACCAAACAAGTTACTTATGCACTTTGAAATAGTTCCTTGGACTTCGTTGCTTCTCCTATCACCAGTTTCAAGAATCACACTTTGATCCCAGAAAAATCCTCTTGGAGGGAATTCTTCCCTAGAGATATGTAATTTGAATAGATTCCTTCAACATGATATTCCGTGTTCCGTACATGTTACATGCATGACGGATTCGACAAACATGCATTCCTGAGTTGTGAGCATGTGGTTTACTGATTTTTCATCCTCTATAAAAGGAATAATTTCATATAGACTCGTGTACACATTTTCACAAGCTTTCCCTAACACAAGTTTCGAATTCGTTCATTTTTCACAGAAGAATACTTCTGGAGTGTATTCTACCTAATAGATATATAATTTACATGAATTCCATCAACATGGCATTCCGGGTTCCGTACATGATACATGCATGACGGATTCGAGAAACATGAGTTTCTGAGTTGTGAGCATGTGGATTAGTGAACTTTCATTCACCAAAGAAGGCATATATTACACTTTGAAATATTTACTCTGACTTCATAAGTTTTTTGTATCACCAGGTTCTAAAATCGGACATTTGGCAGTAGAAAACACTCTTTGAGCGAATTCTCACCAATACACATGTAATTTACATTGTTTACATAACCATGGCATTCCGTATTCCGAACAAGTTTCATGAATCACGGATTCCTCAAACATGCATTTCTGAGCTGTGAACATGCGCATGACAGATGTTTCAACCACCAAACAAGTTACTTATGCACTTTGAAATAGTTCCTTGGACTTCGTTGCTTCTCATGTCACCAGTTTCAAGAATCACACTTTGATCCCAGAAAAACCCTCTTGCAGCGAATTCTACCCTAGAGATATGTAATTTGAATAGATTCCTTCAACATGATATTTCGTGTTCCGTACATGTTACATGCATGACGGATTCGACAAACATGCATTCCTGAGTTGAGAGCATGTGGATTACTGATTTTTCATCCTGTATAAAAGGAATAATTTCATATAGACTCGTGTACACATTTTCACAAGCTTTCCCTAACACAAGTTTCGAATTCGTTCATTTTTCACAGAAGAATACTTCTGGAGTGTATCCAACCTAATAGATATTTAATTTACATGAATTCCATCAACATGGCATTCCGGGTTCCGTACATGATACATGCATGAAGGATTCGAGAAACTTGCGTTTCTGAGTTGTGAGCATGTGGATTAGTGAACTTTCATCCACCAAAGAAGGCATATATTACACTTTGAAATATTTACTCTGACTTCATAAGTTTTTTGTATCACCAGGTTCTAAAATCGGAGATTTGGCAGTAGAAAACACTCTTTGAGCGAATTCTCACCAATACACGTGTAATTTACATTGTTTACATAACCATGGCATTCCGTATTCCGAACATGTTTCATGCATCACGGATTCCTCAAACATGCATTTCTGAGCTGTGAACATGCGCATACCAGATGTTTCAACCTCCAAACAAGTTACTTAGGAGCTTTGAAATATTTCCTTGGACTTCGTTGCTTCTCCTATCACCAGTTTCAAGAATCACACTTTGATCACAGGAAAACCCTCCTGGACCGAATTCTACCCTAGAGATATGTAATTTGAATAGATTCCTTCAACATGATATTCCGTGTTCCGTACATGTTACATGCATGACGGATTCGACAAACATGCATTCCTGAGTTGTGAGCATGTGGTTTACTGATTTTTCATCCTCTATAAAAGGAATAATTTCATATAGACTCGTGTACACATTTTCACAAGCTTTCCCTAACACAAGTTTCTAATTCGTTCATTTTTCACAGAAGAATACTTCTGGAGTGTATTCAACCTAATAGATATATAATTTACATGAATTCTATCAACATGGCATTCCGGGTTCCGTACATGATACATGCATGAAGGATTCGAGAAACATGCGTTTCTGAGTTGTGAGCATGTGGATTAGTGAACTTTCATCCACCAAAGAAGGCATATATTACACTTTGAAATATTTACTCTGACTTCATAAGTTTTTTGTATCACCAGGTTCTAAAATCGGACATTTGGCAGTAGAAAACACTCTTTAAGCGAATTCTCACCAATACACATGTAATTTACATTGTTTACATAACCATGGCATTCCGTATTCCGAACATGTTTCATGCATGACGGATTCCTCAAACATGCATTTCTGAGCTGTGAACATGCGCATGACAGATGTTTCAACCACCAAACAAGTTACTTATGCACTTTGAAATAGTTCCTTGGACTTCGTTTCTTCTCCTATCACCAGTTTCAAGAATCACACTTTGATCCCAGAAAAACCCTCTTGGAGGGAATTCTACCCTAGAGATATGTAATTTGAATAGATTCCTTCAACATGATATTCCGTGTTCCGTACATGTTACATGCATGACGGATTCGACAAACATGCATTCCTGAGTTGAGAGCATGTGGATTACTGATTTTTCATCCTCTATAAAAGGAATAATTTCATATAGACTCGTGTACACATTTTCACAAGCTTTCCCTAACACAAGTTTCGAATTCGTTCATTTTTCACATAAGAATACTTCTGGAGTGTATTCAACCTAATAGATATTTAATTTACATGAATTCTATCAACATGGCATTCCGGGTTCTGTACATGATACATGCATGATGGATTCGAGAAACATGAGTTTCTGACTTGTGAGCATGTGGATTAGTGAACTTTCATCCACCAAAGAAGGCATATATTACACTTTGAAATATTTACTCTGACTTCATAAGTTTTTTGTATCACCAGGTTCTAAAATCGACATTTGGCAGTAGAAAACACTCTTTGAGCGAATTCTCACCAATACACATGTAATTTACATTGTTTACATAACCATGGCATTCCGTATTCCGAACATGTTTCATGCATCACGGATTCCTCAAACATGCATTTCTGAGCTGTGAACATGCGCATGCCAGATGTTTCAACCACCAAACAAGTTACTTAGGAGCTTTGAAATATTTCCTTGGACTTCGTTGCTTCTCCTATCACCAGTTTCAAGAATCACACTTTGATCACAGGAAAACCCTCCTGGACCGAATTCTACCCTAGAGATATGTAATTTGAATAGATACCTTCAACATGATATTCCGTGTTCCGTACATGTTACATGCATGACGGATTCGACAAACATGCATTCCTGAGTTGTGAGCATGTGGTTTACTGATTTTTCATCCTCTATAAAAGGAATAATTTCATATAGACTCGTGTACAGATTTTCACAAGCTTTCCCTAACACAAGTTTCGAATTCGTTCATTTTTCACAGAAGAATATTTCTGGAGTGTATTCAACCTAATAGATATATAATTTACATGAATTCCATCAACATGGCATTCCGGGTTCCGTACATGATACATGCATGACGGATTCGAGAAACATGCGTTTCTGAGTTGTGAGCATGTGGATTAGTGAACTTTCATCCACCAAATTAGGCACATATTACACTTTGAAATATTTACTCTGACTTCATAATTTTTTTGTATCACCAGGTTCTAAAATCGGACATTTGGCAGTAGAAAACACTCTTTGAGCGAATTCTCACCAATACACATGTAATTTACATTGTTTACATAACCATGGCATTCCGTATTCCGAACAAGTTTCATGAATCACGGATTCTTCAAACATGCATTTCTGAGCTGTGAACATGCGCATGACAGATGTTTCAACCACCAAACAAGTTACTTATGCACTTTGAAATAGTTCCATGGACTTCGTTGCTTCTCCTATCACCAGTTTCAAGAATCACACTTTGATCCCAGAAAAACCCTCTTGGAGCGAATTCTACCCTAGATATATGTAATTTGAATAGATTCCTTCAACATGATATTCCGTGTTCCGTACATGTTACATGCATGACGGATTCGACAAACATGCATTCCTGAGTTGAGAGCATGTGGATTACTGATTTTTCATCCTCTATAAAAGGAATAATTTCATATAGACTCGTGTACACATTTTCACAAGCTTTCCCTAACACAAGTTTCGAATTCGTTCATTTTTCACAGAAGAATACTTCTGGAGTGTATTCAACCTAATAGATATTTAATTTACATGAATTCCATCAACATGGCATTCCGGGTTCCGTACATGATACATGCATGAAGGATTCGAGAAGCATGCGTTTCTGAGTTGTGAGCATGTGGATTAGTGAACTTTCATCCACCAAAGAAGGCATATATTACACTTTGAAATATTTACTCTGACTTCATAAGTTTTTTGTATCACCAGGTTCTAAAATCGGACATTTGGCAGTAGAAAACACTCTTTGAGCGAATTCTCACCAATACACATGTAATTTACATTGTTTACATAACCATGGCATTCCGTATTCCGAACATGTTTCATGCATCACGGATTCCTCAAACATGCATTTCTGAGCTGTGAACATGCGCATGACAGATGTTTCAACCACCAAACATGTTACTTATGCACTTTGAAATAGTTCCTTGGACTTCGTTGCTTCTCCTATCACCAGTTTCAAGAATCACACCTTGATCCCAGAAAAACCCTCTTGGAGCGAATTCTACCCTAGAGATATGTAATTTGAATAGATTCCTTCAACATGATATTCCGTGTTCCGTACATGTTACATGCATGACGGATTCGACAAACATGCATTCCTGAGTTGAGAGCATGTGGATTACTGATTTTTCATCCTCTATAAAAGGAATAATTTCATATAGACTCGTGTACACATTTTCACAAGCTTTCCCTAACACAAGTTTCGAATTCGTTCATTTTTCTCAGAAGAATACTTCTGGAGTGTATTCAACCTAATAGATATTTAATTTAAATGAATTCTATCAACATGGCATTCCGGGTTCCGTACATGATACATGCATGAAGGATTGGAGAATCATGCGTTTCTGAGTTGTGAGCATGTGGATTAGTGAACTTTCATCCACCAAAGAAGGCATATATTACACTTTGAAATATTTACTCTGACTTCATAAGTTTTTTGTATCACCAGGTTCTAAAATCGGACATTTGGCAGTAGAAAACACTCTTTGAGCGAATTCTCACCAATACACATGTAATTTACATTGTTTACATAACCATGGCATTCCGTATTCCGAACATGTTTCATGCATCACGGATTCCTCAAACATGCATTTCTGAGCTGTGAACATGCGCATACCAGATGTTTCAACCTCCAAACAAGTTGCTTAGGAGCTTTGAAATATTTCCTTGGACTTCGTTGCTTCTCCTATCACCAGTTTCAAGAATCACACTTTGATCACAGGAAAACCCTCCTGGACCGAATTCTACCCTAGAGATATGTAATTTGAATAGATTCCTTCAACATGATATTCCGTGTTCCGTACATGTTACATGCATGACGGATTCGACAAACATGCATTCCTGAGTTGTGAGCATGTGGTTTACTGATTTTTCATCCTCTATAAAAGGAATAATTTCATATAGACTCGTGTACACATTTTCACAAGCTTTCCCTAACACAAGTTTCGAATTCGTTCATTTTTCACAGAAGAATACTTCTGGAGTGTATTCAACCTAATAGATATATAATTTACATGAATTCTATCAACATGGCATTCCGGGTTCCGTACATGATACATGCATGAAGGATTCGAGAAACATGCGTTTCTGAGTTGTGAGCATGTGGATTAGTGAACTTTCATCCACCAAAGAAGGCATATATTACACTTTGAAATATTTACTCTGACTTCATAAGTTTTTTGTATCACCAGGTTCTAAAATCGGACATTTGGCAGTAGAAAACACTCTTTAAGCGAATTCTCACCAATACACATGTAATTTACATTGTTTACATAACCATGGCATTCCGTATTCCGAACATGTTTCATGCATCACGGATTCCTCAAACATGCATTTCTGAGCTGTGAACATGCGCATGACAGATGTTTCAACCACCAAACAAGTTACTTATGCACTTTGAAATAGTTCCTTGGACTTCGTTGCTTCTCCTATCACCAGTTTCAAGAATCACACTTTGATCCCAGAAAAACCCTCTTGGAGCGAATTCTACCCTAGAGATATGTAATTTGTATAGATTCCTTCAACATGATATTCCGTGTTCCGTACATGTTACATGCATGACGGATTCGACAAACATGCATTCCTGAGTTGAGAGCATGTGGATTACTGATTTTTCATCCTGTATAAAAGGAATAATTTCATATAGACTCGTGTACACATTTTCACAAACTTTCCCTAACACAAGTTTCGAATTCGTTCATTTTTCACAGAAGAATACTTCTGGAGTGTATTCAACCTAATAGATATATAATTTACATGAATTCCATCAACATGGCATTCCGGGTTCCGTACATGATACATGCATGACGGATTCGAGAAACATGCGTTTCTGAGTTGTGAGCATGTGGATTAGTGAACTTTCATCCACCAAAGAAGGCATATATTACACTTTGAAATATTTACTCTGACTTCATAAGTTTTTTGTATCACCAGGTTCTAAAATCGGACATTTGGCAGTAGAAAACACTCTTTGAGCGAATTCTCACCAATACACATGTAATTTACATTGTTTACATAACCATGGCATTCCGAATTCCGAACATGTTTCATGAATCACGGATTCCTCGAACATGCATTTCTGAGCTGTGAACATGCGCATGACAGATGTTTCAACCACCAAACAAGTTACTTATGCACTTTGAAATAGTTCCTTGGACTTCGTTGCTTCTCCTATCACCAGTTTCAAGAATCACACTTTGATCCCAGAAAAATCCTCTTGGAGGGAATTCTTCCCTAGAGATATGTAATTTGAATAGATTCCTTCAACATGATATTCCGTGTTCCGTACATGTTACATGCATGACGGATTCGACAAACATGCATTCCTGAGTTGTGAGCATGTGGTTTACTGATTTTTCATCCTCTTTAAAAGGAATAATTTCATATAGATTCGTGTACACATTTTCACAAGCTTTCCCTAACACAAGTTTCGAATTCGTTCATTTTTCACAGAAGAATACTTCTGGAGTGTATTCAACCTAATAGATATATAATTTACATGAATTCCATCAACATGGCATTCCGGGTTCCGTACATGATACATGCATGAAGGATTCGAGAAACATGCGTTTCTGAGTTGTGAGCATGTGGATTAGTGAACTTTCATCCACCAAAGAAGGCATATATTACACTTTGAAATATTTACTCTGACTTCATAAGTTTTTTGTATCACCAGGTTCTAAAATCGGACATTTGGCAGTAGAAAACACTCTTTGAGCGAATTCTCACCTATACACATGTAATTTACATTGTTTACATAACCATGGCATTCCGTATTCCGAACATGTTTCATGCATCACGGATTCCTCAAACATGCATTTCTGAGCTGTGAACATGCGCATGACAGATGTTTCAACCACCAAACAAGTTACTTATGCACTTTGAAATAGTTCCTTGGACTTCGTTGCTTCTCCTATCACCAGTTTCAAGAATCACACTTTGATCCCAGAAAAACCCTCTTGGAGCGAATTCTACCCTAGAGATATGTAATTTGAATAGATTCCTTCAACATGATATTCCGTGTTCCGTACATGTTACATGCATGACGGATTCGACAAACATGCATTCCTGAGTTGAGAGCATGTGGATTACTGATTTTTCATCCTCTATAAAAGGAATAATTTCATATAGACTCGTGTACACATTTTCACAAGCTTTCCCTAACACAAGTTTCGAATTCGTTCATTTTTCACAGAAGAATACTTCTGGAGTGTATTCAACCTAATAGATATTTAATTTACATGAATTCTATCAACATGGCATTCCGGGTTCCGTACATGATACATGCATGAAGGATTCGAGAAACATGCGTTTCTGAGTTGTGAGCATGTGGATTAGTGAACTTTCATCCACCAAAGAAGGCATATATTACACTTTGAAATATTTACTCTGACTTCATAAGTTTTTTGTATCACCAGGTTCTAAAATCGGACATTTGGCAGTAGAAAACACTCTTTAAGCGAATTCTCACCAATACACATGTAATTTACATTGTTTACATAACCATGGCATTCCGTATTCCGAACATGTTTCATGCATCACGGATTCCTCAAACATGCATTTCTGAGCTGTGAACATGCGCATGACAGATGTTTCAACCACCAAACAAGTTACTTATGCACTTTGAAATAGTTCCTTGGACTTCGTTGCTTCTCCTATCACCAGTTTCAAGAATCACACTTTGATCCCAGAAAAACCCTCTTGGAGCGAATTCTACCCTAGAGATATGTAATTTGTATAGATTCCTTCAACATGATATTCCGTGTTCCGTACATGTTACATGCATGACGGATTCGACAAACATGCATTCCTGAGTTGAGAGCATGTGGATTACTGATTTTTCATCCTGTATAAAAGGAATAATTTCATATAGACTCGTGTACACATTTTCACAAACTTTCCCTAACACAAGTTTCGAATTCGTTCATTTTTCACAGAAGAATACTTCTGGAGTGTATTCAACCTAATAGATATATAATTTACATGAATTCCATCAACATGGCATTCCGGGTTCCGTACATGATACATGCATGACGGATTCGAGAAACATGCGTTTCTGAGTTGTGAGCATGTGGATTAGTGAACTTTCATCCACCAAAGAAGGCATATATTACACTTTGAAATATTTACTCTGACTTCATAAGTTTTTTGTATCACCAGGTTCTAAAATCGGACATTTGGCAGTAGAAAACACTCTTTGAGCGAATTCTCACCAATACACATGTAATTTACATTGTTTACATAACCATGGCATTCCGAATTCCGAACATGTTTCATGAATCACGGATTCCTCGAACATGCATTTCTGAGCTGTGAACATGCGCATGACAGATGTTTCAACCACCAAACAAGTTACTTATGCACTTTGAAATAGTTCCTTGGACTTCGTTGCTTCTCCTATCACCAGTTTCAAGAATCACACTTTGATCCCAGAAAAATCCTCTTGGAGGGAATTCTTCCCTAGAGATATGTAATTTGAATAGATTCCTTCAACATGATATTCCGTGTTCCGTACATGTTACATGCATGACGGATTCGACAAACATGCATTCCTGAGTTGTGAGCATGTGGTTTACTGATTTTTCATCCTCTTTAAAAGGAATAATTTCATATAGATTCGTGTACACATTTTCACAAGCTTTCCCTAACACAAGTTTCGAATTCGTTCATTTTTCACAGAAGAATACTTCTGGAGTGTATTCAACCTAATAGATATATAATTTACATGAATTCCATCAACATGGCATTCCGGGTTCCGTACATGATACATGCATGAAGGATTCGAGAAACATGCGTTTCTGAGTTGTGAGCATGTGGATTAGTGAACTTTCATCCACCAAAGAAGGCATATATTACACTTTGAAATATTTACTCTGACTTCATAAGTTTTTTGTATCACCAGGTTCTAAAATCGGACATTTGGCAGTAGAAAACACTCTTTGAGCGAATTCTCACCTATACACATGTAATTTACATTGTTTACATAACCATGGCATTCCGTATTCCGAACATGTTTCATGCATCACGGATTCCTCAAACATGCATTTCTGAGCTGTGAACATGCGCATGACAGATGTTTCAACCACCAAACAAGTTACTTATGCACTTTGAAATAGTTCCTTGGACTTCGTTGCTTCTCCTATCACCAGTTTCAAGAATCACACTTTGATCCCAGAAAAACCCTCTTGGAGCGAATTCTACCCTAGAGATATGTAATTTGAATAGATTCCTTCAACATGATATTCCGTGTTCCGTACATGTTACATGCATGACGGATTCGACAAACATGCATTCCTGAGTTGAGAGCATGTGGATTACTGATTTTTCATCCTCTATAAAAGGAATAATTTCATATAGACTCGTGTACACATTTTCACAAGCTTTCCCTAACACAAGTTTCGAATTCGTTCATTTTTCACAGAAGAATACTTCTGGAGTGTATTCAACCTAATAGATATTTAATTTACATGAATTCTATCAACATGGCATTCCGGGTTCCGTACATGATACATGCATGAAGGATTCGAGAAACATGCGTTTCTGAGTTGTGAGCATGTGGATTAGTGAACTTTCATCCACCAAAGAAGGCATATATTACACTTTGAAATATTTACTCTGACTTCATAAGTTTTTTGTATCACCAGGTTCTAAAATCGGACATTTGGCAGTAGAAAACACTCTTTAAGCGAATTCTCACCAATACACATGTAATTTACATTGTTTACATAACCATGGCATTCCGTATTCCGAACATGTTTCATGCATCACGGATTCCTCAAACATGCATTTCTGAGCTGTGAACATGCGCATGACAGATGTTTCAACCACCAAACAAGTTACTTATGCACTTTGAAATAGTTCCTTGGACTTCGTTGCTTCTCCTATCACCAGTTTCAAGAATCACACTTTGATCCCAGAAAAACCCTCTTGGAGCGAATTCTACCCAAGAGATATGTAATTTGAATAGATTCCTTCAACATGATATTCCGTGTTCCGTACATGTTACATGCATGACGGATTCGACAAACATGCATTCCTGAGTTGTGAGCATGTGGATTACTGATTTTTCATCCTCTATAAAAGGAATAATTTCATATACACTCGTGTACACATTTTCACAAGCTTTCCCTAACACAAGTTTCGAATTCGTTCATTTTTCACAGAAGAATACTTCTGGAGTGTATTCAACCTAATAGATATATAATTTACATGAATTCCATCAACATGGCATTCCGGGTTCCGTACATGATACATGCATGACGGATTCGAGAAACATGCGTTTCTGAGTTGTGAGCATGTGGATTAGTGAACTTTCATCCACCAAAGAAGGCATATATTACACTTTGAAATATTTACTCTGACTTCATAAGTTTTTTGTATCACCAGGTTCTAAAATCGGACATTTGGCAGTAGAAAACACTCTTTGAGCGAATTCTCACCAATACACATGTAATTTACATTGTTTACATAACCATGGCATTCCGTATTCCGAACATGTTTCATGCATCACGGATTCCTCAAACATGCATTTCTGAGCTGTGAACATGCGCATGACAGATGTTTCAACCACCAAACAAGTTACTTATGCACTTTGAAATAGTTCCTTGGACTTCGTTGCTTCTCCTATCACCAGTTTCAAGAATCACACTTTGATCCCAGAAAAACACTCCTGGAGCGAATTCTACCCTAGAGATATGTAATTTGAATAGATTCCTTCAACATGATATTCCGTGTTCCATACATGTTACATGCATGACGGATTCAACAAACATGCATTCCTGAGTTGAGAGCATGTGGATTACTGATTTTTCATCTTCTATAAAAGGAATAATTTCATATAGACTCGTGTACAAATTTTCACAAGCTTTCCCTAACACAAGTTTCGAATTCGTTCATTTTTCACAGAAGAATACTTCTGGAGTGTATTCAACCTAATAGTTATGTAATTTACATGAATTCCATCAACATGGCATTCCGGGTTCCGTACATGATTCATGCATGACGGATTCAAGAAACATGAATTTCTGAGTTCTGAGCATGTGGATTAGTGAACTTTCATCCACCAAAGAAGGCATATATTACACTTTGAAATATTTACTCTGACTTCATAAGTTTTTTGTATCACCAGGTTCTAAAATCGGACATTTGGCAGTAGAAAACACTCTTTGAGCGAATTCTCACCAATACACATGTAATTTACATTGTTTACATAACCATGGCATTCCGTATTCCGAACATGTTTCATGCATCACGGATTCCTCAAACATGCATTTCTGAGCTGTGAACATGCGCATGACAGATGTTTCAACCACCAAACCAGTTACTTATGCACTTTGAAATATTTCCTTGGACTTCGTTGCTTCTCCTATCACCAGTTTCAAGAATCACAGTTTGATCCCAGAAAAACCCTCCTGGAGCGAATTCTACCATAGAGATATGTAATTTGAATAGATTCCTTCAACATGATATTCCGTGTTCCGTACATGTTACATGCATGACGGATTCAACAAACATGCATTCCTGAGTTGAGAGCATGTGGATTACTGATTTTTCATCCTCTATAAAAGGAATAATTTCATATAGACTCGTGTACACATTTTCACAAGCTTTAGCTAACACAAGTTTCGAATTCGTTCATTTTTCACAGAAGAATACTTCTGGAGTGTATTCAACCTAATAGTTATGTAATTTACATGAATTCCATCAACATGGCATTCCGGGTTCCGTACATGATACATGCATGACGGATTCGAGAAACATGCGTTTCTGAGTTGTGAGCATGTGGATTAGTGAACTTTCATCCACCAAAGAAGGCATATATTACACTTTGAAATATTTACTCTGACTTCATAAGTTTTTTGTATCACCAGGTTCTAAAATCGGACATTTGGCAGTAGAAAGCACTCTTTGAGCGAATTCTCACCAATACACATGTAATTTACATTGTTTACATAACCATGGCATTCCGTATTCCGAACATGTTTCATGCATCACGGATTCCTCAAACATGCATTTCTGAGCTGTGAACATGCGCATGACAGATGTTTCAACCACCAAACAAGTTACTTAGGAGCTTTGAAATATTTCTTTGGACTTCGTTGCTTCTCCTATCACCAGTTTCAAGAATCACACTTTGATCACAGGAAAACCCTCCTGCAGCGAATTCTACCCTAGAGATATGTAATTTGAATAGATACCTTCAACATGATATTCCATGTTCCGTACATGTTACATGCATGACGGATTCGACAAACATGCATTCCTGAGTTGTGAGCATGTGGATTACTGATTTTTCATCCTCTATAGAGGAATAATTTCATATAGACTCGTGTACACATTTTCACAAGCTTTCCCTAACACAAGTTTCGAATTCGTTCATTTTTCACAGAAGAATTCTTCTGGAGTGTATTGAACTTAATAGATATATAATTTACATGAATTCCTTCAACATGGCATTCCGGGTTCCGTACATGATACATGCATGATGGATTCGAGAAACATGCGTTTCTGAGTTGTGAGCATGTGGATTAGTGAACTTTCATCCACCAAAGAAGGCATATATTACACTTTGAAATATTTACTCTGACTTCATAAGTTTTTTGTATCACCAGGTTCTAAAATCGGGCATTTGACAGTAGAAAACACTCTTTGAGCGAATTCTCACCAATACACATGTAATTTACATTGTTTACATAACCATGGCATTCCGTATTCCGAACATGTTTCATGCATCACGGATTCCTCAAACATGCATTTCTGAGCTGTGAACATGAGCATGACAGATGTTTCAATCACCAAACAAGTTACTTATGCACTTCGAAATAGTTCCTTGGACTTCGTTGCTTCTCCTATCACCAGTTTCAAGAATCACAATTTGATCCCAGAAAAACCCTCTTGGAGCAAATTCTACCCTAGAGATATTTAATTTGAATAGATTCCTTCAACATGATATTCCGTGTTCCGTACATGTTACATGCAAGACGAATTTGACAAACATGCATTCCTGAGTTGAGAGCATGTGGATTACTGATTTTTCATCCTCTACAAAAGGAAAAATTTCACATAGACTCGTGTACACATTTTCACAAGCTTTCCCTAACACAAGTTTCGAATTCGTTCATTTTTCACAGAAGAATACTTCTGGAGTTTATTCAACCTAATAGATATTTAATTTACATGAATTCCAGCAACATGGCATTCCGGGTTCCGTACATGATACATGCATGACGGATTCGAGAAACATGCGTTTCTGAGTTGTGAGCATGTGGATTAGTGAACTTTCATCCACCAAAGAAGGCATATATTACACTTTGAAATATTTACTCTGACTTCATAAGTTTTTTGTATCACCAGGTTCTAAAATCGGACATTTGGCAGTAGAAAACACTCTTTGAGCGAATTCTCACCAATACACATATAATTTTCATTGTTTACATAACCATGGCATTCCGTATTCCGAACATGTTTCATGCATCACGGATTCCTCAAACATGCATTTCTGAGCTGTGAACATGCGCATGCCATATGTTTCAACCACCAAACAAGTTAATTATGCACTTTGAAATAGTCCCTTGGACTTTGTTGCTTCTCCTATCACCAGTTTCTAGAATCACACTTTGATCCCAGAAAACCCTCTTGGAGCGAATTCTACCCTAGAGATATGTAATTTGAATAGATTCCTTCAACATGATATTCCGTGTTCCGTACATGTTACATGCATGACGGATTCGACAAACATGCATTCCTGAGTTGAGAGCATGTGGATTACTGATTTTTCATCCTCTATAAAAGGAATAATTTCATATAGACTCGTGTACACATTTTCACAAGCTTTCCCTAACACAAGTTTCGAATTCGTTCATTTTTCACAGAAGAATACTTCTGGAGTGTATTCAACCTAATAGATATTTAATTTACATGAATTCTATCAACATGGCATTCTGCGTTCCGTACATGATACATGCATGAAGGATTCGAGAAACATGCGTTTCTGAGTTGTGAGCATGTGGATTAGTGAACTTTCATCCACCAAAGAAGGCATATATTACACTTTGAAATATTTACTCTGACTTCATAAGTTTTTTGTATCACCAGGTTCTAAAATCGGACATTTGGCAGTAGAAAACACTCTTTGAGCGAATTCTCACCAATACACATGTAATTTACATTGTTTACATAACCATGGCATGCCGTATTCCGAACATGTTTCATGCATCACGGGTTCCTCAAACATGCATTTCTGAGCTGTGGACTTGTGCATGACAGATGTTTCAACCACCAAACAAGTTACTTATGCACTTTGAAATAGTTCCTTGGACTTCGTTGCTTCTCCTATCACCAGTTTCAAGAATCACACCTTGATCCCAGAAAAACCCTCTTGGAGCGAATTCTACCCTAGAGATATGTAATTTGAATAGATTCCTTCAACATGATATTCCGTGTTCCGTACATGTTACATGCATGACGGATTCGACAAACATGCATTCCAGAGTTGTGAGCATGTGGATTACTGATTTTTCATCCTCTATAAAAGGAATAATTTCATATAGACTCGTGTACACATTTTCACAAGCTTTCCCTAACACAAGTTTCGAATTCGTTCATTTTTCACAGAAGAATACTTCTGGAGTGTATTCAACCTAATAGATATATAATTTACATGAATTCCATCAACATGGCATTCCGGGTTCCGTACATGATACATGCATGATGGATTCGAGAAACATGCGTTTCTGAGTTGTGAGCATGTGGATTAGTGAACTTTCATCCACCAAAGAAGGCATATATTACACTTTGAAATATTTACTCTGACTTCATAAGTTTTTTGTAACACCAGGTTCTAAAATCGGACATTTGGCAGTAGAAAACACTCTTTGAGCGAATTCTCACCAATACACATGTAATTTACATTGTTTACATAACCATGGCATTCCGTATTCCGAACATGTTTCATGCATCACGGATTCCTCAAACATGCATTTCTGAGCTGTGAACATGCGCATGACAGATGTTTCAACCACCAAACAAGTTACTTATGCACTTTGAAATAGTTCCTTGGACTTCGTTGCTTCTCCTATCACCAGTTTCAAGAATCACACCTTGATCCCAGAAAAACCCTCTTGGAGGGAATTCTACCCTAGAGATATGTAATTTGAATAGATTCCTTCAACATGATATTCCGTGTTCCGTACATGTTACATGCATGACGGATTCGACAAACATGCATTCCTGAGTTGAGAGCATGTGGATTACTGATTTTTCATCCTCTATAAAAGGAATAATTTCATATAGACTCGTGTACACATTTTCACAAGCTTTCCCTAACACATGTTTCGAATTCGTTCATTTTTCACAGAAGAATACTTCTGGAGTGTATTCAACCTAATAGATATTTAATTTACATGAATTCTATCAACATGGCATTCCGGGTTCCGTACATGATACATGCATGAAGGATTCGAGAAACATGCGTTTCTGAGTTGTGAGCATGTGGATTAGTGAACTTTCATCCACCAAAGAAGGCATATATTACACTTTGAAATATTTACTCTGACTTCATAAGTTTTTGTATCACCAGGTTCTAAAATCGGACATTTGGCAGTAGAAAACACTCTTTGAGCGAATTCTCACCAATACACATGTAATTTACATTGTTTACATAACCATGGCATTCCGTATTCCGAACATGTTTCATGCATCACAGATTCCTCAAACATGCATTTCTGAGCTGTGAACATGCGCATGCCAGATGTTTCAACCACCAAACAAGTTACTTAGGAGCTTTGAAATATTTCCTTGGACTTCGTTGCTTCTCCTATCACCAGTTTCAAGAATCACACTTTGATCACAGGAAAACCCTCCTGGACCGAATTCTATCCTAGAGATATGTAATTTGAATAGATACCTTCAACATGATATTCCGTGTTCCGTACATGTTACATGCATGACGGATTCGACAAACATGCATTCCTGAGTTGTGAGCATGTGGTTTACTGATTTTTCATCCTCTATAAAAGGAATAATTTCATATAGACTCGTGTACACATTTTCACAAGCTTTCCCTAACACAAGTTTCGAATTCGTTCATTTTTCACAGAAGAATACTTCTGGAGTGTATTCAACCTAATAGATATATAATTTACATGAATTCCATCAACATGGCATTCCGGGTTCCGTACATGATACATGCATGACGGATTCGAGAAACATGCGTTTCTGAGTTGTGAGCATGTGGATTAGTGAACTTTCATCCACCAAAGAAGGCATATATTACACTTTGAAATATTTACTCTGACTTCATAAGTTTTTTGTATCACCAGGTTCTAAAATCGGACATTTGGCAGTAGAAAACACTCTTTGAGCGAATTCTCACCAATACACATGTAATTTACATTGTTTACATAACCATGGCATTCCGTATTCCGAACATGTTTCATGAATCACTGATTCCTCAAACATGCATTTCTGCTGTGAACATGCGCATGACAGATGTTTCAACCACCAAACAAGTTACTTATGCACTTTGAAATAGTTCCTTGGACTTCGTTGCTTCTCCTATCACCAGTTTCAAGAATCACACTTTGATCCCAGAAAAACCCTCTTGGAGGGAATTCTACCCTAGAGATATGTAATTTGAATAGATCCCTTCAACATGATATTCCGTGTTCCGTACATGTTACATGCATGACGGATTCGACAAACATGCATTCCTGAGTTGAGAGCATGTGGATTACTGATTTTTCATCCTCTATAAAAGGAATAATTTCATATAGACTCGTGTACACATTTTCACAAGCTTTCCCTAACACAAGTTTCGAATTCGTTCATTTTTCACAGAAGAATACTTCTGGAGTGTATTCAACCTAATAGATATTTAATTTACATGAATTCTATCAACATGGCATTCCGGGTTCCGTACATGATACATGCATGAAGGATTGGAGAAACATGCGTTTCTGAGTTGTGAGCATGTGGATTAGTGAACTTTCATCCACCAAAGAAGGCATATATTACACTTTGAAATATTTACTCTGACTTCATAAGTTTTTTGTATCACCAGGTTCTAAAATCGGAGATTTGGCAGTAGAAAACACTCTTTGAGCGAATTCTCACCAATACACATGTAATTTACATTGTTTACATAACCATGGCATTCCGTATTCCGAACATGTTTCATGCATCACGGATTCCTCAAACATGCATTTCTGAGCTGTGAACATGCGCATGCCAGATGTTTCAACCACCAAACAAGTTACTTAGGAGCTTTGAAATATTTCCTTGGACTTCGTTGCTTCTCCTATCACCAGTTTCAAGAATCACACTTTGATCACAGGAAAACCCTCCTGGACCGAATTCTATCCTAGAGATATGTAATTTGAATAGATACCTTCAACATGATATTCCGTGTTCCGTACATGTTACATGCATGACGGATTCGACAAACATGCATTCCTGAGTTGTGAGCATGTGGTTTACTGATTTTTCATCCTCTATAAAAGGAATAATTTCATATAGACTCGTGTACACATTTTCACAAGCTTTCCCTAACACAAGTTTCGAATTCGTTCATTTTTCACAGAAGAATACTTCTGGAGTGTATTCAACCTAATAGATATATAATTTACATGAATTCCATCAACATGGCATTCCGGGTTCCGTACATGATACATGCATGACGGATTCGAGAAACATGCGTTTCTGAGTTGTGAGCATGTGGATTAGTGAACTTTCATCCACCAAAGAAGGCATATATTACACTTTGAAATATTTACTCTGACTTCATAAGTTTTTTGTATCACCAGGTTCTAAAATCGGACATTTGGCAGTAGAAAACACTCTTTGAGCGAATTCTCACCAATACACATGTAATTTACATTGTTTACATAACCATGGCATTCCGTATTCCGAACATGTTTCATGAATCACGGATTCCTCAAACATGCATTTCTGAGCTGTGAACATGCGCATGACAGATGTTTCAACCACCAAACAAGTTACTTATGCACTTTGAAATAGTTCCTTGTACTTCGTTGCTTCTCCTATCACCAGTTTCAAGAATCACACTTTGATCCCAGAAAAACCCTCTTGGAGCGAATTCTACCCTAGAGATATGTAATTTGAATAGATTCCTTCAACATGATATTCCGTGTTCCGTACATGTTACATGCATGACGGATTCGACAAACATGCATTCCTGAGTTGAGAGCATGTGGATTACTGATTTTTCATCCTCTATAAAAGGAATAATTTCATATAGACTCGTGTACACATTTTCACAAGCTTTCCCTTACACAAGTTTCGAATTCGTTCATTTTTCACAGAAGAATACTTCTGGAGTGTATTCAACCTAATAGATATTTAATTTACATGAATTCTATCAACATGGCATTCCGGGTTCCGTACATGATACATGCATGAAGGATTCGAGAAACATGCGTTTCTGAGTTGTGAGCATGTGGATTAGTGAACTTTCATCCACCAAAGAAGGCATATATTACACTTTGAAATATTTACTCTGACTTCATAAGTTTTTTGTATCACCAGGTTCTAAAATCGGACATTTGGCAGTAGAAAACACTCTTTGAGCGAATTCTCACCTATACACATGTAATTTACTTTGTTTACATAACCATGGCATTCCGTATTCCGAACATGTTTCATGCATCACGGATTCCTCAAACATGCATTTCTGAGCTGTGAACATGCGCATGCCAGATGTTTCAACCTCCAAACAAGTTACTTAGGAGCTTTGAAATATTTCCTTGGACTTCGTTGCTTCTCCTATCACCAGTTTCAAGAATCACACTTTGATCACAGGAAAACCCTCCTGGACCGAATTCTACCCTAGAGATATGTAATTTGAATAGATACCTTCAACATGATATTCCGTGTTCCGTACATGTTGCATGCATGACGGATTCGACAAACATGCATTCCTGAGTTGTGAGCATGTGGTTTACTGATTTTTCATCCTCTATAAAAGGAATAATTTCATATAGACTCGTGTGCACATTTTCACAAGCTTTCCCTAACACAAGTTTCGAATTCGTTCATTTTTCACAGAAGAATACTTCTGGAGTGTATTCAACCTAATAGATATATAATTTACATGAATTCCATCAACATGGCATTCCGGGTTCCGTACATGATACATGCATGACGGATTCGAGAAACATGCGTTTCTGAGTTGTGAGCATGTGGATTAGTGAACTTTCATCCACCAAAGAAGGCATATATTACACTTTGAAATATTTACTCTGACTTCATAAGTTTTTTGTATCACCAGGTTCTAAAATCGGAGATTTGGCAGTAGAAAACACTCTTTGAGCGAATTCTCACCAATACACATGTAATTTACATTGTTTACATAACGATGGCATTCCGTATTCCGAACATGTTTCATGCATCACGGATTCCTCAAACATGCATTTCTGAGCTGTGAACATGCGCATGACAGATGTTTCAACCACCAAACAAGTTACTTATGCACTTTGAAATAGTTCCTTGGACTTCGTTGCTTCTCCTATCACCAGTTTCAAGAATCACACTTTGATCCCAGAAAAACCCTCTTGGAGGGAATTCTACCCTAGAGATATGTAATTTGAATAGATTCCTTCAACATGATATTCCGTGTTCCGTACATGTTACATGCATGACGGATTCGACAAACATGCATTCCTGAGTTGAGAGCATGTGGATTACTGATTTTTCATCCTCTATAAAAGGAATAATTTCATATAGACTCGTGTACACATTTTCACAAGCTTTCCCTAACACAAGTTTCGAATTCGTTCATTTTTCACAGAAGAATACTTCTGGAGTGTATTCAACCTAATAGATATTTAATTTACATGAATTCTATCAACATGGCATTCCGGGTTCCGTACATGATACATGCATGAAGGATTGGAGAAACATGCGTTTCTGAGTTGTGAGCATGTGGATTAGTGAACTTTCATCCACCAAAGAAGGCATATATTACACTTTGAAATATTTACTCTGACTTCATAAGTTTTTTGTATCACCAGGTTCTAAAATCGGACATTTGGCAGTAGAAAACACTCTTTGAGCGAATTCTCACCAATACACATGTAATTTACATTGTTTACATAACCATGGCATTCCGTATTCCGAACATGTTTCATGCATCACGGATTCCTCAAACATGCATTTCTGAGCTGTGAACATGCGCATGCCAGATGTTTCAACCTCCAAACAAGTTACTTAGGAGCTTTGAAATATTTCCTTGGACTTCGTTGCTTCTCCTATCACCAGTTTCAAGAATCACACTTTGATCACAGGAAAACCCTCCTGGACCGAATTCTATCCTAGAGATATGTAATTTGAATAGATACCTTCAACATGATATTCCGTGTTCCGTACATGTTACATGCATGACGGATTCGACAAACATGCATTCCTGAGTTGTGAGCATGTGGTTTACTGATTTTTCATCCTCTATAAAAGGAATAATTTCATATAGACTCGTGTACACATTTTCACAAGCTTTCCCTAACACAAGTTTCGAATTCGTTCATTTTTCACAGAAGAATACTTCTGCAGTGTATTCAACCTAATAGATATATAATTTACAAGAATTCCATCAACATGGCATTCCGGGTTCCGTACATGATACATGCATGACGGATTCGAGAAACATGCGTTTCTGAGTTGTGAGCATGTGGATTAGTGAACTTTCATCCACCAAAGAAGGCATATATTACACTTTGAAATATTTACTCTGACTTCATAAGTTTTTTGTATCACCAGGTTCTAAAATCGGACATTTGGCAGTAGAAAACACTCTTTGAGCGAATTCTCACCAATACACATGTAATTTACATTGTTTACATAACCATGGCATTCCGTATACCGAACATGTTTCATGAATCACGGATTCCTCAAACATGCATTTCTGAGCTGTGAACATGCGCATGACAGATGTTTCAACCACCAAACAAGTTACTTATGCACTTTGAAATAGTTCCTTGGACTTCGTTGCTTCTCCTATCACCAGTTTCAAGAATCACACTTTGATCCCAGAAAAACCCTCTTGGAGCGAATTCTACCCTAGAGATATGTAATTTGAATAGATTCCTTCAACATGATATTCCGTGTTCCGTACATGTTACATGCATGACGGATTCGACAAACATGCATTCCTGAGTTGAGAGCATGTGGATTACTGATTTTTCATCCTCTATAAAAGGAATAATTTCATATAGACTCGTGTACACATTTTCACAAGCTTTCCCTAACACAAGTTTCGAATTCGTTCATTTTTCACAGAAGAATACTTCTGGAGTGTATTCAACCTAATAGATATTTAATTTACATGAATTCCATCAACATGGCATTCCGGGTTCCGTACATGATACATGCATGAAGGATTCGAGAAACATGCATTTCTGAGTTGTGAGCATGTGGATTAGTGAACTTTCATCCACCAAAGAAGGCATATATTACACTTTGAAATATTTACTCTGACTTCATAAGTTTTTTGTATCACCAGGTTCTAAAATCGGACATTTGGCAGTAGAAAACACTCTTTGAGCGAATTCTCACCTATACACATGTAATTTACATTGTTTACATAACCATGGCATTCCGTATTCCGAACATGTTTCATGCATCACGGATTCCTCAAACATGCATTTCTGAGCTGTGAACATGCGCATGACAGATGTTTCAACCACCAAACAAGTTACTTATGCACTTTGAAATAGTTCCTTGGACTTCGTTGCTTCTCCTATCACCAGTTTCATGAATCACACTTTGATCCCAGAAAAACCCTCTTGGAGGGAATTCTACCCTAGAGATATGTAATTTGAATAGATTCCTTCAACATGATATTCCGTGTTCCGTACATGTTACATGCATGATGGATTCGACAAACATGCATTCCTGAGTTGAGAGCATGTGGATTACTGATTTTTCATCCTCTATAAAAGGAATAATTTCATATAGACTCGTGTACACATTTTCACAAGCTTTCCCTAACACAAGTTTCGAATTCGTTCATTTTTCACAGAAGAATACTTCTGGAGTGTATTCAACCTAATAGATATTTAATTTACATGAATTCTATCAACATGGCATTCCGGGTTCCGTACATGATACATGCATGAAGGATTCGAGAAACATGCGTTTCTGAGTTGTGAGCATGTGGATTAGTGAACTTTCATCCACCAAAGAAGGCATATATTACACTTTGAAATATTTACTCTGACTTCATAAGTTTTTTGTATCACCAGGTTCTAAAATCGGAGATTTGGCAGTAGAAAACACTCTTTGAGCGAATTCTCACCAATACCCATGTAATTTACATTGTTTACATAACCATGGCATTCCGTATTCCGAAAATGTTTCATGCATCACGGATTCCTCAAACATGCATTTCTGAGCTGTGAACATGCGCATGCCAGATGTTTCAACCTCCAAACAAGTTACTTAGGAGCTTTGAAATATTTCCTTGGACTTCGTTGCTTCTCCTATCACCAGTTTCAAGAATCACACTTTGATCAAAGGAAAACCCTCCTGGACCGAATTCTACCCTAGAGATATGTAATTTGAATAGATACCTTCAACATGATATTCCGTGTTCCGTACATGTTACATGCATGACGGATTCGACAAACATGCATTCCTGAGTTGTGAGCATGTGGTTTACTGATTTTTCATCCTCTATAAAAGGAATAATTTCATATAGACTCGTGTACACATTTTCACAAGCTTTCCCTAACACAAGTTTCGAATTCGTTCATTTTTCACAGAAGAATACTTCTGGAGTGTATTCAACCTAATAGATATATAATTTACATGAATTCCATCAACATGGCATTCCGGGTTCCGTACATGATACATGCATGACAGATTCGAGAAACATGCGTTTCTGAGTTGTGAGCATGTGGATTAGTGAACTTTCATCCACCAAAGAAGGCATATATTACACTTTGAAATATTTACTCTGACTTCATAAGTTTTTTGTATCACCAGGTTCTAAAATCGGACATTTGGCAGTAGAAAACACTCTTTGAGCGAATTCTCACCAATACACATGTAATTTACATTGTTTACATAACCAAGGCATTCCGTATTCCGAACATGTTTCATGAATCACGGATTCCTCAAACATGCATTTCTGAGCTGTGAACATGCACATGCCAGATGTTTCAACCACCAAACAAGTTACTTAGGAGCTTTGAAATATTTCCTTGGACTTCGTTGCTTCTCCTATCACCAGTTTCAAGAATCACACTTTGATCACAGGAAAACCCTCCTGGAACGAATTCTACCCTAGAGATATGTAATTTGAATAGATACCTTCAACATGATATTCCGTGTTCCGTACATGTTACATGCATGACGGATTCGACAAACATGCATTCCTGAGTTGTGAGCATGTGGTTTACTGATTTTTCATCCTCTATAAAAGGAATAATTTCATATAGACTCGTGTACACATTTTCACAAGCTTTCCCTAACAGAAGTTTCGAATTCGTTCATTTTTCACAGAAGAATACTTCTGGAGTGTATTCAACCTAATAGATATTTAATTTACATGAATTCCATCAACATGGCATTCCGGGTTCCGTACATGATACATGCATGAAGGATTCGAGAAACATGCGTTTCTGAGTTGTGAGCATGTGGATTAGTGAACTTTCATCCACCAAAGAAGGCATATATTACACTTTGAAATATTTACTCTGACTTCATAAGTTTTTTGTATCACCAGGTTCTAAAATCGGAGATTTGGCAGTAGAAAACACTCTTTGAGCGAATTCTCACCAATACCCATGTAATTTACATTGTTTACATAACCATGGCATTCCGTATTCCGAAAATGTTTCATGCATCACGGATTCCTCAAACATGCATTTCTGAGCTGTGAACATGCGCATGCCAGATGTTTCAACCTCCAAACAAGTTACTTAGGAGCTTTGAAATATTTCCTTGGACTTCGTTGCTTCTCCTATCACCAGTTTCAAGAATCACACTTTGATCAAAGGAAAACCCTCCTGGACCGAATTCTACCCTAGAGATATGTAATTTGAATAGATACCTTCAACATGATATTCCGTGTTCCGTACATGTTACATGCATGACGGATTCGACAAACATGCATTCCTGAGTTGTGAGCATGTGGTTTACTGATTTTTCATCCTCTATAAAAGGAATAATTTCATATAGACTCGTGTACACATTTTCACAAGCTTTCCCTAACACAAGTTTCGAATTCGTTCATTTTTCACAGAAGAATACTTCTGGAGTGTATTCAACCTAATAGATATATAATTTACATGAATTCCATCAACATGGCATTCCGGGTTCCGTACATGATACATGCATGACAGATTCGAGAAACATGCGTTTCTGAGTTGTGAGCATGTGGATTAGTGAACTTTCATCCACCAAAGAAGGCATATATTACACTTTGAAATATTTACTCTGACTTCATAAGTTTTTTGTATCACCAGGTTCTAAAATCGGACATTTGGCAGTAGAAAACACTCTTTGAGCGAATTCTCACCAATACACATGTAATTTACATTGTTTACATAACCAAGGCATTCCGTATTCCGAACATGTTTCATGAATCACGGATTCCTCAAACATGCATTTCTGAGCTGTGAACATGCACATGCCAGATGTTTCAACCACCAAACAAGTTACTTAGGAGCTTTGAAATATTTCCTTGGACTTCGTTGCTTCTCCTATCACCAGTTTCAAGAATCACACTTTGATCACAGGAAAACCCTCCTGGAACGAATTCTACCCTAGAGATATGTAATTTGAATAGATACCTTCAACATGATATTCCGTGTTCCGTACATGTTACATGCATGACGGATTCGACAAACATGCATTCCTGAGTTGTGAGCATGTGGTTTACTGATTTTTCATCCTCTATAAAAGGAATAATTTCATATAGACTCGTGTACACATTTTCACAAGCTTTCCCTAACAGAAGTTTCGAATTCGTTCATTTTTCACAGAAGAATACTTCTGGAGTGTATTCAACCTAATAGATATTTAATTTACATGAATTCCATCAACATGGCATTCCGGGTTCCGTACATGATACATGCATGAAGGATTCGAGAAACATGCGTTTCTGAGTTGTGAGCATGTGGATTAGTGAACTTTCATCCACCAAAGAAGGCATATATTACACTTTGAAATATTTACTCTGACTTCATAAGTTTTTTGTATCACCAGGTTCTAAAATCGGAGATTTGGCAGTAGAAAACACTCTTTGAGCGAATTCTCACCAATACCCATGTAATTTACATTGTTTACATAACCATGGCATTCCATATTCCGAAAATGTTTCATGCATCACGGATTCCTCAAACATGCATTTCTGAGCTGTGAACATGCGCATGCCAGATGTTTCAACCTCCAAACAAGTTACTTAGGAGCTTTGAAATATTTCCTTGGACTTCGTTGCTTCTCCTATCACCAGTTTCAAGAATCACACTTTGATCAAAGGAAAACCCTCCTGGACCGAATTCTACCCTAGAGATATGTAATTTGAATAGATACCTTCAACATGATATTCCGTGTTCCGTACATGTTACATGCATGACGGATTCGACAAACATGCATTCCTGAGTTGTGAGCATGTGGTTTACTGATTTTTCATCCTCTATAAAAGGAATAATTTCATATAGAGTCGTGTACACATTTTCACAAGCTTTCCCTAACACAAGTTACGAATTCGTTCATTTTTCACAGAAGAATACTTCTGGAGTGTATTCAACCTAATAGATATATAATTTACATGAATTCCATCAACATGGCATTCCGGGTTCCGTACATGATACATGCATGACAGATTCGAGAAACATGCGTTTCTGAGTTGTGAGCATGTGGATTAGTGAACTTTCATCCACCAAAGAAGGCATATATTACACTTTGAAATATTTACTCTGACTTCATAAGTTTTTTGTATCACCAGGTTTTAAAATCGGACATTTGGCAGTAGAAAACACTCTTTGAGCGAATTCTCACCAATACACATGTAATTTACATTGTTTACATAACCATGGCATTCCGTATTCCGAACATGTTTCATGAATCACGGATTCCTCAAACATGCATTTCTGAGCTGTGAACATGCACATGCCAGATGTTTCAACCACCAAACAAGTTACTTAGGAGCTTTGAAATATTTCCTTGGACTTCGTTGCTTCTCCTATCACCAGTTTCAAGAATCACACTTTGATCACAGGAAAACCCTCCTGGACCGAATTCTACCCTAGAGATATGTAATTTGAATAGATACCTTCAACATGATATTCCGTGTTCCGTACATGTTACATGCATGACGGATTCGACAAACATGCATTCCTGAGTTGTGAGCATGTGGTTTACTGATTTTTCATCCTCTATAAAAGGAATAATTTCATATAGACTCGTGTACACATTTTCACAAGCTTTCCCTAACACAAGTTTCGAATTCGTTCATTTTTCACAGAAGAATACTTCTGCAGTGTATTCAACCTAATAGATATATAATTTACATGAATTCCATCAACATGGCATTCCGGGTTCCGTACATGATACATGCATGACGGATTCGAGAAACATGCGTTTCTGAGTTGTGAGCATGTGGATTAGTGAACTTTCATCCACCAAAGAAGGCATATATTACACTTTGAAATATTTACTCTGACTTCATAAGTTTTTTGTATCACCAGGTTCTAAAATCGGACATTTGGCAGTAGAAAACACTCTTTGAGCGAATTCTCACCAATACACATGTAATTTACATTGTTTACATAACCATGGCATTCCGTATTCCGAACATGTTTCATGCATCACGGATTCCTCAAACATGCATTTCTGAGCTGTGAACATGCGCATGACAGATGTTTCAACCACCAAACAAGTTACTTATGCACTTTGAAATAGTTCCTTGGACTTCGTTGCTTCTCCTATCACCAGTTTCAAGAATCACACTTTGATCCCAGAAAAACCCTCTTGGAGCGAATTCTACCCTAGAGATATGTAATTTGAATAGATTCCTTCAACATGATATTCCGTGTTCTGTACATGTTACATGCATGACGGATTCGACATACATGCATTCCTGAGTTGTGACCATGTGGATTACTGATTTTTCATCCTCTATCAAAGGAATAATTTCATATAGACTCGTGTACACATTTTCACAAGCTTTCCCAAACACAAGTTTCGAATTCGTTCATTTTTCACAGAAGAATACTTCTGGAGTGTATTCAACCTAATAGATATATAATTTACATGAATTCCATCAACATGGCATTCCGGGTTCCGTACATGATACATGCATGACGGATTCGAGAAACATGCGTTTCTGAGTTGTGAGCATGTGGATTAGTGAACTTTCATCCACCAAAGAAGGCATATATTGCACTTTGAAATATTTACTCTGACTTCATAAGTTTTTTGTATCACCAGGTTCTAAAATCGGACATTTGGCAGTAGAAAACACTCTTTGAGCGAATTCTCACCAATACACATGTAATTTTCATTGTTTACATAACCATGGCATTCCGTATTCCGAACATGTTTCATGCATCACGGATTCCTCAAACATGCATTTCTGAGCTGTGAACATGCGCATGACAGATGTTTCAACCACCAAACAAGTTACTTATGCACTTTGAAATAGTTCCTTGGACTTCGTTGCTTCTCCTATCACCAGTTTCAAGAATCACACTTTGATCCCAGAAAAACCCTCTTGGAGCGAATTCTACCCTAGAGATATGTAATTTGAATAGATTCCTTCAACATGATATTCCGTGTTCCGTACATGTTACATGCATGACGGATTCGACATACATGCATTCCTGAGTTGTGACCATGTGGATTACTGATTTTTCATCCTCTATCAAAGGAATAATTTCATATAGACTCGTGTACACATTTTCACAAGTTTTCCCTAACACAAGTTTCGAATTCGTGCTTTTTTCACAGAAGAATACTTCTGGAGTGTATTCAACCTAATAGATATATAATTTACATGAATTCCATCAACATGGCATTCCGGGTTCCGTACATGATACATGCATGACGGATTCGAGAAACATGCGTTTCTGAGTTGTGAGCATGTGGATTAGTGAACTTTCATCCACCAAAGAAGGCATATATTACACTTTGAAATATTTACTCTGACTTCATAAGTTTTTTGTATCACCAGGTTCTAAAATCGGACATTTGGCAGTAGAAAACACTCTTTGAGCGAATTCTCACCAATACACATGTAATTTACATTGTTTACATAACCATGGCATTCCGTATTCCGAACATGTTTCATGCATCACGGATTCCTCAAACATGCATTTCTGAGCTGTGAACATGCGCATGACAGATGTTTCAACCACCAAACAAGTTACTTATGCACTTTGAAATAGTTCCTTGGACTTCGTTGCTTCTCCTATCACCAGTTTCAAGAATCACACTTTGATCCCAGAAAAACCCTCTTGGAGCGAATTCTACCCTAGAGATATGTAATTTGAATAGATTCCTTCAACATGATATTCCGTGTTCTGTACATGTTACATGCATGACGGATTCGACATACATGCATTCCTGAGTTGTGACCATGTGGATTACTGATTTTTCATCCTCTATAAAAGGAATAATTTCATATAGACTCGTGTACACATTTTCACAAGCTTTCCCAAACACAAGTTTCGAATTCGTTCATTTTTCACAGAAGAATACTTCTGGAGTGTATTCAACCTAATAGATATATAATTTACATGAATTCCATCAACATGGCATTCCGGGTTCCGTACATGATACATGCATGACGGATTCGAGAAACATGCGTTTCTGAGTTGTGAGCATGTGGATTAGTGAACTTTCATCCACCAAAGAAGGCATATATTGCACTTTGAAATATTTACTCTGACTTCATAAGTTTTTTGTATCACCAGGTTCTAAAATCGGACATTTGGCAGTAGAAAACACTCTTTGAGCGAATTCTCACCAATACACATGTAATTTACATTGTTTACATAACCATGGCATTCCGTATTCCGAACATGTTTCATGCATCACGGATTCCTCAAACATGCATTTCTGAGCTGTGAACATGCGCATGACAGATGTTTCAACCACCAAACAAGTTACTTATGCACTTTGAAATAGTTCCTTGGACTTCGTTGCTTCTCCTATCACCAGTTTCAAGAATCACACTTTGATCCCAGAAAAACCCTCTTGGAGCGAATTCTACCCTAGAGATATGTAATTTGAATAGATTCCTTCAACATGATATTCCGTGTTCCGTACATGTTACATGCATGACGGATTCGACATACATGCATTCCTGAGTTGTGAGCATGTGGGTTACTGATTTTTCATCCTCTACAAAAGGAATAATTTCATATAGACTCGTGTACACATTTTCACAAGCTTTCCCTAAGACAAGTTTCGAATTCGTTCATTTTTCACAGAAGAATACTTCTGGAGTGTATTCAACCTAATAGATATATAATTTACATGAATTCCATCAACATGGCATTCCGGGTTCCGTACATGATACATGCATGACGGATTCGAGAAACATGCGTTTCTGAGTTGTGAGCATGTGGATTAGTGAACTTTCATCCACCAAAGAAGGCATATATTACACTTTGAAATATTTACTCTGACTTCATAAGTTTTTTGTATCACCAGATTCTTAAATCGGACATTTGGCAGTAGAAAACACTCTTTGAGCGAATTCTCACCAATACACATGTAATTTTCATTGTTTACATAACCATGGCATTCCGTATTCCGAACATGTTTCATGCATCACGGATTCCTCAAACATGCATTTCTGAGCTGTGAACATGCGCATGACAGATGTTTCAACCACCAAACAAGTTACTTATGCACTTTGAAATAGTTCCTTGGACTTCGTTGCTTCTCCTATCACCAGTTTCAAGAATCACACTTTGATCCCAGAAAAACCCTCTTGGAGCGAATTCTACCCTAGAGATATGTAATTTGAATAGATTCCTTCAACATGATATTCCGTGTTCCGTACATGTTACATGCATGACGGATTCGACATACATGCATTCCTGAGTTGTGACCATGTGGATTACTGATTTTTCATCCTCTATCAAAGGAATAATTTCATATAGACTCGTGTACACATTTTCACAAGCTTTCCCTAACACAAGTTTCGAATTCGTGCTTTTTTCACAGAAGAATACTTCTGGAGTGTATTCAACCTAATAGATATATAATTTACATGAATTCCATCAACATGGCATCCCGGGTTCCGTACATGATACATGCATGACGGATTCGAGAAACATGCGTTTCTGAGTTGTGAGCATGTGGATTAGTGAACTTTCATCCACCAAAGAAGGCATATATTACACTTTGAAATATTTACTCTGACTTCATAAGTTTTTTTTATCACCAGGTTCTAAAATCGGACATTTGGCAGTAGAAAACACTCTTTGAGCGAATTCTCACCAATACACATGTAATTTACATTGTTTACATAACCATGGCATTCCGTATTCCGAACATGTTTCATGCATCACGGATTCTTCAAACATGCATTTCTGAGCTGTGAAGATGCGCATGACAGAGGTTTCAACCACCAAACAAGTTACTTATGCACTTTGAAATAGTTCCTTGGACTTCGTTGCTTCTCCTATCACCAGTTTCAAGAATCACACTTTGATCCCAGAAAAACCCTCTTGGAGCGAATTCTACCCTAGAGATATGTAATTTGAATAGATTTCTTCAACATGATATTCCGTGTTCCGTACATGTTACATGCATGACAGATTCGACATACATGCATTCCTGAGTTGTGACCATGTGGATTACTGATTTATCATCCTCTATAAAAGGAATAATTTCATATAGTCTCGTGTACACATTTTCAAAAGCTTTCCCTAACACAAGTTTCGAATTCGTTCATTTTTCACAGAAGAATACTTCTGGAGTGTATTCAACCTAATAGATGTATAATTTACATGAATTCCATCAACATGGCATTCCGGGTTCCGTACATGATACATGCATGACGGATTCGAGAAACATGCGTTTCTGAGTTGTGAGCATGTGGATTAGTGAACTTTCATCCACCAAAGAAGGCATATATTACACTTTGAAATATTTACTCTGACTTCATAAGTTTTTTGTATCACCAGGTTCTAAAATCGGACATTTGGCAGTAGAAAACACTCTTTGAGCGAATTCTCACCAATACACATGTAATTTACATTGTTTACATAACCATGGCATTCCGTATTCCGAACATGTTTCATGCATCACGGATTCCTCAAACATGCATTTCTGAGCTGTGAACATGCGCATGACAGATGTTTCAACCACCAAACAAGTTACTTATGCACTTTGAAATAGTTCCATGGACTTCGTTGCTTCTCCTATCACCAGTTTCAAGAATCACACTTTGATCCCAGAAAAACCCTCTTGGAGCGAATTCTACCCTAGAGATATGTAATTTGAATTGATTCCTTCAAAATGATATTCCGTGTTCCGTACATGTTACATGCATGACGGATTCGACATACATGCATTCCTGAGTTGTGAGCATGTGGGTTACTGATTTTTCATCCTCTACAAAAGGAATAATTTCATATAGACTCGTGTACACATTTTCACAAGCTTTCCCTAACACAAGTTTCGAATTCGTGCTTTTTTCACAGAAGAATACTTCTGGAGTGTATTCAACCTAATAGATATATAATTTACATGAATTCCATCAACATGGCATTCCGGGTTCCGTACATGATACATGCATGACGGATTCGAGAAACATGCGTTTCTGAGTTGTGAGCATGTGGATTAGTGAACTTTCATCCACCAAAGAAGGCATATATTACACTTTGAAATATTTACTCTGACTTCATAAGTTTTTTGTATCACCAGGTTCTAAAATCGGACATTTGGCAGTAGAAAACACTCTTTGAGCGAATTCTCACCAATACACATGTAATTTACATTGTTTACATAACCATGGCATTCCGTATTCCGAACATGTTTCATGCATCACGGATTCCTCAAACATGCATTTCTGAGCTGTGAACATGCGCATGACAGATGTTTCAACCACCAAACAAGTTACTTATGCACTTTGAAATAGTTCCTTGGACTTCGTTGCTTCTCCTATCACCAGTTTCAAGAATCACACTTTGATCCCAGAAAAACCCTCTTGGAGCGAATTCTACCCTAGAGATATGTAATTTGAATAGATTCCTTCAACATGATATTCCGTGTTCCGTACATGTTACATGCATGACGGATTCGACATACATGCATTCCTGAGTTGTGACCATGTGGATTACTGATTTTTCATCCTCTATAAAAGGAATAATTTCATATAGACTCGTGTACACATTTTGACAAGCTTTCCCTAACACAAGTTTCGAATTCGTGCTTTTTTCACAGAAGAATACTTCTGGAGTTTATTCAACCTAATAGATGTATAATTTACATGAATTCCATCAACATGGCATTCCGGGTTCCGTACATGATACATGCATGACGGATTCGAGAAACATGCGTTTCTGAGTTGTGAGCATGTGGATTAGTGAACTTTCATCCACCAAAGAAGGCATATATTACACTTTGAAATATTTACTCTGACTTCATAAGTTTTTTGTATCACCAGGTTCTAAAATCGGACATTTGGCAGTAGAAAACACTCTTTGAGCGAATTCTCACCAATACACATGTAATTTACATTGTTTACATAACCATGGCATTCCGTATTCCGAACATGTTTCATGCATCCCGGATTCCTCAAACATGCATTTCTGAGCTCTGAACATGCGCATGACAGATGTTTCAACCACCAAACAAGTTACTTATGCACTTTGAAATAGTTCCTTGGACTTCGTTGCTTCTCCTATCACCAGTTTCAAGAATCACACTTTGATCCCAGAAAAACCCTCTTGGAGCGAATTCTACCCTAGAGATATGTAATTTGAATAGATTCCTTCAACATGAATTTCCATGTTCCGTACATGTTACATGCATGACGGATTCGACATACATGAATTCCTGAGTTGTGACCATGTGGATTACTGATTTTTCATCCTCTATAAAAGGAATAATTTCATATAGACTCGTGTACACATTTTCACAAGCTTTCCCTAACACAAGTTTCGAATTCGTTCATTTTTCACAGAAGAATACTTCTGGAGGGTATTCAACCTAATAGATGTATAATTTACATGAATTCCATCAACATGGCATTCCGGGTTCCGTACATGATACATGCATGACGGATTCGAGAAACATGCGTTTCTGAGTTGTGAGCATGTGGATTAGTGAACTTTCATCCACCAAAGAAGGCATATATTACACTTTGAAATATTTACTCTGACTTCATAAGTTTTTTGTATCACCAGGTTCTAAAATCGGACATTTGGCAGTAGAAAACACTCTTTGAGCGAATTCTCACCAATACACATGTAATTTACATTGTTTACATAACCATGGCATTCCGTATTCCGAACATGTTTCATGCATCACGGATTCCTCAATCATGCATTTCTGAGCTGTGAACATGCGCATGACAGATGTTTCAACCACCAAACAAGTTACTTATGCACTTTGAAATAGTTCCTTGGACTTCGTTGCTTCTCCTATCACCAGTTTCAAGAATCACACTTTGATCCCAGAAAAACCCTCTTGGAGCGAATTCTACCCTAGAGATATGTAATTTGAATAGATTCCTTCAACATGATATTCCGTGTTCCGTACATGTTACATGCATGACGGATTCGACAAACATGCATTAATGAGTTGTCAGCATGTGGATTACTGATTTTTCATCCTCTATAAAAGGAATAATTTCATATAGACTCGTGTACACATTTTCACAAGCTTTCCCTAACACAAGTTTCGAATTCGTTCATTTTTCACAGAAGAATACTTCTGGAGTGTATTCAACCTAATAGATGTATAATTTACATGAATTCCATCAACATGGCATTCCGGGTTCCGTACATGATACATGCATGACGGATTCGAGAAACATGCGTTTCTGAGTTGTGAGCATGTGGATTAGTGAACTTTCATCCACCAAATAAGGCATATATTACACTCTGAAATATTTACTCTGACTTCATAAGTTTTTTGTATCACCAGGTTCTAAAATCGGACATTTGGCAGTAGAAAACACTCTTTGAGCGAATTCTCACCAATACACATGTAATTTACATTGTTTACATAACCATGGCATTCCGTATTCCGAACATGTTTCATGCATCACGGATTCCTCAAACATGCATTTCTGAGCTGTGAACATGCGCATGACAGATGTTTCAACCACCAAACAAGTTACTTATGCACTTTGAAATAGTTCCTTGGACTTCGTTGTTTCTCCTATCACCAGTTTCAAGAATCACACTTTGATCCCAGAAAAACCCTCTTGGAGCGAATTCTACCCTAGAGATATGTAATTTGTATAGATTCCTTCAACATGATATTCCGTGTTCCGTACATGTTACATGCATTACGCATTCGACATACATGCATTCCTGAGTTGTGAGCATGTGGATTACTGATTTTTCATCCTCTATGAAAGGAATAATTTCATATAGACTCGTGTACACATTTTCAATAGCTTTCCCTAACACAAGTTTCGAATTCGTTCATTTTTCACAGAAGAATACTTCTGGAGTGTATTCAACCTAATAGATATATAATTTACATGAATTCCATCAACATGGCATTCCGGGTTCCGTACATGATACATGCACGACGGATTCGAGAAACATGCGTTTCTGAGTTGTGAGCATGTGGATTAGTGAACTTTCATCCACCAAAGAAGGCATATATTACACTTTGAAATATTTACTCTGACTTCATAAGTTTTTTGTATCACCAGGTTCTAAAATCGGACATTTGGCAGTAGAAAACACTCTTTGAGCGAATTCTCACCAATACACATGTAATTTACATTGTTTACATAACCATGGCCTTCCGTATTCCGAACATGTTTCATGCATCACGGATTCCTCAAACATGCATTTCTGAGCTGTGAACATGTGCATGACAGATGTTTCAACCACCAAACAAGTTACTTATGCACTTTGAAATAGTTCCTTGGACTTCGTTGCTTCTCCTATCACCAGTTTCAAGAATCACACTTTGATCCCAGAAAAACCCTCTTGGAGCGAATTCTACCCTAGAGATATGTAATTTGAATAGATTCATTCAACATGATATTCCGTGTTCCGTACATGTTACATGCATGACGGATTCGACATACATGCATTCCTGAGTTGTGACCATGTGGATTACTGATTTTTCATCCTCTTTCATAGGAATAATTTCATATAGACTCGTGTACACATTTTCACAAGCTTTCCCTAACACAAGTTTCGAATTCGTTCATTTTTCACAGAAGAATACTTCTGGAGTGTATTCAACCTAATAGATATATAATTTACATGAATTCCATCAACATGGCATTCCGGGTTCCGTACATGATACATGCATGACGGATTCGAGAAACATGCGTTTCTGAGTTGTGAGCATGTGGATTAGTGAACTTTCATCCACCAAAGAAGGCATATATTACACTTTGAAATATTTACTCTGACTTCATAAGTTTTTTGTATCACCAGGTTCTAAAATCGGACATTTGGCAGTAGAAAACACTCTTTGAGCGAATTCTCACCAATACACATGTAATTTACATTGTTTACATAACCATGGCATTCCGTATTCCGAACATGTTTCATGCATCACGGATTCCTCAAACATGCATTTCTGAGCTGTGAACATGCGCATGACAGATGTTTCAACCACCAAACAAGTTACTTATGCACTTTGAAATAGTTCCTTGGACTTCGTTGCTTCTCCTATCACCAGTTTCAAGAATCACACTTTGATCCCAGAAAAACCCTCTTGGAGCGAATTCTACCCTAGAGATATGTAATTTGTATAGATTCCTTCAACATGATATTCCGTGTTCCGTACATGTTACATGCATGACGGATTCGACATACATGCATTCCTGAGTTGTGACCATGTGGATTACTGATTTTTCATCCTCTATCAAAGGAATAATTTCATATAGACTCGTGTACACATTTTCACAAGCTTTCCCTAACACAAGTTTCGAATTCGTTCATTTTTCACAGAAGAATACTTCTGGAGTGTATTCAACCTAATAGATATATAATTTACATGAATTCCATCAACATGGCATTCCGGGTTCCGTACATGATACATGCATGACGGATTCGAGAAACATGCGTTTCTGAGTTGTGAGCATGTGGATTAGTGAACTTTCATCCACCAAAGAAGGCATATATTACACTTTGAAATATTTACTCTGACTTCATAAGTTTTTTGTATCACCAGGTTCTAAAATCGGACATTTGGCAGTAGAAAACACTCTTTGAGCGAATTCTCACCAATACACATGTAATTTACATTGTTTACATAACCATGGCCTTCCGTATTCCGAACATGTTTCATGCATCACGGATTCCTCAAACATGCATTTCTGAGCTGTGAACATGTGCATGACAGATGTTTCAACCACCAAACAAGTTACTTATGCACTTTGAAATAGTTCCTTGGACTTCGTTGCTTCTCCTATCACCAGTTTCAAGAATCACACTTTGATCCCAGAAAAACCCTCTTGGAGCGAATTCTACCCTAGAGATATGTAATTTGAATAGATTCATTCAACATGATATTCCGTGTTCCGTACATGTTACATGCATGACGGATTCGACATACATGCATTCCTGAGTTGTGACCATGTGGATTACTGATTTTTCATCCTCTATAAAAGGAATAATTTCATATAGACTCGTGTACACATTTTCACAAGCTTTCCCTAACACAATTTTCGAATTCGTTCATTTTTCACAGAAGAATACTTCTGGAGTGTATTCAACCTAATAGATATATAATTTACATGAATTCCATCAACATGGCATTCCGGGTTCCGTACATGATACATGCATGACGGATTCGAGAAACATGCGTTTCTGAGTTGTGAGCATGTGGATTAGTGAACTTTCATCCACCAAAGAAGGCATATATTACACTTTGAAATATTTACTCTGACTTCATAAGTTTTTTGTATCACCAGGTTCTAAAATCGGACATTTGGCAGTAGAAAACACTCTTTGAGCGAATTCTCACCAATACACATGTAATTTACATTGTTTACATAACCATGGCATTCCGTATTCCGAACATGTTTCATGCATCACGGATTCCTCAAACATGCATTTCTGAGCTGTGAACATGCGCATGACAGATGTTTCAACCACCAAACAAGTTACTTATGCACTTTGAAATAGTTCCTTGGACTTCGTTGCTTCTCCTATCACCAGTTTCAAGAATCACACTTTGATCCCAGAAAAACCCTCTTGGAGCGAATTCTACCCTAGAGATATGTAATTTGTATAGATTCCTTCAACATGATATTCCGTGTTCCGTACATGTTACATGCATGACGGATTCGACATACATGCATTCCTGAGTTGTGACCATGTGGATTACTGATTTTTCATCCTCTATCAAAGGAATAATTTCATATAGACTCGTGTACACATTTTCACAAGCTTTCCCTAACACAAGTTTCGAATTCGTTCATTTTTCACAGAAGAATACTTCTGGAGTGTATTCAACCTAATAGATATATAATTTACATGAATTCCATCAACATGGCATTCCGGGTTCCGTACATGATACATGCATGACGGATTCGAGAAACATGCGTTTCTGAGTTGTGAGCATGTGGATTAGTGAACTTTCATCCACCAAAGAAGGCATATATTACACTTTGAAATATTTACTCTGACTTCATAAGTTTTTTGTATCACCAGGTTCTAAAATCGGACATTTGGCAGTAGAAAACACTCTTTGAGCGAATTCTCACCAATACACATGTAATTTACATTGTTTACATAACCATGGCCTTCCGTATTCCGAACATGTTTCATGCATCACGGATTCCTCAAACATGCATTTCTGAGCTGTGAACATGTGCATGACAGATGTTTCAACCACCAAACAAGTTACTTATGCACTTTGAAATAGTTCCTTGGACTTCGTTGCTTCTCCTATCACCAGTTTCAAGAATCACACTTTGATCCCAGAAAAACCCTCTTGGAGCGAATTCTACCCTAGAGATATGTAATTTGAATAGATTCCTTCAACATGATATTCCGTGTTCCATACATGTTACATGCATGACGTATTCGACATACATGCATTCCTGAGTTGTGAGCATGTGGATTACTGATTTTTCATCCTCTATCAAAGGATTAATTTCATATAGACTCGTGTACACATTTTCACAAGCTTTCCCTAACACAAGTTTCGAATTCGTTCATTTTTCACAGAAGAATACTTCTGGAGTGTATTCAACCTAATAGATATATAATTTACATGAATTCCATCAACATGGCATTCCGGGTTCCGTACATGATACATGCATGACGGATTCGAGAATCATGCGTTTCTGAGTTGTGAGCATGTGGATTAGTGAACTTTCATCCACCAAAGAAGGCATATATTACACTTTGAAATATTTACTCTGACTTCATAAGTTTTTTGTATCACCAGGTTCTAAAATCGGACATTTGGCAGTAGAAAACACTCTTGGAGCGAATTCTCACCAATACACATGTAATTTACATTGTTTACATAACCATGGCATTCCGTATTCCGAACATGTTTCATGCATCACGGATTCCTCAAACATGCATTTCTGAGCTGTGAACATGCGCCTGACAGATGTTTCAACCACCAAACAATTTACTTATGCACTTTGAAATAGTTCCTTGGACTTCGTTGCTTCTCCTATCACCAGTTTCAAGAATCACACTTTGATCCCAGAAAAACCCTCTTGGAGCGAATTCTACCCTAGAGATATGTAATTTGAATAGATTCCTTCAACATGATATTCCGTGTTCCGTACATGTTACATGCATGACGGATTCGACATACATGCATTCCTGAGTTGTGACCATGTGGATTACTGATTTTTCATCCTCTATAAAAGGAATAATTTCATATAGACTCGTGTACACATTTTCACAAGCTTTCCCTAACACAAGTTTCGAATTCGTTCATTTTTCACAGAAGAATACTTCTGGAGTGTATTCAACCTAATAGATATATAATTTACATGAATTCCATCAACATGGCATTCCGGGTTCCGTACATGATACATGCATGACGGATTCGAGAAACATGCGTTTCTGAGTTGTGAGCATGTGGATTAGTGAACTTTCATCCACCAAAGAAGGCATATATTACACTTTGAAATATTTACTCTGACTTCATAAGTTTTTTGTATCACCAGGTTCTAAAATCGGACATTTGGCAGTAGAAAACACTCTTTGAGCGAATTCTCACCAATACACATGTAATTTACATTGTTTACATAACCATGGCCTTCCGTATTCCGAACATGTTTCATGCATCACGGATTCCTCAAACATGCATTTCTGAGCTGTGAACATGTGCAAGACAGATGTTTCAACCACCAAACAAGTTACTTATGCACTTTGAAATAGTTCCTTGGACTTCGTTGCTTCTCCTATCACCAGTTTCAAGAATCACACTTTGATCCCAGAAAAACCCTCTTGGAGCGAATTCTACCCTAGAGATATGTAATTTGAATAGATTCCTTCAACATGATATTCCGTGTTCCATACATGTTACATGCATGACGTATTCGACATACATGCATTCCTGAGTTGTGAGCATGTGGATTACTGATTTTTCATCCTCTATCAAAGGAATAATTTCATATAGACTCGTGTACACATTTTCACAAGCTTTCCCTAACACAAGTTTCGAATTCGTTCATTTTTCACAGAAGAATACTTCTTGAGTGTATTCAACCTAATAGATATATAATTTACATGAATTCCATCAACATGGCATTCCGGGTTCCGTACATGATACATGCATGACGGATTCGAGAATCATGCGTTTCTGAGTTGTGAGCATGTGGATTAGTGAACTTTCATCCACCAAAGAAGGCATATATTACACTTTGAAATATTTACTCTGACTTCATAAGTTTTTTGTATCACCAGGTTCTAAAATCGGACATTTGGCAGTAGAAAACACTCTTTGAGCGAATTCTCACCAATACACATGTAATTTACATTGTTTACATAACCATGGCATTCCGTATTCCGAACATGTTTCATGCATCACGGATTCCTCAAACATGCATTTCTGAGCTGTGAACATGCGCATGACAGATGTTTCAACCACCAAACCAGTTACTTATGCACTTTGAAATAGTTCCTTGGACTTCGTTGCTTCTCCTATCACCAGTTTCAAGAATCACACTTTGATCCCAGAAAAACCCTCTTGGAGCGAATTCTACCCTAGAGACATGTAATTTGAATAGATTCCTTCAACATGATATTCCGTGTTCCGTACATGTTACATGCATGACGGATTCGACATACATGCATTCCTGAGTTGTGACCATGTGGATTACTGATTTTTCATCCTCTATCAAAGGAATAATTTCATATAGACTCGTGTACACATTTTCACAAGCTTTCCCTTACACAAGTTTCGAATTCGTGCTTTTTTCACAGAAGAATACTTCTGGAGTGTATTCAACCTAATAGATATATAATTTACATGAATTCCATCAACATGGCATTCCGGGTTCCGTACATGATACATGCATGACGGATTCGAGAAACATGCGTTTCTGAGTTGTGAGCATGTGGATTAGTGAACTTTCATCCACCAAAGAAGGCATATATTGCACTTTGAAATATTTACTCTGACTTCATAAGTTTTTTGTATCACCAGGTTCTAAAATCGGACATTTGGCAGTAGAAAACACTCTTTGAGCGAATTCTCACCAATACACATGTAATTTACATTGTTTACATAACCATGGCCTTCCGTATTCCGAACATGTTTCATGCATCACGGATTCCTCAAACATGCATTTCTGAGCTGTGAACATGCGCATGACAGATGTTTCAACCACCAAACAAGTTACTTATGCACTTTGAAATAGTTCCTTGGACTTCGTTGCTTCTCCTATCACCAGTTTCAAGAATCACACTTTGATCCCAGAAAAACCCTCTTGGAGCGAATTCTACCCTAGAGATATGTAATTTGAATAGATTCCTTCAACATGAAATTCCGTGTTCCGTACATGTTACATGCATGACGGATTCGACATACATGCATTCCTGAGTTGTGAGCATGTGGATTACTGATTTTTCATCCTCTATAAAAGGAATAATTTCATATAGACTCGTGTACACATTTTCACAAGCTTTCCCTAACACAAGTTTCGAATTCGTTCATTTTTCACAGAAGAATACTTCTGGAGTGTATTCAACCTAATAGATATATAATTTACATGAATTCCATCAACATGGCATTCCGGGTTCCGTACATGATACATGCATGACGGATTCGAGAAACATGCGTTTCTGAGTTGTGAGCATGTGGATTAGTGAACTTTCATCCACCAAAGAAGGCATATATTGCACTTTGAAATATTTACTCTGACTTCATAAGTTTTTTGTATCACCAGGTTCTAAAATCGGACATTTGGCAGTAGAAAACACTCTTTTAGCGAATTCTCACCAATACACATGTAATTTACATTGTTTACATAACCATGGCATTCCGTATTCCGAACATGTTTCATGCATCACGGATTCCTCAAACATGCATTTCTGAGCTGTGAACATGCGCATGACAGATGTTTCAACCACCAAACAAGTTACTTATGCACTTTGAAATAGTTCCTTGGACTTCGTTGCTTCTCCTATCACCAGTTTCAAGAATCACACTTTGATCCCAGAAAAACCCTCTTGGAGCGAATTCTACCCTAGAGATATGAAATTTGAATAGATTCCTTCAACATGATATTCCGTGTTCCGTACATGTTACATGCATGACGGATTCGACAAACATGCATTCCTGAGTTGTGAACATGTGGATTACTGATTTTTCATCCTCTATAAAAGGAATAATTTCATATAGACTCGTGTACACATTTTCACAAGCTTTCCCTAACACAAGTTTCGAATTCGTTCATTTTTCACAGAAGAATACTTCTGGAGTGTATTCAACCTAATAGATGTATAATTTACATGAATTCCATCAACATGGCATTCCGGGTTCCGTACATGATACATGCATGACGGATTCGAGAAACATGCGTTTCTGAGTTGTGAGCATGTGGACTAGTGAACTTTCATCCACCAAAGAAGGCATATATTACACTTTGAAATATTTACTCTGACTTCATAAGTTTTTTGTATCACCAGGTTCTAAAATCGGACATTTGGCAGTAGAAAACACTCTTTGAGCGAATTCTCACCAATACACATGTAATTTACATTGTTTACATAACCATGGCATTCCGTATTCCGAACATGTTTCATGCATCACGGATTCCTCAAACATGCATTTCTGAGCTGTGAACATGCGCATGACAGATGTTTCAACCACCAAACAAGTTACTTATGCACTTTGAAATAGTTCCTTGGACTTCGTTGCTTCTCCTATCACCAGTTTCAAGAATCACACTTTGATCCCAGAAAAACCCTCTTGGAGCGAATTCTACCCTAGAGATATGTAATTTGAATAGATTCCTTCAACATGATATTCCGTGTTCCGTACATGTTACATGCATGACGGATTCGACATACATGCATTCCTGAGTTGTGACCATGTGGATTACTGATTTTTCATCCTCTATAAAAGGAATAATTTCATATAGACTCGTGTACACATTTTCACAAGCTTTCCCTAACACAAGTTTCGAATTCGTTCATTTTTCACAGAAGAATACTTCTGGAGTGTATTCAACCTAATAGATATATAATTTACATGAATTCCATCAACATGGCATTCCGGGTTCCGTACATGATACATGCATGACGGATTCGAGAAACATGCGTTTCTGAGTTGTGAGCATGTGGATTAGTGAACTTTCATCCACCAAAGAAGGCATATATTACACTTTGAAATATTTACTCTGACTTCATAAGTTTTTTGTATCACCAGGTTCTAAAATCGGACATTTGGCAGTAGAAAACACTCTTTGAGCGAATTCTCACCAATACACATGTAATTTACATTGTTTACATAACCATGGCATTCCGTATTCCGAACATGTTTCATGCATCACGGATTCCTCAAACATGCATTTCTGAGCTGTGAACATGCGCATGACAGATGTTTCAACCACCAAACAAGTTACTTATGCACTTTGAAATAGTTCCTTGGACTTCGTTGCTTCTCCTATCACCAGTTTCAAGAATCACACTTTGATCCCAGAAAAACCCTCTTGGAGCGAATTCTACCCTAGAGATATGTAATTTGAATAGATTCCTTCAACATGATATTCCGTGTTCCGTACATGTTACATGCATGACGGATTCGACAAACATGCATTCCTGAGTTGTGAGCATGTGGATTACTGATTTTTCATCCTCTATAAAAGGAATAATTTCATATATACTCGTGTACACATTTTCACAAGCTTTCCCTAACACAAGTTTCGAATTCGTTCATTTTTCACAGAAGAATACTTCTGGAGTATATTCAACCTAATAGATATATAATTTACATGAATTCCATCAACATGGCATTCCGGGTTCCGTACATGATACATGCATGACGGATTCGAGAAACTTGCGTTTCTGAGTTGTGAGCATGTGGATTAGTGAACTTTCATCCACCAAAGAAGGCATATATTGCACTTTGAAATATTTACTCTGACTTCATAAGTTTTTTGTATCACCAGGTTCTAAAATCTGACATTTGGCAGTAGAAAACACTCTTTGAGCGAATTCTCACCAATACACATGTAATTTACATTGTTTACATAACCATGGCATTCCGTATTCCGAACATGTTTCATGCATCACGGATTCCTCAAACATACATTTCTGAGCTGTGAACATGCGCATGACAGATGTTTCAACCACCAAACAAGTTTCTTATGCACTTTGAAATAGTTCCTTGGACTTCGTTGCTTCTCCTATCACCAGTTTCAAGAATCACACTTTGATCCCAGAAAAACCCTCTTGGAGCGAATTCTACCCTAGAGATATGTAATTTGAATAGATTCCTTCAACATGATATTCCGTGTTCCGTACATGTTACATGCATGACGGATTCGACAAACATGCATTCCTGAGTTGTGAGCATGTGGATTACTGATTTTTCATCCTCTATAAAAGGAATAATTTCATATAGACTCGTGTACACATTTTCACAAGCTTTCCCTAACACAAGTTTCGAATTCGTTCATTTTTCACAGAAGAATACTTCTGGAGTGTATTCAACCTAATAGATATATAATTTACATGAATTCCATCAACATGGCATTCCGGGTTCCGTACATGATACATGCATGACGGATTCGAGAAACATGCGTTTCTGAGTTGTGAGCATGTGGACTAGTGAACTTTCATCCACCAAAGAAGTCATATATTACACTTTGAAATATTTACTCTGACTTCATAAGTTTTTTGTATCACCAGGTTCTAAAATCGGATATTTGGCAGTAGAAAACACTCTTTGAGCGAATTCTCACCAATACACATTTAATTTACATTGTTTACATAACCATGGCATTCCGTATTCCGAACATGTTTCATGCATCACGGATTCCTCAAACATGCATTTCTGAGCTGTGAACATGCGCATGACAGATGTTTCAACCACCAAACAAGTTTCTTATGCACTTTGAAATAGTTCCTTGGACTTCGTTGCTTCTCCTATCACCAGTTTCAAGAATCACACTTTGATCCCAGAAAAACCCTCTTGGAGCGAATTCTACCCTAGAGATATGTAATTTGAATAGATTCCTTCAACATGATATTCCGTGTTCCGTACATGTTACATGCATGACGGATTCGACAAACATGCATTCCTGAGTTGTGAGCATGTGGATTACTGATTTTTCATCCTCTATAAAAGGAATAATTTCATATAGACTCGTGTACACATTTTCACAAGCTTTCCCTAACACAAGTTTCGAATTCGTTCATTTTTCACAGAAGAATACTTCTGGAGTGTATTCAACCTAATAGATGTATAATTTACATGAATTCCATCAACATGGCATTCCGGGTTCCGTACATGATACATGCATGACGGATTCGAGAAACATGCGTTTCTGAGTTGTGAGCATGTGGACTAGTGAACTTTCATCCACCAAAGGGGGCATATATTGCACTTTGAAATATTTACTCTGACTTCATAAGTTTTTTGTATCACCAGGTTCTAAAATCGGACATTTGGCAGTAGAAAACACTCTTTGAGCGAATTCTCACCAATACTCATTTAATTTACATTGTTTACATAACCATGGCATTCCGTATTCCGAACATGTTTCATGCATCACGGATTCCTCAAACATGCATTTCTGAGCTGTGAACATGCGCATGACAGATGTTTCAACCACCAAACAAGTTACTTATGCACTTTGAAATAGTTCCTTGGACTTCGTTGCTTCTCCTATCACCAGTTTCAAGAATCACACTTTGATCCCAGAAAAACCCTCTTGGAGCGAATTCTACCCTAGAGATATGTAATTTGAATAGATTCCTTCAACATGATATTCCATGTTCCGTACATGTTACATGCATGACGGATTCGGCAAACATGCATTCCTGAGTTGTGAGCATGTGGATTACTGATTTTTCATCCTCTATAAAAGGAATAATTTCATATAGACTCGTGTACACATTTTCAAAGGCTTTCCCTAACACAAGTTTCGAATTCGTTCATTTTTCACAGAAGAATACTTCTGGAGTGTATTCAACCTAATAGATATATAATTTACATGAATTCCATCAACATGGCATTCCGGGTTCCGTACATGATACATGCATGACGGATTCGAGAAACATGCGTTTCTGAGTTGTGAGCATGTGGATTAGTGAACTTTCATCCACCAAAGAAGGCATATATTGCACTTTGAAATATTTACTCTGACTTCATAAGTTTTTTGTATCACCAGGTTCTAAAATCGGACATTTGGCAGTAGAAAACACTCTTTGAGCGAATTCTCACCAATACACATTTAATTTACATTGTTTACATAACCATGGCATTCCGTATTCCGAACATGTTTCATGCATCACGGATTCCTCAAGCATGCATTTCTGAGCTGTGAACATGCGCATGACAGATGTTTCAACCACCAAACAAGTTATTATGCACTTTGAAATAGTTCCTTGGACTTCGTTGCTTCTCCTATCACCAGTTTCAAGAATCACACTTTGATCCCAGAAAAACCCTCTTGGAACGAATTCTACCCTAGAGATATGTAATTTTAATAGATTCCTTCAACATGATATTCCGTGTTCCGTACATGTTACATGCATGACGGATTCGACATACATGCATTCCTGAGTTGTGAGCATGTGGATTACTGATTTTTCATCCTCTATCAAAGGAATAATTTCATATAGATTCGTGTACACATTTTCACAAGCTTTCCCTAACACAAGTTTCGAATTCGTTCATTTTTCACAGAAGAATACTTCTGGAGTGTATTCAACCTAATAGATATATAATTTACATGAATTCCATCAACATGGCATTCCGGGTTCCGTACATGATACATGCATGACGGATTCGAGAAACATGCGTTTCTGAGTTGTGAGCATGTGGACTAGTGAACTTTCATCCACAAAAGAAGGCATATATTGCACTTTGAAATATTTACTCTGACTTCATAAGTTTTTTGTATCACCAGGTTCTAAAATCGAACATTTGGCAGTAGAAAACACTCTTTGAGCGAATTCTCACCAATACACATTTAATTTACATTGTTTACATAACCATGGCCTTCCGTATTCCGAACATGTTTCATGCATCACGGATTCCTCAAACATGCATTTCTGAGCTGTGAACATGTGCATGACAGATGTTTCAACCACCAAACAAGTTACTTATGCACTTTGAAATAGTTCCTTGGACTTCGTTGCTTCTCCTATCACCAGTTTCAAGAATCACACTTTGATCCCAGAAAAACCCTCTTGGAGCGAATTCTACCCTAGAGATATGTAATTTGAATAGATTCATTCAACATGATATTCCGTGTTCCGTACATGTTACATGCATGACGGATTCGACATACATGCATTCCTGAGTTGTGACCATGTGGATTACTGATTTTTCATCCTCTATAAAAGGAATAATTTCATATAGACTCGTGTACACATTTTCACAAGCTTTCCCTAACACAATTTTCGAATTCGTTCATTTTTCACAGAAGAATACTTCTGGAGTGTATTCAACCTAATAGATATATAATTTACATGAATTCCATCAACATGGCATTCCGGGTTCCGTACATGATACATGCATGACGGATTCGAGAAACATGCGTTTCTGAGTTGTGAGCATGTGGATTAGTGAACTTTCATCCACCAAAGAAGGCATATATTACACTTTGAAATATTTACTCTGACTTCATAAGTTTTTTGTATCACCAGGTTCTAAAATCGGACATTTGGCAGTAGAAAACACTCTTTGAGCGAATTCTCACCAATACACATGTAATTTACATTGTTTACATAACCATGGCATTCCGTATTCCGAACATGTTTCATGCATCACGGATTCCTCAAACATGCATTTCTGAGCTGTGAACATGCGCATGACAGATGTTTCAACCACCAAACAAGTTACTTATGCACTTTGAAATAGTTCCTTGGACTTCGTTGCTTCTCCTATCACCAGTTTCAAGAATCACACTTTGATCCCAGAAAAACCCTCTTGGAGCGAATTCTACCCTAGAGATATGTAATTTGTATAGATTCCTTCAACATGATATTCCGTGTTCCGTACATGTTACATGCATGACGGATTCGACATACATGCATTCCTGAGTTGTGACCATGTGGATTACTGATTTTTCATCCTCTATCAAAGGAATAATTTCATATAGACTCGTGTACACATTTTCACAAGCTTTCCCTAACACAAGTTTCGAATTCGTTCATTTTTCACAGAAGAATACTTCTGGAGTGTATTCAACCTAATAGATATATAATTTACATGAATTCCATCAACATGGCATTCCGGGTTCCGTACATGATACATGCATGACGGATTCGAGAAACATGCGTTTCTGAGTTGTGAGCATGTGGATTAGTGAACTTTCATCCACCAAAGAAGGCATATATTACACTTTGAAATATTTACTCTGACTTCATAAGTTTTTTGTATCACCAGGTTCTAAAATCGGACATTTGGCAGTAGAAAACACTCTTTGAGCGAATTCTCACCAATACACATGTAATTTACATTGTTTACATAACCATGGCCTTCCGTATTCCGAACATGTTTCATGCATCACGGATTCCTCAAACATGCATTTCTGAGCTGTGAACATGTGCATGACAGATGTTTCAACCACCAAACAAGTTACTTATGCACTTTGAAATAGTTCCTTGGACTTCGTTGCTTCTCCTATCACCAGTTTCAAGAATCACACTTTGATCCCAGAAAAACCCTCTTGGAGCGAATTCTACCCTAGAGATATGTAATTTGAATAGATTCCTTCAACATGATATTCCGTGTTCCATACATGTTACATGCATGACGTATTCGACATACATGCATTCCTGAGTTGTGAGCATGTGGATTACTGATTTTTCATCCTCTATCAAAGGATTAATTTCATATAGACTCGTGTACACATTTTCACAAGCTTTCCCTAACACAAGTTTCGAATTCGTTCATTTTTCACAGAAGAATACTTCTGGAGTGTATTCAACCTAATAGATATATAATTTACATGAATTCCATCAACATGGCATTCCGGGTTCCGTACATGATACATGCATGACGGATTCGAGAATCATGCGTTTCTGAGTTGTGAGCATGTGGATTAGTGAACTTTCATCCACCAAAGAAGGCATATATTACACTTTGAAATATTTACTCTGACTTCATAAGTTTTTTGTATCACCAGGTTCTAAAATCGGACATTTGGCAGTAGAAAACACTCTTGGAGCGAATTCTCACCAATACACATGTAATTTACATTGTTTACATAACCATGGCATTCCGTATTCCGAACATGTTTCATGCATCACGGATTCCTCAAACATGCATTTCTGAGCTGTGAACATGCGCCTGACAGATGTTTCAACCACCAAACAATTTACTTATGCACTTTGAAATAGTTCCTTGGACTTCGTTGCTTCTCCTATCACCAGTTTCAAGAATCACACTTTGATCCCAGAAAAACCCTCTTGGAGCGAATTCTACCCTAGAGATATGTAATTTGAATAGATTCCTTCAACATGATATTCCGTGTTCCGTACATGTTACATGCATGACGGATTCGACATACATGCATTCCTGAGTTGTGACCATGTGGATTACTGATTTTTCATCCTCTATAAAAGGAATAATTTCATATAGACTCGTGTACACATTTTCACAAGCTTTCCCTAACACAAGTTTCGAATTCGTTCATTTTTCACAGAAGAATACTTCTGGAGTGTATTCAACCTAATAGATATATAATTTACATGAATTCCATCAACATGGCATTCCGGGTTCCGTACATGATACATGCATGACGGATTCGAGAAACATGCGTTTCTGAGTTGTGAGCATGTGGATTAGTGAACTTTCATCCACCAAAGAAGGCATATATTACACTTTGAAATATTTACTCTGACTTCATAAGTTTTTTGTATCACCAGGTTCTAAAATCGGACATTTGGCAGTAGAAAACACTCTTTGAGCGAATTCTCACCAATACACATGTAATTTACATTGTTTACATAACCATGGCCTTCCGTATTCCGAACATGTTTCATGCATCACGGATTCCTCAAACATGCATTTCTGAGCTGTGAACATGTGCAAGACAGATGTTTCAACCACCAAACAAGTTACTTATGCACTTTGAAATAGTTCCTTGGACTTCGTTGCTTCTCCTATCACCAGTTTCAAGAATCACACTTTGATCCCAGAAAAACCCTCTTGGAGCGAATTCTACCCTAGAGATATGTAATTTGAATAGATTCCTTCAACATGATATTCCGTGTTCCATACATGTTACATGCATGACGTATTCGACATACATGCATTCCTGAGTTGTGAGCATGTGGATTACTGATTTTTCATCCTCTATCAAAGGAATAATTTCATATAGACTCGTGTACACATTTTCACAAGCTTTCCCTAACACAAGTTTCGAATTCGTTCATTTTTCACAGAAGAATACTTCTTGAGTGTATTCAACCTAATAGATATATAATTTACATGAATTCCATCAACATGGCATTCCGGGTTCCGTACATGATACATGCATGACGGATTCGAGAATCATGCGTTTCTGAGTTGTGAGCATGTGGATTAGTGAACTTTCATCCACCAAAGAAGGCATATATTACACTTTGAAATATTTACTCTGACTTCATAAGTTTTTTGTATCACCAGGTTCTAAAATCGGACATTTGGCAGTAGAAAACACTCTTTGAGCGAATTCTCACCAATACACATGTAATTTACATTGTTTACATAACCATGGCATTCCGTATTCCGAACATGTTTCATGCATCACGGATTCCTCAAACATGCATTTCTGAGCTGTGAACATGCGCATGACAGATGTTTCAACCACCAAACCAGTTACTTATGCACTTTGAAATAGTTCCTTGGACTTCGTTGCTTCTCCTATCACCAGTTTCAAGAATCACACTTTGATCCCAGAAAAACCCTCTTGGAGCGAATTCTACCCTAGAGACATGTAATTTGAATAGATTCCTTCAACATGATATTCCGTGTTCCGTACATGTTACATGCATGACGGATTCGACATACATGCATTCCTGAGTTGTGACCATGTGGATTACTGATTTTTCATCCTCTATCAAAGGAATAATTTCATATAGACTCGTGTACACATTTTCACAAGCTTTCCCTTACACAAGTTTCGAATTCGTGCTTTTTTCACAGAAGAATACTTCTGGAGTGTATTCAACCTAATAGATATATAATTTACATGAATTCCATCAACATGGCATTCCGGGTTCCGTACATGATACATGCATGACGGATTCGAGAAACATGCGTTTCTGAGTTGTGAGCATGTGGATTAGTGAACTTTCATCCACCAAAGAAGGCATATATTGCACTTTGAAATATTTACTCTGACTTCATAAGTTTTTTGTATCACCAGGTTCTAAAATCGGACATTTGGCAGTAGAAAACACTCTTTGAGCGAATTCTCACCAATACACATGTAATTTACATTGTTTACATAACCATGGCCTTCCGTATTCCGAACATGTTTCATGCATCACGGATTCCTCAAACATGCATTTCTGAGCTGTGAACATGCGCATGACAGATGTTTCAACCACCAAACAAGTTACTTATGCACTTTGAAATAGTTCCTTGGACTTCGTTGCTTCTCCTATCACCAGTTTCAAGAATCACACTTTGATCCCAGAAAAACCCTCTTGGAGCGAATTCTACCCTAGAGATATGTAATTTGAATAGATTCCTTCAACATGAAATTCCGTGTTCCGTACATGTTACATGCATGACGGATTCGACATACATGCATTCCTGAGTTGTGAGCATGTGGATTACTGATTTTTCATCCTCTATAAAAGGAATAATTTCATATAGACTCGTGTACACATTTTCACAAGCTTTCCCTAACACAAGTTTCGAATTCGTTCATTTTTCACAGAAGAATACTTCTGGAGTGTATTCAACCTAATAGATATATAATTTACATGAATTCCATCAACATGGCATTCCGGGTTCCGTACATGATACATGCATGACGGATTCGAGAAACATGCGTTTCTGAGTTGTGAGCATGTGGATTAGTGAACTTTCATCCACCAAAGAAGGCATATATTGCACTTTGAAATATTTACTCTGACTTCATAAGTTTTTTGTATCACCAGGTTCTAAAATCGGACATTTGGCAGTAGAAAACACTCTTTTAGCGAATTCTCACCAATACACATGTAATTTACATTGTTTACATAACCATGGCATTCCGTATTCCGAACATGTTTCATGCATCACGGATTCCTCAAACATGCATTTCTGAGCTGTGAACATGCGCATGACAGATGTTTCAACCACCAAACAAGTTACTTATGCACTTTGAAATAGTTCCTTGGACTTCGTTGCTTCTCCTATCACCAGTTTCAAGAATCACACTTTGATCCCAGAAAAACCCTCTTGGAGCGAATTCTACCCTAGAGATATGAAATTTGAATAGATTCCTTCAACATGATATTCCGTGTTCCGTACATGTTACATGCATGACGGATTCGACAAACATGCATTCCTGAGTTGTGAACATGTGGATTACTGATTTTTCATCCTCTATAAAAGGAATAATTTCATATAGACTCGTGTACACATTTTCACAAGCTTTCCCTAACACAAGTTTCGAATTCGTTCATTTTTCACAGAAGAATACTTCTGGAGTGTATTCAACCTAATAGATGTATAATTTACATGAATTCCATCAACATGGCATTCCGGGTTCCGTACATGATACATGCATGACGGATTCGAGAAACATGCGTTTCTGAGTTGTGAGCATGTGGACTAGTGAACTTTCATCCACCAAAGAAGGCATATATTACACTTTGAAATATTTACTCTGACTTCATAAGTTTTTTGTATCACCAGGTTCTAAAATCGGACATTTGGCAGTAGAAAACACTCTTTGAGCGAATTCTCACCAATACACATGTAATTTACATTGTTTACATAACCATGGCATTCCGTATTCCGAACATGTTTCATGCATCACGGATTCCTCAAACATGCATTTCTGAGCTGTGAACATGCGCATGACAGATGTTTCAACCACCAAACAAGTTACTTATGCACTTTGAAATAGTTCCTTGGACTTCGTTGCTTCTCCTATCACCAGTTTCAAGAATCACACTTTGATCCCAGAAAAACCCTCTTGGAGCGAATTCTACCCTAGAGATATGTAATTTGAATAGATTCCTTCAACATGATATTCCGTGTTCCGTACATGTTACATGCATGACGGATTCGACATACATGCATTCCTGAGTTGTGACCATGTGGATTACTGATTTTTCATCCTCTATAAAAGGAATAATTTCATATAGACTCGTGTACACATTTTCACAAGCTTTCCCTAACACAAGTTTCGAATTCGTTCATTTTTCACAGAAGAATACTTCTGGAGTGTATTCAACCTAATAGATATATAATTTACATGAATTCCATCAACATGGCATTCCGGGTTCCGTACATGATACATGCATGACGGATTCGAGAAACATGCGTTTCTGAGTTGTGAGCATGTGGATTAGTGAACTTTCATCCACCAAAGAAGGCATATATTACACTTTGAAATATTTACTCTGACTTCATAAGTTTTTTGTATCACCAGGTTCTAAAATCGGACATTTGGCAGTAGAAAACACTCTTTGAGCGAATTCTCACCAATACACATGTAATTTACATTGTTTACATAACCATGGCATTCCGTATTCCGAACATGTTTCATGCATCACGGATTCCTCAAACATGCATTTCTGAGCTGTGAACATGCGCATGACAGATGTTTCAACCACCAAACAAGTTACTTATGCACTTTGAAATAGTTCCTTGGACTTCGTTGCTTCTCCTATCACCAGTTTCAAGAATCACACTTTGATCCCAGAAAAACCCTCTTGGAGCGAATTCTACCCTAGAGATATGTAATTTGAATAGATTCCTTCAACATGATATTCCGTGTTCCGTACATGTTACATGCATGACGGATTCGACAAACATGCATTCCTGAGTTGTGAGCATGTGGATTACTGATTTTTCATCCTCTATAAAAGGAATAATTTCATATATACTCGTGTACACATTTTCACAAGCTTTCCCTAACACAAGTTTCGAATTCGTTCATTTTTCACAGAAGAATACTTCTGGAGTATATTCAACCTAATAGATATATAATTTACATGAATTCCATCAACATGGCATTCCGGGTTCCGTACATGATACATGCATGACGGATTCGAGAAACTTGCGTTTCTGAGTTGTGAGCATGTGGATTAGTGAACTTTCATCCACCAAAGAAGGCATATATTGCACTTTGAAATATTTACTCTGACTTCATAAGTTTTTTGTATCACCAGGTTCTAAAATCTGACATTTGGCAGTAGAAAACACTCTTTGAGCGAATTCTCACCAATACACATGTAATTTACATTGTTTACATAACCATGGCATTCCGTATTCCGAACATGTTTCATGCATCACGGATTCCTCAAACATACATTTCTGAGCTGTGAACATGCGCATGACAGATGTTTCAACCACCAAACAAGTTTCTTATGCACTTTGAAATAGTTCCTTGGACTTCGTTGCTTCTCCTATCACCAGTTTCAAGAATCACACTTTGATCCCAGAAAAACCCTCTTGGAGCGAATTCTACCCTAGAGATATGTAATTTGAATAGATTCCTTCAACATGATATTCCGTGTTCCGTACATGTTACATGCATGACGGATTCGACAAACATGCATTCCTGAGTTGTGAGCATGTGGATTACTGATTTTTCATCCTCTATAAAAGGAATAATTTCATATAGACTCGTGTACACATTTTCACAAGCTTTCCCTAACACAAGTTTCGAATTCGTTCATTTTTCACAGAAGAATACTTCTGGAGTGTATTCAACCTAATAGATATATAATTTACATGAATTCCATCAACATGGCATTCCGGGTTCCGTACATGATACATGCATGACGGATTCGAGAAACATGCGTTTCTGAGTTGTGAGCATGTGGACTAGTGAACTTTCATCCACCAAAGAAGTCATATATTACACTTTGAAATATTTACTCTGACTTCATAAGTTTTTTGTATCACCAGGTTCTAAAATCGGATATTTGGCAGTAGAAAACACTCTTTGAGCGAATTCTCACCAATACACATTTAATTTACATTGTTTACATAACCATGGCATTCCGTATTCCGAACATGTTTCATGCATCACGGATTCCTCAAACATGCATTTCTGAGCTGTGAACATGCGCATGACAGATGTTTCAACCACCAAACAAGTTTCTTATGCACTTTGAAATAGTTCCTTGGACTTCGTTGCTTCTCCTATCACCAGTTTCAAGAATCACACTTTGATCCCAGAAAAACCCTCTTGGAGCGAATTCTACCCTAGAGATATGTAATTTGAATAGATTCCTTCAACATGATATTCCGTGTTCCGTACATGTTACATGCATGACGGATTCGACAAACATGCATTCCTGAGTTGTGAGCATGTGGATTACTGATTTTTCATCCTCTATAAAAGGAATAATTTCATATAGACTCGTGTACACATTTTCACAAGCTTTCCCTAACACAAGTTTCGAATTCGTTCATTTTTCACAGAAGAATACTTCTGGAGTGTATTCAACCTAATAGATGTATAATTTACATGAATTCCATCAACATGGCATTCCGGGTTCCGTACATGATACATGCATGACGGATTCGAGAAACATGCGTTTCTGAGTTGTGAGCATGTGGACTAGTGAACTTTCATCCACCAAAGGGGGCATATATTGCACTTTGAAATATTTACTCTGACTTCATAAGTTTTTTGTATCACCAGGTTCTAAAATCGGACATTTGGCAGTAGAAAACACTCTTTGAGCGAATTCTCACCAATACTCATTTAATTTACATTGTTTACATAACCATGGCATTCCGTATTCCGAACATGTTTCATGCATCACGGATTCCTCAAACATGCATTTCTGAGCTGTGAACATGCGCATGACAGATGTTTCAACCACCAAACAAGTTACTTATGCACTTTGAAATAGTTCCTTGGACTTCGTTGCTTCTCCTATCACCAGTTTCAAGAATCACACTTTGATCCCAGAAAAACCCTCTTGGAGCGAATTCTACCCTAGAGATATGTAATTTGAATAGATTCCTTCAACATGATATTCCATGTTCCGTACATGTTACATGCATGACGGATTCGGCAAACATGCATTCCTGAGTTGTGAGCATGTGGATTACTGATTTTTCATCCTCTATAAAAGGAATAATTTCATATAGACTCGTGTACACATTTTCAAAGGCTTTCCCTAACACAAGTTTCGAATTCGTTCATTTTTCACAGAAGAATACTTCTGGAGTGTATTCAACCTAATAGATATATAATTTACATGAATTCCATCAACATGGCATTCCGGGTTCCGTACATGATACATGCATGACGGATTCGAGAAACATGCGTTTCTGAGTTGTGAGCATGTGGATTAGTGAACTTTCATCCACCAAAGAAGGCATATATTGCACTTTGAAATATTTACTCTGACTTCATAAGTTTTTTGTATCACCAGGTTCTAAAATCGGACATTTGGCAGTAGAAAACACTCTTTGAGCGAATTCTCACCAATACACATTTAATTTACATTGTTTACATAACCATGGCATTCCGTATTCCGAACATGTTTCATGCATCACGGATTCCTCAAGCATGCATTTCTGAGCTGTGAACATGCGCATGACAGATGTTTCAACCACCAAACAAGTTATTATGCACTTTGAAATAGTTCCTTGGACTTCGTTGCTTCTCCTATCACCAGTTTCAAGAATCACACTTTGATCCCAGAAAAACCCTCTTGGAACGAATTCTACCCTAGAGATATGTAATTTTAATAGATTCCTTCAACATGATATTCCGTGTTCCGTACATGTTACATGCATGACGGATTCGACATACATGCATTCCTGAGTTGTGAGCATGTGGATTACTGATTTTTCATCCTCTATCAAAGGAATAATTTCATATAGATTCGTGTACACATTTTCACAAGCTTTCCCTAACACAAGTTTCGAATTCGTTCATTTTTCACAGAAGAATACTTCTGGAGTGTATTCAACCTAATAGATATATAATTTACATGAATTCCATCAACATGGCATTCCGGGTTCCGTACATGATACATGCATGACGGATTCGAGAAACATGCGTTTCTGAGTTGTGAGCATGTGGACTAGTGAACTTTCATCCACAAAAGAAGGCATATATTGCACTTTGAAATATTTACTCTGACTTCATAAGTTTTTTGTATCACCAGGTTCTAAAATCGAACATTTGGCAGTAGAAAACACTCTTTGAGCGAATTCTCACCAATACACATTTAATTTACATTGTTTACATAACCATGGCATTCCGTATTCCGAACATGTTTCATGCATCACGGATTCCTCAAACATGCATTTCTGAGCTGTGAACATGCGCATGACAGATGTTTCAACCACCAAACAAGTTACTTATGCACTTTGAAATAGTTCCTTGGACTTCGTTGCTTCTCCTATCACCAGTTTCATGAATCACACTTTGATCCCAGAAAAACCCTCTTGGAGCGAATTCTACCCTAGAGATATGTAATTTGAATAGATTCCTTCAACATGATATTCCGTGTTCCGTACATGTTACATGCATGACGGATTCGACAAACATGCATTCCTGAGTTGTGAGCATGTGGATTACTGATTTTTCATCCTCTATCAAAGGAATAATTTCATATAGACTCGTGTACACATTTTCACAAGCTTTCCCTAACACAAGTTTCGAATTCGTTCATTTTTCACAGAAGAATACTTCTGGAGTGTATTCAACCAAATAGATATATAATTTACATGAATTCCATCAACATGGAATTCCGGGTTCCGTACATGATACATGCATGACGGATTCGAGAAACATGCGTTTCTGAGTTGTGAGCATGTGGACTAGTGAACTTTCATCCACCAAAGAAGTCATATATTACACTTTGAAATATTTACTCTGACTTCATAAGTTTTTTGTATCACCAGGTTCTAAAATCGGATATTTGGCAGTAGAAAACTCTCTTTGAGCGAATTCTCACCAATACACATGTAATTTACATTGTTTACATAACCATGGCATTCCGTATTCCGAACATGTTTCATGCATCACGGATTCCTCAAACATGCATTTCTGAGCTGTGAACATGCGCATGACAGATGTTTCAACCACCAAACAAGTTACTTATGCACTTTGAAATAGTTCCTTGGACTTCGTTGCTTCTCCTATCACCAGTTTCAAGAATCACACTTTGATCCCAGAAAAACCCTCTTGGAGTGAATTCTACCCTAGAGATATGTAATTTGAATAGATTCCTTCAACATGAAATTCCGTGTTCCGAACATGTTACATGCATGACGGATTCGACATACATGCATTCCTGAGTTGTGAGCATGTGGATTACTGATTTTTCATCCTCTATCAAAGGAATAATTTCATATAGACTCGTGTACACATTTTCACAAGCTTTCCCTAACACAAGTTTCGAATTCGTTCATTTTTCACAGAAGAATACTTCTGGAGTGTATTCAACCTATTAGATATATAATTTACATGAATTCCATCAACATGGCATTCCGGGTTCCGTACATGATACATGCATGACGGATTCGAGAAACATGCGTTTCTGAGTTGTGAGCATGTGGATTAGTGAACTTTCATCCACCAAAGAAGGCATATATTACACTTTGAAATATTTACTCTGACTTCATAAGTTTTTTGTATCACCAGGTTCTAAAATCGGACATTTGGCAGTAGAAAACACTCTTTGAGCGAATTCTCACCAATACACATGTAATTTACATTGTTTACATAACCATGGCATTCCGTATTCCGAACATGTTTCATGCATCACGGATTCCTCAAACATGCATTTCTGAGCTGTGAACATGCGCATGACAGATGTTTCAACCACCAAACAAGTTACTTATGCACTTTGAAATAGTTCCTTGGACTTCGTTGCTTCTCCTATCACCAGTTTCAAGAATCACACTTTGATCCCAGAAAAACCCTCTTGGAGCGAATTCTACCCTAGAGATATGTAATTTGAATAGATTCCTTCAACATGAAATTCCGTGTTCCGTACATGGTACATGCATGACCGATTCGACATACATGCATTCCTGAGTTGTGAGCATGTGGATTACTGATTTTTCATCCTCTATCAAAGGAATAATTTCATATAGACTCGTGTACACATTTTCACAAGCTTTCCCTAACACAAGTTTCGAATTCGTTCATTTTTCACAGAAGAATACTTCTGGAGTGTATTCAACCTATTAGATATATAATTTACATGAATTCCATCAACATGGCATTCCGGGTTCCGTACATGATACATGCATGACGGATTCGAGAAACATGCGTTTCTGAGTTGTGAGCATGTGGACTAGTGAACTTTCATCCACCAAAGAAGGCATATATTACACTTTGAAATATTTACTCTGACTTCATAAGTTTTTTGTATCACCAGGTTCTAAAATCGGATATTTGGCAGTAGAAAACTCTCTTTGAGCGAATTCTCACCAATACACATGTAATTTACATTGTTTACATAACCATGGCATTCCGTATTCCGAACATGTTTCATGCATCACGGATTCCTCGAACATGCATTTCTGAGCTGTGAACATGCGCATGACAGATGTTTCAACCACCAAACAAGTTACTTATGCACTTTGAAATAGTTCCTTGGACTTCGTTGCTTTTCCTATCACCAGTTTCAAGAATCACACTTTGATCCCAGAAAAACCCTCTTGGAGTGAATTCTACCCTAGAGATATGTAATTTGAATAGATTCCTTCAACATGAAATTCCGTGTTCCGTACATGTTACATGCATGACGGATTCGACATACATGCATTCCTGAGTTGTGACCATGTGGATTACTGATTTTTCATCCTCTATAAAAGGAATAATTTCATATAGACTCGTGTACACATTTTCACAAGCTTTCCCTAACACAAGTTTCGAATTCGTTCATTTTTCACAGAAGAATACTTCTGGAGTGTATTCAACCTAATAGATATATAATTTACATGAATTCCATCAACATGGCATTCCGGGTTCCGTACATGATACATGCATGACGGATTCGAGAAACATGCGTTTCTGAGTTGTGAGCATGTGGATTAGTGAACTTTCATCCACCAAAGAAGGCATATATTACACTTTGAAATATTTACTCTGACTTCATAAGTTTTTTGTATCACCAGGTTCTAAAATCGGACATTTGGCAGTAGAAAACACTCTTTGAGCGAATTCTCACCAATACACATGTAATTTACATTGTTTACATAACCATGGCATTCCGTATTCCGAACATGTTTCATGCATCACGGATTCCTCAAACATGCATTTCTGAGCTGTGAACATGCGCATGACAGATGTTTCAACCACCAAACAAGTTACTTATGCACTTTGAAATAGTTCCTTGGACTTCGTTGCTTCTCCTATCACCAGTTTCAAGAATCACACTTTGATCCCAGAAAAACCCTCTTGGAGTGAATTCTACCCTAGAGATATGTAATTTGAATAGATTCCTTCAACATGAAATTCCGTGTTCCGTACATGTTACATGCATGACGGATTCGACATACATGCATTCCTGAGTTGTGAGCATGTGGATTACTGATTTTTCATCCTCTATAAAAGGAATAATTTCATATAGACTCGTGTACACATTTTCACAAGCTTTCCCTAACACAAGTTTCGAATTCGTTCATTTTTCACAGAAGAATACTTCTGGAGTGTATTCAACCTAATAGATATATAATTTACATGAATTCCATCAACATGGCATTCCGGGTTCCGTACATGATACATGCATGACGGATTCGAGAAACATGCGTTTCTGAGTTGTGAGCATGTGGATTAGTGAACTTTCATCCACCAAAGAAGGCATATATTACACTTTGAAATATTTACTCTGACTTCATAAGTTTTTTGTATCACCAGGTTCTAAAATCGGACATTTGGCAGTAGAAAACACTCTTTGAGCGAATTCTCACCAATACACATGTAATTTACATTGTTTACATAACCATGGCATTCCGTATTCCGAACATGTTTCATGCATCACGGATTCCTCAAACATGCATTTCTGAGCTGTGAACATGCGCATGACAGATGTTTCAACCACCAAACAAGTTACTTATGCACTTTGAAATAGTTCCTTGGACTTCGTTGCTTCTCCTATCACCAGTTTCAAGAATCACACTTTGATCCCAGAATAACCCTCTTGGAGAGAATTCTACCCTAGAGATATGTAATTTGAATAGATTCCTTCAACATGAAATTCCGTGTTCCGTACATGTTACATGCATGACGGATTCGACATACATGCATTCCTGAGTTGTGAGCATGTGGATTACTGATTTTTCATCCTCTATCAAAGGAATAATTTCATATAGACTCGTGTACACATTTTCACAAGCTTTCCCTAACACAAGTTTCGAATTCGTTCATTTTTCACAGAAGAATACTTCTGGAGTGTATTCAACCTATTAGATATATAATTTACATGAATTCCATCAACATGGCATTCCGGGTTCCGTACATGATACATGCATGACGGATTCGAGAAACATGCGTTTCTGAGTTGTGAGCATGTGGACTAGTGAACTTTCATCCACCAAAGAAGGCATATATTACACTTTGAAATATTTACTCTGACTTCATAAGTTTTTTGTATCACCAGGTTCTAAAATCGGATATTTGGCAGTAGAAAACTCTCTTTGAGCGAATTCTCACCAATACACATGTAATTTACATTGTTTACATAACCATGGCATTCCGTATTCCGAACATGTTTCATGCATCACGGATTCCTCAAACATGCATTTCTGAGCTGTGAACATGCGCATGACAGATGTTTCAACCACCAAACAAGTTACTTATGCACTTTGAAATAGTTCCTTGGACTTCGTTGCTTCTCCTATCACCAGTTTCAAGAATCACACTTTGATCCCAGAAAAACCCTCTTGGAGTGAATTCTACCCTAGAGATATGTAATTTGAATAGATTCCTTCAACATGATATTCCGTGTTCCGTACATGTTACATGCATGACGGATTCGACAAACATGCATTCCTGAGTTGTGAGCATGTGGATTACTGATTTTTCATCCTCTATAAAAGGAATAATTTCATATAGACTCGTGTACACATTTTCACAAGCTTTCCCTAACACAAGTTTCGAATTCGTTCATTTTTCACAGAAGAATACTTCTGGAGTGTATTCAACCTAATAGATGTATAATTTACATGAATTCCATCAACATGGCATTCCGGGTTCCGTACATGATACATGCATGACGGATTCGAGAAACATGCGTTTCTGAGTTGTGAGCATGTGGACTAGTGAACTTTCATCCACCAAAGGGGGCATATATTGCACTTTGAAATATTTACTCTGACTTCATAAGTTTTTTGTATCACCAGGTTCTAAAATCGGACATTTGGCAGTAGAAAACACTCTTTGAGCGAATTCTCACCAATACTCATTTAATTTACATTGTTTACATAACCATGGCATTCCGTATTCCGAACATGTTTCATGCATCACGGATTCCTCAAACATGCATTTCTGAGCTGTGAACATGCGCATGACAGATGTTTCAACCACCAAACAAGTTACTTATGCACTTTGAAATAGTTCCTTGGACTTCGTTGCTTCTCCTATCACCAGTTTCAAGAATCACACTTTGATCCCAGAAAAACCCTCTTGGAGCGAATTCTACCCTAGAGATATGTAATTTGAATAGATTCCTTCAACATGATATTCCGTGTTCCGTACATGTTACATGCATGACGGATTCGACATACATGCATTCCTGAGTTGTGAGCATGTGGATTACTGATTTTTCATCCTCTATCAAAGGAATAATTTCATATAGACTCGTGTACACATTTTCACAAGCTTTCCCTAACACAAGTTTCGAATTCGTTCATTTTTCACAGAAGAATACTTCTGGAGTGTATTCAACCTAATAGATATATAATTTACATGAATTCCATCAACATGGCATTCCGGGTTCCGTACATGATACATGCATGACGGATTCGAGAAACATGCGTTTCTGAGTTGTGAGCATGTGGACTAGTGAACTTTCATCCACAAAAGAAGGCATATATTGCACTTTGAAATATTTACTCTGACTTCATAAGTTTTTTGTATCACCAGGTTCTAAAATCGAACATTTGGCAGTAGAAAACACTCTTTGAGCGAATTCTCACCAATACACATTTAATTTACATTGTTTACATAACCATGGCATTCCGTATTCCGAACATGTTTCATGCATCACGGATTCCTCAAACATGCATTTCTGAGCTGTGAACATGCGCATGACAGATGTTTCAACCACCAAACAAGTTACTTATGCACTTTGAAATAGTTCCTTGGACTTCGTTGCTTCTCCTATCACCAGTTTCATGAATCACACTTTGATCCCAGAAAAACCCTCTTGGAGCGAATTCTACCCTAGAGATATGTAATTTGAATAGATTCCTTCAACATGATATTCCGTGTTCCGTACATGTTACATGCATGACGGATTCGACAAACATGCATTCCTGAGTTGTGAGCATGTGGATTACTGATTTTTCATCCTCTATCAAAGGAATAATTTCATATAGATTCGTGTACACATTTTCACAAGCTTTCCCTAACACAAGTTTCGAATTCATTCATTTTTCACAGAAGAATACTTCTGGAGTGTATTCAACCAAATAGATATATAATTTACATGAATTCCATCAACATGGAATTCCGGGTTCCGTACATGATACATGCATGACGGATTCGAGAAACATGCGTTTCTGAGTTGTGAGCATGTGGACTAGTGAACTTTCATCCACCAAAGAAGTCATATATTACACTTTGAAATATTTACTCTGACTTCATAAGTTTTTTGTATCACCAGGTTCTAAAATCGGATATTTGGCAGTAGAAAACTCTCTTTGAGCGAATTCTCACCAATACACATGTAATTTACATTGTTTACATAACCATGGCATTCCGTATTCCGAACATGTTTCATGCATCACGGATTCCTCAAACATGCATTTCTGAGCTGTGAACATGCGCATGACAGATGTTTCAACCACCAAACAAGTTACTTATGCACTTTGAAATAGTTCCTTGGACTTCGTTGCTTCTCCTATCACCAGTTTCAAGAATCACACTTTGATCCCAGAAAAACCCTCTTGGAGTGAATTCTACCCTAGAGATATGTAATTTGAATAGATTCCTTCAACATGAAATTCCGTGTTCCGAACATGTTACATGCATGACGGATTCGACATACATGCATTCCTGAGTTGTGAGCATGTGGATTACTGATTTTTCATCCTCTATAAAAGGAATAATTTCATATAGACTCGTGTACACATTTTCACAAGCTTTCCCTAACACAAGTTTCGAATTCGTTCATTTTTCACAGAAGAATACTTCTGGAGTGTATTCAACCTAATAGATATATAATTTACATGAATTCCATCAACATGGCATTCCGGGTTCCGTACATGATACATGCATGACGGATTCGAGAAACATGCGTTTCTGAGTTGTGAGCATGTGGATTAGTGAACTTTCATCCACCAAAGAAGGCATATATTACACTTTGAAATATTTACTCTGACTTCATAAGTTTTTTGTATCACCAGGTTCTAAAATCGGACATTTGGCAGTAGAAAACACTCTTTGAGCGAATTCTCACCAATACACATGTAATTTACATTGTTTACATAACCATGGCATTCCGTATTCCGAACATGTTTCATGCATCACGGATTCCTCAAACATGCATTTCTGAGCTGTGAACATGCGCATGACAGATGTTTCAACCACCAAACAAGTTACTTATGCACTTTGAAATAGTTCCTTGGACTTCGTTGCTTCTCCTATCACCAGTTTCAAGAATCACACTTTGATCCCAGAAAAACCCTCTTGGAGCGAATTCTACCCTAGAGATATGTAATTTGAATAGATTCCTTCAACATGAAATTCCGTGTTCCGTACATGTTACATGCATGACCGATTCGACATACATGCATTCCTGAGTTGTGAGCATGTGGATTACTGATTTTTCATCCTCTATCAAAGGAATAATTTCATATAGACTCGTGTACACATTTTCACAAGCTTTCCCTAACACAAGTTTCGAATTCGTTCATTTTCCACAGAAGAATACTTCTGGAGTGTATTCAACCTATTAGATATATAATTTACATGAATTCCATCAACATGGCATTCCGGGTTCCGTACATGATACATGCATGACGGATTCGAGAAACATGCGTTTCTGAGTTGTGAGCATGTGGACTAGTGAACTTTCATCCACCAAAGAAGGCATATATTACACTTTGAAATATTTACTCTGACTTCATAAGTTTTTTGTATCACCAGGTTCTAAAATCGGATATTTGGCAGTAGAAAACTCTCTTTGAGCGAATTCTCACCAATACACATGTAATTTACATTGTTTACATAACCATGGCATTCCGTATTCCGAACATGTTTCATGCATCACGGATTCCTCGAACATGCATTTCTGAGCTGTGAACATGCGCATGACAGATGTTTCAACCACCAAACAAGTTACTTATGCACTTTGAAATAGTTCCTTGGACTTCGTTGCTTCTCCTATCACCAGTTTCAAGAATCACACTTTGATCCCAGAAAAACCCTCTTGGAGTGAATTCTACCCTAGAGATATGTAATTTGAATAGATTCCTTCAACATGAAATTCCGTGTTCCGTACATGTTACATGCATGACGGATTCGACATACATGCATTCCTGAGTTGTGACCATGTGGATTACTGATTTTTCATCCTGTATCAAAGGAATAATTTCATATAGACTCGTGTACACATTTTCACAAGCTTTCCCTAACACAAGTTTCGAATTCGTTCATTTTTCACAGAAGAATACTTCTGGAGTGTATTCAACCTAATAGATATATAATTTACATGAATTCCATCAACATGGCATTCCGGGTTCCGTACATGATACATGCATGACGGATTCGAGAAACATGCGTTTCTGAGTTGTGAGCATGTGGATTAGTGAACTTTCATCCACCAAAGAAGGCATATATTACACTTTGAAATATTTACTCTGACTTCATAAGTTTTTTGTATCACCAGGTTCTAAAATCGGACATTTGGCAGTAGAAAACACTCTTTGAGCGAATTCTCACCAATACACATGTAATTTACATTGTTTACATAACCATGGCATTCCGTATTCCGAACATGTTTCATGCATCACGGATTCCTCAAACATGCATTTCTGAGCTGTGAACATGCGCATGACAGATGTTTCAACCACCAAACAAGTTACTTATGCACTTTGAAATAGTTCCTTGGACTTCGTTGCTTCTCCTATCACCAGTTTCAAGAATCACACTTTGATCCCAGAAAAACCCTCTTGGAGCGAATTCTACCCTAGAGATATGTAATTTGAATAGATTCCTTCAACATGAAATTCCGTGTTCCGTACATGTTACATGCATGACGGATTCGACATACATGCATTCCTGAGTTGTGAGCATGTGGATTACTGATTTTTCATCCTCTATCAAAGGAATAATTTCATATAGACTCGTGTACACATTTTCACAAGCTTTCCCTAACACAAGTTTCGAATTCGTTCATTTTTCACAGAAGAATACTTCTGGAGTGTATTCAACCTATTAGATATATAATTTACATGAATTCCATCAACATGGCATTCCGGGTTCCGTACATGATACATGCATGACGGATTCGAGAAACATGCGTTTCTGAGTTGTGAGCATGTGGACTAGTGAACTTTCATCCACCAAAGAAGGCATATATTACACTTTGAAATATTTACTCTGACTTCATAAGTTTTTTGTATCACGAGGTTCTAAAATCGGATATTTGGCAGTAGAAAACACTCTTTGAGCGGATTCTCACCAATACACATGTAATTTACATTGTTTACATAACCATGGCATTCCGTATTCCGAACATGTTTCATGCATCACGGATTCCTCAAACATGCATTTCTGAGCTGTGAACATGCGCATGACAGATGTTTCAACCACCAAACAAGTTACTTATGCACTTTGAAATAGTTCCTTGGACTTCGTTGCTTCTCCTATCACCAGTTTCAAGAATCACACTTTGATCCCAGAAAAACCCTCTTGGAGTGAATTCTACCCTAGAGATATGTAATTTGAATAGATTCCTTCAACATGAAATTCCGTGTTCCGTACATGTTACATGCATGACGGATTCGACATACATGCATTCCTGAGTTGTGAGCATGTGGATTACTGATTTTTCATCCTCTATAAAAGGAATAATTTCATATAGACTCGTGTACACATTTTCACAAGCTTTCCCTAACACAAGTTTCGAATTCGTTCATTTTTCACAGAAGAATACTTCTGGAGTGTATTCAACCTAATAGATATATAATTTACATGAATTCCATCAACATGGCATTCCGGGTTCCGTACATGATACATGCATGACGGATTCGAGAAACATGCGTTTCTGAGTTGTGAGCATGTGGATTAGTGAACTTTCATCCACCAAAGAAGGCATATATTACACTTTGAAATATTTACTCTGACTTCATAAGTTTTTTGTATCACCAGGTTCTAAAATCGGACATTTGGCAGTAGAAAACACTCTTTGAGCGAATTCTCACCAATACACATGTAATTTACATTGTTTACATAACCATGGCATTCCGTATTCCGAACATGTTTCATGCATCACGGATTCCTCAAACATGCATTTCTGAGCTGTGAACATGCGCATGACAGATGTTTCAACCACCAAACAAGTTACTTATGCACTTTGAAATATTTCCTTGGACTTCGTTGCTTCTCCTATCACCAGTTTCAAGAATCACACTTTGATCCCAGAAAAACCCTCTTGGAGCGAATTCTACCCTAGAGATATGTAACTTGAATAGATTCCTTCAACATGATATTCCGTGTTCCGTACATGTTACATGCATGACGGATTCGACAAACATGCATTCCTGAGTTGTCAGCATGTGGATTACTGATTTTTCATCCTCTATAAAAGGAATAATTTCATATAGACTCGTGTACCCATTTTCAAAAGCTTTCCCTAACACAAGTTTCGAATTCGTTCATTTTTCACAGAAGAATACTTCTGGAGTGTATTCAACCTAATAGATGTATATTTTACATGAATTCCATCAACATGGCATTCCGGGTTCCGTACATGATACATGCATGACGGATTCGAGAAACATGCGTTTCTGAGTTGTGAGCATGTGGATTAGTGAACTTTCATCCACCAAAGAAGGCATATATTACACTTTGAAATATTTACTCTGACTTCATAAGTTTTTTGTATCACCAGGTTCTAAAATCGGACATTTGGCAGTAGAAAACACTCTTTGAGCGAATTCTCACCAATACACATGTAATTTACATTGTTTACATAACCATGGCATTCCGTATTCCGAACATGTTTCATGCATCACGGATTCATCAAACATACATTTCTGAGCTGTGAACATGCGCATGACAGATGTTTCAACCACCAAACAAGTTACTTATGCACTTTGAAATAGTTCCTTGGACTTCGTTGCTTCTCCTATCACCAGTTTCAAGAATCACACTTTGATCCCAGAAAAACCCTCTTGGAGCGAATTCTACCCTAGAGATATGTAATTTGAATAGATTCCTTCAACATGATATTCCATGTTCCGTACATGTTACATGCATGACGGATTTGACATACATGCATTCCTGAGTTGTGACCATGTGGATTACTGATTTTTCATCCTCTATAAAAGGAATAATTTCATATAGACTTGTGTACACATTTTCACAAGCTTTCCCTAACACAAGTTTCGAATTCGTTCATTTTTCACAGAAGAATACTTCTGCAGTGTATTCAACCTAATAGATATATAATTTACATGAATTCCATCAACATGGCATTCCGGGTTCCGTACATGATACATGCATGACGGATTCGAGAAACATGCGTTTCTGAGTTGTGAGCATGTGGATTAGTGAACTTTCATCCACCAAAGAAGGCATATATTACACTTTGAAATATTTACTCTGACTTCATAAGTTTTTTGTATCACCAGGTTCTAAAATCGGACATTTGGCAGTAGAAAACACTCTTTGAGCGAATTCTCACCAATACACATTTAATTTACATTGTTTACATAACCATGGCATTCCGTATTCCGAACATGTTTCATGCATCACGGATTCCTCAAACATGCATTTCTGAGCTGTGAACATGCGCATGACAGATGTTTCAACCACCAAACAAGTTACTTATGCACTTTGAAATAGTTCCTTGGACTTCGTTGCTTCTCCTATCACCAGTTTCAAGAATCACACTTTGATCCCAGAAAAACCCTCTTGGAGCGAATTCTACCCTAGAGATATGTAACTTGAATAGATTCCTTCAACATGATATTCCGTGTTCCGTACATGTTACATGCATGACGGATTCGACAAACATGCATTCCTGAGTTGTCAGCATGTGGATTACTGATTTTTCATCCTCTATAAAAGGAATAATTTCATATAGACTCGTGTACCCATTTTCAAAAGCTTTCCCTAACACAAGTTTCGAATTCGTTCATTTTTCACAGAAGAATACTTCTGGAGTGTATTCAACCTAATAGATGTATAATTTACATGAATTCCATCAACATGGCATTCCGGGTTCCGTACATGATACATGCATGACGGATTCGAGAAACATGCGTTTCTGAGTTGTGAGCATGTGGATTAGTGAACTTTCATCCACCAAAGAAGGCATATATTACACTTTGAAATATTTACTCTGACTTCATAAGTTTTTTGTATCACCAGGTTCTAAAATCGGACATTTGGCAGTAGAAAACACTCTTTGAGCGAATTCTCACCAATACATATGTAATTTACATTGTTTACATAACCATGGCATTCCGTATTCCGAACATGTTTCATGCATCACGGATTCCTCAATCATGAATTTCTGAGCTGTGAACATGCGCATGACAGATGTTTCAACCACCAAACAAGTTACTTATGCACTTTGAAATAGTTCCTTGGACTTCGTTGCTTCTCCTATCACCAGTTTCAAGAATCACACTTTGATCCCAGAAAAACCCTCTTGGAGCGAATTCTACCCTAGAGATATGTAATTTGAATAGATTCCTTCAACATGATATTCCATGTTCCGTACATGTTACATGCATGACGGATTCGACATACATGCATTCCTGAGTTGTGACCATGTGGATTACTGATTTTTCATCCTCTATAAAAGGAATAATTTCATATAGACTTGTGTACACATTTTCACAAGCTTTCCCTAACACAAGTTTCGAATTCGTTCATTTTTCACAGAAGAATACTTCTGCAGTGTATTCAACCTAATAGATGTATAATTTACATGAATTCCATCAACATGGCATTCCGGGTTCCGTACATGATACATGCATGACGGATTCGAGAAACATGCGTTTCTGAGTTGTGAGCATGTGGATTAGTGAACTTTCATCCACCAAAGAAGGCATATATTACACTTTGAAATATTTACTCTGACTTCATAAGTTTTTTGTATCACCAGGTTCTAAAATCGGACATTTGGCAGTAGAAAACACTCTTTGAGCGAATTCTCACCAATACACATGTAATTTACATTGTTTTCATAACCATGGCATTCCGTATTCCGAACATGTTTCATGCATCACGGATTCCACAGACATGCATTTCTGAGCTGTGAACATGCGCATGACAGATGTTTCAACCACCAAACAAGTTACTTATGCACTTTGAAATAGTTCCTTGGACTTCGTTGCTTCTCCTATCACCAGTTTCAAGAATCACACTTTGATCCCAGAAAAACCCTCTTGTAGCGAATTCTACACTAGAGATATGTAATTTTAATAGATTCCTTCAACATGATATTCCGTGTTCCGTACATGTTACATGCATGACGGATTCGACAAACATGCATTCCTGAGTTGTCAGCATGTGGATTACTGATTTTTCATCCTCTATAAAAGGAATAATTTCATATAGACTCGTGTACCCATTTTCAAAAGCTTTCCCTAACACAAGTTTCGAATTCGTTCATTTTTCACAGAAGAATACTTCTGGAGTGTATTCAACCTAATAGATGTATAATTTACATGAATTCCATCAACATGGCATTCCGGGTTCCGTACATGATACATGCATGACGCATTCGAGAAACATGCGTTTCTGAGTTGTGAGCATGTGGACTAGTGAACTTTCATCCACCAAAGAAGGCATATATTACACTTTGAAATATTTACTCTGACTTCATAAGTTTTTTGTATCACCAGGTTCTAAAATCGGATACTTGGCAGTAGAAAACACTCTTTGAGCGAATTCTCACCAATACACATGTAATTTACATTGTTTACATAACCATGGCATTCCGTATTCCGAACATGTTTCATGCATCACGGATTCTTCAAACATGCATTTCTGAGCTGTGAACATGCGCATGACAGATGTTTCAACCACCAAACAAGTTTCTTATGCACTTTGAAATAGTTCCTTGGACTTCGTTGCTTCTCCTATCACCAGTTTCAAGAATCACACTTTGATCCCAGAAAAACCCTCTTGGAGCGAATTCTACCCTAGAGATATGTAATTTGAATAGATTCCTTCAACATGATATTCCGTGTTCCGTACATGTTACATGCATGACGGATTCGACAAACATGCATTCCTGAGTTGTGAGCATGTGGATTACTGATTTTTCATCCTCTATAAAAGGAATAATTTCATATAGACTCGTGTACACATTTTCACAAGCTTTCCCTAACACAAGTTTCGAATTCGTTCATTTTTCACAGAAGAATACTTCTGGAGTGTATTCAACCTAATAGATGTATAATTTACATGAATTCCATCAACATGGCATTCCGGGTTCCGTACATGATACATGCATGACGGATTCGAGAAACATGCGTTTCTGAGTTGTGAGCATGTGGACTAGTGAACTTTCATCCACCAAAGAAGGCATATATTGCACTTTGAAATATTTACTCTGACTTCATAATTTTTTTGTATCACCAGGTTCTAAAATCGGACATTTGGCAGTAGAAAACACTCTTTGAGCGAATTCTCACCAATACTCATTTAATTTACATTGTTTACATAACAATGGCATTCCGTATTCCGAACATGTTTCATGCATCACGGATTCCTCAAACATGCATTTCTGAGCTGTGAACATGCGCATGACAGATGTTTCAACCACCAAACAAGTTACTTATGCACTTTGAAATAGTTCCTTGGACTTCGTTGCTTCTCCTATCACCAGTTTCAAGAATCACACTTTGATCCCAGAAAAACCCTCTTGGAGCGAATTCTACCCTAGAGATATGTAATTTGAATAGATTCCTTCAACATGATATTCCATGTTCCGTACATGTTACATGCATGACGGATTCGGCAAACATGCATTCCTGAGTTGTGAGCATGTGGATTACTGATTTTTCATCCTCTATAAAAGGAATAATTTCATATAGACTCGTGTACACATTTTCAAAGGCTTTCCCTAACACAAGTTTCGAATTCGTTCATTTTTCACAGAAGAATACTTCTGGAGTGTATTCAACCTAATAGATATATAATTTACATGAATTCCATCAACATGGCATTCCGGGTTCCGTACATGATACATGCATGACGGATTCGAGAAACATGCGTTTCTGAGTTGTGAGCATGTGGATTAGTGAACTTTCATCCACCAAAGAAGGCATATATTGCACTTTGAAATATTTACTCTGACTTCATAAGTTTTTTGTATCACCAGGTTCTAAAATCGGACATTTGGCAGTAGAAAACACTCTTTGAGCGAATTCTCACCAATACACATTTAATTTACATTGTTTACATAACCATGGTATTCCGTATTCCGAACATGTTTCATGCATCACGGATTCCTCAAACATGCATTTCTGAGCTGTGAACATGCGCATGACAGATGTTTCAACCACCAAACAAGTTACTTATGCACTTTGAAATAGTTCCTTGGACTTCGTTGCTTCTCCTATCACCAGTTTCATGAATCACACTTTGATCCCAGAAAAACCCTCTTGGAGCGAATTCTACCCTAGAGATATGTAATTTGAATAGATTCCTTCAACATGATATTCCGTGTTCCGTACATGTTAGATGCATGACGGATTCGACAAACATGCATTCCTGAGTTGTGAGCATGTGGATTACTGATTTTTCATCCTCTATCAAAGGAATAATTTCATATTGACTCGTGTACACATTTTCACAAGCTTTCCCTAACACAAGTTTCGAATTCATTCATTTTTCACAGAAGAATACTTCTGGAGTGTATTCAACCTAATAGATATATAATTTACATGAATTCCATCAACATGGCATTCCGGGTTCCGTACATGATACATGCATGACGGATTCGAGAAACATGCGTTTCTGAGTTGTGAGCATGTGGACTAGTGAACTTTCATCCACCAAAGAAGTCATATATTACACTTTGAAATATTTACTCTGACTTCATAAGTTTTTTGTATCACCAGGTTCTAAAATCGGATATTTGGCAGTAGAAAACACTCTTTGAGCGAATTCTCACCAATACACATTTAATTTACATTGTTTACATAACCATGGCATTCCGTATTCCGAACATGTTTCATGCATCACGGATTCCTCAAACATGCATTTCTGAGCTGTGAACATGCGCATGACAGATGTTTCAACCACCAAACAAGTTTCTTATGCACTTTGAAATAGTTCCTTGGACTTCGTTGCTTCTCCTATCACCAGTTTCAAGAATCACACTTTGATCCCAGAAAAACCCTCTTGGAGCGAATTCTACCCTAGAGATATGTAATTTGAATAGATTCCTTCAACATGATATTCCGTGTTCCGTACATGTTACATGCATGACGGATTCGACAAACATGCATTCCTGAGTTGTGAGCATGTGGATTACTGATTTTTCATCCTCTATAAAAGGAATAATTTCATATAGACTCGTGTACACATTTTCACAAGCTTTCCCTAACACAAGTTTCGAATTCGTTCATTTTTCACAGAAGAATACTTCTGAAGTGTATTCAACCTAATAGATGTATAATTTACATGAATTCCATCAACATGGCATTCCGGGTTCCGTACATGATACATGCATGACGGATTCGAGAAACATGCGTTTCTGAGTTGTGAGCATGTGGACTAGTGAACTTTCATCCACCAAAGAAGGCATATATTGCACTTTGAAATATTTACTCTGACTTCATAAGTTTTTTGTATCACCAGGTTCTAAAATCGGACATTTGGCAGTAGAAAACACTCTTTGAGCGAATTCTCACCAATACTCATTTAATTTATATTGTTTACATAACCATGGCATTCCGTATTCCGAACATGTTTCATGCATCACGGATTCCTCAAACATGCATTTCTGAGCTGTGAACATGCGCATGACAGATGTTTCAACCACCAAACAAGTTACTTATGCACTTTGAAATAGTTCCTTGGACTTCGTTGCTTCTCCTATCACCAGTTTCAAGAATCACACTTTGATCCCAGAAAAACCCTCTTGGAGCGAATTCTACCCTAGAGATATGTAATTTGAATAGATTCCTTCAACATGATATTCCATGTTCCGTACATGTTACATGCATGACGGATTCGGCAAACATGCATTCCTGAGTTGTGAGCATGTGGATTACTGATTTTTCATCCTCTATAAAAGGAATAATTTCATATAGACTCGTGTAAACATTTTCAAAGGCTTTCCCTAACACAAGTTTCGAATTCGTTCATTTTTCACAGAAGAATACTTCTGGAGTGTATTCAACCTAATAGATATATAATTTACATGAATTCCATCAACATGGCATTCCGGGTTCCGTACATGATACATGCATGACGGATTCGAGAAACATGCGTTTCTGAGTTGTGAGCATGTGGATTAGTGAACTTTCATCCACCAAAGAAGGCATATATTGCACTTTGAAATATTTACTCTGACTTCATAAGTTTTTTGTATCACCAGGTTCTAAAATCGGACATTTGGCAGTAGAAAACACTCTTTGAGCGAATTCTCACCAATACACATTTAATTTACATTGTTTACATAACCATGGTATTCCGTATTCCGAACATGTTTCATGCATCACGGATTCCTCAAACATGCATTTCTGAGCTGTGAACATGCGCATGACAGATGTTTCAACCACCAAACAAGTTATTATGCACTTTGATATAGTTCCTTGGACTTCGTTGCTTCTCCTATCACCAGTTTCAAGAATCACACTTTGATCCCAGAAAAACCCTCTTGGAGCGAATTCTACCCTAGAGATATGTAATTTTAATATATTCCTTCAACATGATATTCCGTGTTCCGTACATGTTACATGCATGATGGATTCGACATACATGCATTCCTGAGTTGTGAGCATGTGGATTACTGATTTTTCATCCTCTATAAAAGGAATAATTTCATATAGACTCGTGTACACATTTTCACAAGCTTTCCCTAACACAAGTTTCGAATTCGTTCATTTTTCACAGAAGAATACTTCTGGAGTGTATTCAACCTAATAGATATATAATTTACATGAATTCCATCAACATGGCATTCCGGGTTCCGTACATGATACATGCATGACGGATTCGAGAAACATGCGTTTCTGAGTTGTGAGCATGTGGACTAGTGAACTTTCATCCACAAAAGAAGGCATATATTGCACTTTGAAATATTTACTCTGACTTCATAAGTTTTTTGTATCACCAGGTTCTAAAATCGAACATTTGGCAGTAGAAAACACTCTTTGAGCGAATTCTCACCAATACACATTTAATTTACATTGTTTACATAACCATGGCATTCCGTATTCCGAACATGTTTCATGCATCACGGATTCCTCAAACATGCATTTCTGAGCTGTGAACATGCGCATGACAGATGTTTCAACCACCAAACAAGTTACTTATGCACTTTGAAATAGTTCCTTGGACTTCGTTGCTTCTCCTATCACCAGTTTCATGAATCACACTTTGATCCCAGAAAAACCCTCTTGGAGCGAATTCTACCCTAGAGATATGTAATTTGAATAGATTCCTTCAACATGATATTCCGTGTTCCGTACATGTTACATGCATGACGGATTCGACAAACATGCATTCCTGAGTTGTGAGCATGTGGATTACTGATTTTTCATCCTCTATCAAAGGAATAATTTCATATAGACTCGTGTACACATTTTCACAAGCTTTCCCTAACACAAGTTTCGAATTCATTCATTTTTCACAGAAGAATACTTCTGGAGTGTATTCAACCTAATAGATATATAATTTACATGAATTCCATCAACATGGAATTCCGGGTTCCGTACATGATACATGCATGACGGATTCGAGAAACATGCTTTTCTGAGTTGTGAGCATGTGGACTAGTGAACTTTCATCCACCAAAGAAGTCATATATTACACTTTGAAATATTTACTCTGACTTCATAAGTTTTTTGTATCACCAGGTTCTAAAATCGGATATTTGGCAGTAGAAAACTCTCTTTGAGCGAATTCTCACCAATACACATGTAATTTACATTGTTTATATAACCATGGCATTCCGTATTCCGAACATGTTTCATGCATCACGGATTCCTCAAACATGCATTTCTGAGCTGTGAACATGCGCATGACAGATGTTTCAACCACCAAACAAGTTACTTATGCACTTTGAAATAGTTCCTTGGACTTCGTTGCTTCTCCTATCACCAGTTTCAAGAATCACACTTTGATCCCAGAAAAACCCTCTTGGAGTGAATTCTACCCTAGAGATATGTAATTTGAATAGATTCCTTCAACATGAAATTCCGTGTTCCGTACATGTTACATGCATGACGGATTCGACATACATGCATTCCTGAGTTGTGAGCATGTGGATTACTGATTTTTCATCCTCTATAAAAGGAATAATTTCATATAGACTCGTGTACACATTTTCACAAGCTTTCCCTAACACAAGTTTCGAATTCGTTCATTTTTCACAGAAGAATACTTCTGGAGTGTATTCAACCTAATAGATATATAATTTACATGAATTCCATCAACATGGCATTCCGGGTTCCGTACATGATACATGCATGACGGATTCGAGAAACATGCGTTTGTGAGTTGTGAGCATGTGGATTAGTGAACTTTCATCCACCAAAGAAGGCATATATTACACTTTGAAATATTTACTCTGACTTCATAAGTTTTTTGTATCACCAGGTTCTAAAATCGGACATTTGGCAGTAGAAAACACTCTTTGAGCGAATTCTCACCAATACACATGTAATTTACATTGTTTACATAACCATGGCATTCCGTATTCCGAACATGTTTCATGCATCACGGATTCCTCAAACATGCATTTCTGAGCTGTGAACATGCGCATGACAGATGTTTCAACCACCAAACAAGTTACTTATGCACTTTGAAATAGTTCCTTGGACTTCGTTGCTTCTCCTATCACCAGTTTCAAGAATCACACTTTGATCCCAGAAAAACCCTCTTGGAGCGAATTCTACCCTAGAGATATGTAATTTGAATAGATTCCTTCAACATGATATTCCGTGTTCCGTACATGTTACATGCATGACGGATTCGACATACATGCATTCCTGAGTTGTGAGCATGTGGATTACTGATTTTTCATCCTCTATAAAAGGAATAATTTCATATAGACTCGTGTACACATTTTCACAAGCTTTCCCTAACACAAGTTTCGAATTCGTTCATTTTTCACAGAAGAATACTTCTGGAGTGTATTCAACCTATTAGATATATAATTTACATGAATTCCATCAACATGGCATTCCGGGTTCCGTACATGATACATGCATGACGGATTCGAGAAACATGCGTTTCTGAGTTGTGAGCATGTGGACTAGTGAACTTTCATCCACCAAAGAAGGCATATATTACACTTTGAAATATTTACTCTGACTTCATAAGTTTTTTGTATGACGAGGTTCTAAAATCGGATATTTGGCAGTAGAAAACTCTCTTTGAGCGAATTCTCACCAATACACATGTAATTTACATTGTTTACATAACCATGGCATTCCGTATTCCGAACATGTTTCATGCATCACGGATTCCTCAAACATGCATTTCTGAGCTGTGAACATGCGCATGACAGATGTTTCAACCACCAAACAAGTTACTTATGCACTTTGAAATAGTTCCTTGGACTTCGTTGCTTCTCCTATCACCAGTTTCAAGAATCACACTTTGATCCCAGAAAAACCCTCTTGGAGTGAATTCTACCCTAGAGATATGTAATTTGAATAGATTCCTTCAACATGAAATTCCGTGTTCCGTACATGTTACATGCATGACGGATTCGACATACATGCATTCCTGAGTTGTGACCATGTGGATTACTGATTTTTCATCCTCTATAAAAGGAATAATTTCATATAGACTCGTGTACACATTTTCACAAGCTTTCCCTAACACAAGTTTCGAATTCGTTCATTTTTCACATAAGAATACTTCTGGAGTGTATTCAACCTAATAGATATATAATTTACATGAATTCCATCAACATGGCATTCCGGGTTCCGTACATGATACATGCATGACGGATTCGAGAAACATGCGTTTGTGAGTTGTGAGCATGTGGATTAGTGAACTTTCATCCACCAAAGAAGGCATATATTACACTTTGAAATATTTACTCTGACTTCATAAGTTTTTTGTATCACCAGGTTCTAAAATCGGACATTTGGCAGTAGAAAACACTCTTTGAGCGAATTCTCACCAATACACATGTAATTTACATTGTTTACATAACCATGGCATTCCGTATTCCGAACATGTTTCATGCATCACGGATTCCTCAAACATGCATTTCTGAGCTGTGAACATGCGCATGACAGATGTTTCAACCACCAAACAAGTTACTTATGCACTTTGAAATAGTTCCTTGGACTTCGTTGCTTCTCCTATCACCAGTTTCAAGAATCACACTTTGATCCCAGAAAAACCCTCTTGGAGCGAATTCTACCCTAGAGATATGTAATTTGAATAGATTCCTTCAACATGAAATTCCGTGTTCCGTACATGTTACATGCATGACGGATTCGACATACATGCATTCCTGAGTTGTGAGCATGTGGATTACTGATTTTTCATCCTCTATCAAAGGAATAATTTCATATAGACTCGTGTACACATTTTCACAAGCTTTCCCTAACACAAGTTTCGAATTCGTTCATTTTTCACAGAAGAATACTTCTGGAGTGTATTCAACCTATTAGATTTATAATTTACATGAATTCCATCAACATGGCATTCCGGGTTCCGTACATGATACATGCATGACGGATTCGAGAAACATGCGTTTCTGAGTTGTGAGCATGTGGACTAGTGAACTTTCATCCACCAAAGAAGGCATATATTACACTTTGAAATATTTACTCTGACTTCATAAGTTTTTTGTATGACGAGGTTCTAAAATCGGATATTTGGCAGTAGAAAACTCTCTTTGAGCGAATTCTCACCAATACACATGTAATTTACATTGTTTACATAACCATGGCATTCCGTATTCCGAACATGTTTCATGCATCACGGATTCCTCAAACATGCATTTCTGAGCTGTGAACATGCGCATGACAGATGTTTCAACCACCAAACAAGTTACTTATGCACTTTGAAATAGTTCCTTGGACTTCGTTGCTTCTCCTATCACCAGTTTCAAGAATCACACTTTGATCCCAGAAAAACCCTCTTGGAGTGAATTCTACCCTAGAGATATGTAATTTGAATAGATTCCTTCAACATGAAATTCCGTGTTCCGTACATGTTACATGCATGACGGATTCGACATACATGCATTCCTGAGTTGTGAGCATGTGGATTACTGATTTTTCATCCTCTATAAAAGGAATAATTTCATATAGACTCGTGTACACATTTTCACAAGCTTTCCCTAACACAAGTTTCGAATTCGTTCATTTTTCACAGAAGAATACTTCTGGAGTGTATTCAACCTAATAGATATATAATTTACATGAATTCCATCAACATGGCATTCCGGGTTCCGTACATGATACATGCATGACGGATTCGAGAAACATGCGTTTGTGAGTTGTGAGCATGTGGATTAGTGAACTTTCATCCACCAAAGAAGGCATATATTACACTTTGAAATATTTACTCTGACTTCATAAGTTTTTTGTATCACCAGGTTCTAAAATCGGACATTTGGCAGTAGAAAACACTCTTTGAGCGAATTCTCACCAATACACATGTAATTTACATTGTTTACATAACCATGGCATTCCGTATTCCGAACATGTTTCATGCATCACGGATTCCTCAAACATGCATTTCTGAGCTGTGAACATGCGCATGACAGATGTTTCAACCACCAAACAAGTTACTTATGCACTTTGAAATAGTTCCTTGGACTTCGTTGCTTCTCCTATCACCAGTTTCAAGAATCACACTTTGATCCCAGAAAAACCCTCTTGGAGCGAATTCTACCCTAGAGATATGTAATTTGAATAGATTCCTTCAACATGAAATTCCGTGTTCCGTACATGTTACATGCATGACGGATTCGACATACATGCATTCCTGAGTTGTGAGCATGTGGATTACTGATTTTTCATCCTCTATCAAAGGAATAATTTCATATAGACTCGTGTACACATTTTCACAAGCTTTCCCTAACACAAGTTTCGAATTCGTTCATTTTTCACAGAAGAATACTTCTGGAGTGTATTCAACCTATTAGATATATAATTTACATGAATTCCATCAACATGGCATTCCGGGTTCCGTACATGATACATGCATGACGGATTCGAGAAACATGCGTTTCTGAGTTGTGAGCATGTGGACTAGTGAACTTTCATCCACCAAAGAAGGCATATATTACACTTTGAAATATTTACTCTGACTTCATAAGTTTTTTGTATGACGAGGTTCTAAAATCGGATATTTGGCAGTAGAAAACTCTCTTTGAGCGAATTCTCACCAATACACATGTAATTTACATTGTTTACATAACCATGGCATTCCGTATTCCGAACATGTTTCATGCATCACGGATTCCTCAAACATGCATTTCTGAGCTGTGAACATGCGCATGACAGATGTTTCAACCACCAAACAAGTTACTTATGCACTTTGAAATAGTTCCTTGGACTTCGTTGCTTCTCCTATCACCAGTTTCATGAATCACACTTTGATCCCAGAAAAACCCTCTTGGAGCGAATTCTACCCTAGAGATATGTAATTTGAATAGATTCCTTCAACATGATATTCCGTGTTCCGTACATGTTACATGCATGACGGATTCGACAAACATGCATTCCTGAGTTGTGAGCATGTGGATTACTGATTTTTCATCCTCTATCAAAGGAATAATTTCATATAGACTCGTGTACACATTTTCACAAGCTTTCCCTAACACAAGTTTCGAATTCATTCATTTTTCACAGAAGAATACTTCTGGAGTGTATTCAACCTAATAGATATATAATTTACATGAATTCCATCAACATGGAATTCCGGGTTCCGTACATGATACATGCATGACGGATTCGAGAAACATGCTTTTCTGAGTTGTGAGCATGTGGACTAGTGAACTTTCATCCACCAAAGAAGTCATATATTACACTTTGAAATATTTACTCTGACTTCATAAGTTTTTTGTATCACCAGGTTCTAAAATCGGATATTTGGCAGTAGAAAACTCTCTTTGAGCGAATTCTCACCAATACACATGTAATTTACATTGTTTATATAACCATGGCATTCCGTATTCCGAACATGTTTCATGCATCACGGATTCCTCAAACATGCATTTCTGAGCTGTGAACATGCGCATGACAGATGTTTCAACCACCAAACAAGTTACTTATGCACTTTGAAATAGTTCCTTGGACTTCGTTGCTTCTCCTATCACCAGTTTCAAGAATCACACTTTGATCCCAGAAAAACCCTCTTGGAGTGAATTCTACCCTAGAGATATGTAATTTGAATAGATTCCTTCAACATGAAATTCCGTGTTCCGTACATGTTACATGCATGACGGATTCGACATACATGCATTCCTGAGTTGTGACCATGTGGATTACTGATTTTTCATCCTCTATAAAAGGAATAATTTCATATAGACTCGTGTACACATTTTCACAAGCTTTCCCTAACACAAGTTTCGAATTCGTTCATTTTTCACAGAAGAATACTTCTGGAGTGTATTCAACCTAATAGATATATAATTTACATGAATTCCATCAACATGGCATTCCGGGTTCCGTACATGATACATGCATGACGGATTCGAGAAACATGCGTTTCTGAGTTGTGAGCATGTGGATTAGTGAACTTTCATCCACCAAAGAAGGCATATATTACACTTTGAAATATTTACTCTGACTTCATAAGTTTTTTGTATCACCAGGTTCTAAAATCGGACATTTGGCAGTAGAAAACACTCTTTGAGCGAATTCTCACCAATACACATGTAATTTACATTGTTTACATAACCATGGCATTCCGTATTCCGAACATGTTTCATGCATCACGGATTCCTCAAACATGCATTTCTGAGCTGTGAACATGCGCATGACAGATGTTTCAACCACCAAACAAGTTACTTATGCACTTTGAAATAGTTCCTTGGACTTCGTTGCTTCTCCTATCACCAGTTTCAAGAATCACACTTTGATCCCAGAAAAACCCTCTTGGAGCGAATTCTACCCTAGAGATATGTAATTTGAATAGATTCCTTCAACATGATATTCCGTGTTCCGTACATGTTACATGCATGACGGATTCGACATACATGCATTCCTGAGTTGTGAGCATGTGGATTACTGATTTTTCATCCTCTATAAAAGGAATAATTTCATATAGACTCGTGTACACATTTTCACAAGCTTTCCCTAACACAAGTTTCGAATTCGTTCATTTTTCACAGAAGAATACTTCTGGAGTGTATTCAACCTATTAGATATATAATTTACATGAATTCCATCAACATGGCATTCCGGGTTCCGTACATGATACATGCATGACGGATTCGAGAAACATGCGTTTCTGAGTTGTGAGCATGTGGACTAGTGAACTTTCATCCACCAAAGAAGGCATATATTACACTTTGAAATATTTACTCTGACTTCATAAGTTTTTTGTATGACGAGGTTCTAAAATCGGATATTTGGCAGTAGAAAACTCTCTTTGAGCGAATTCTCACCAATACACATGTAATTTACATTGTTTACATAACCATGGCATTCCGTATTCCGAACATGTTTCATGCATCACGGATTCCTCAAACATGCATTTCTGAGCTGTGAACATGCGCATGACAGATGTTTCAACCACCAAACAAGTTACTTATGCACTTTGAAATAGTTCCTTGGACTTCGTTGCTTCTCCTATCACCAGTTTCAAGAATCACACTTTGATCCCAGAAAAACCCTCTTGGAGTGAATTCTACCCTAGAGATATGTAATTTGAATAGATTCCTTCAACATGAAATTCCGTGTTCCGTACATGTTACATGCATGACGGATTCGACATACATGCATTCCTGAGTTGTGAGCATGTGGATTACTGATTTTTCATCCTCTATAAAAGGAATAATTTCATATAGACTCGTGTACACATTTTCACAAGCTTTCCCTAACACAAGTTTCGAATTCGTTCATTTTTCACATAAGAATACTTCTGGAGTGTATTCAACCTAATAGATATATAATTTACATGAATTCCATCAACATGGCATTCCGGGTTCCGTACATGATACATGCATGACGGATTCGAGAAACATGCGTTTGTGAGTTGTGAGCATGTGGATTAGTGAACTTTCATCCACCAAAGAAGGCATATATTACACTTTGAAATATTTACTCTGACTTCATAAGTTTTTTGTATCACCAGGTTCTAAAATCGGACATTTGGCAGTAGAAAACACTCTTTGAGCGAATTCTCACCAATACACATGTAATTTACATTGTTTACATAACCATGGCATTCCGTATTCCGAACATGTTTCATGCATCACGGATTCCTCAAACATGCATTTCTGAGCTGTGAACATGCGCATGACAGATGTTTCAACCACCAAACAAGTTACTTATGCACTTTGAAATAGTTCCTTGGACTTCGTTGCTTCTCCTATCACCAGTTTCAAGAATCACACTTTGATCCCAGAAAAACCCTCTTGGAGCGAATTCTACCCTAGAGATATGTAATTTGAATAGATTCCTTCAACATGAAATTCCGTGTTCCGTACATGTTACATGCATGACGGATTCGACATACATGCATTCCTGAGTTGTGAGCATGTGGATTACTGATTTTTCATCCTCTATCAAAGGAATAATTTCATATAGACTCGTGTACACATTTTCACAAGCTTTCCCTAACACAAGTTTCGAATTCGTTCATTTTTCACAGAAGAATACTTCTGGAGTGTATTCAACCTATTAGATATATAATTTACATGAATTCCATCAACATGGCATTCCGGGTTCCGTACATGATACATGCATGACGGATTCGAGAAACATGCGTTTCTGAGTTGTGAGCATGTGGACTAGTGAACTTTCATCCACCAAAGAAGGCATATATTACACTTTGAAATATTTACTCTGACTTCATAAGTTTTTTGTATGACGAGGTTCTAAAATCGGATATTTGGCAGTAGAAAACTCTCTTTGAGCGAATTCTCACCAATACACATGTAATTTACATTGTTTACATAACCATGGCATTCCGTATTCCGAACATGTTTCATGCATCACGGATTCCTCAAACATGCATTTCTGAGCTGTGAACATGCGCATGACAGATGTTTCAACCACCAAACAAGTTACTTATGCACTTTGAAATAGTTCCTTGGACTTCGTTGCTTCTCCTATCACCAGTTTCAAGAATCACACTTTGATCCCAGAAAAACCCTCTTGGAGTGAATTCTACCCTAGAGATATGTAATTTGAATAGATTCCTTCAACATGAAATTCCGTGTTCCGTACATGTTACATGCATGACGGATTCGACATACATGCATTCCTGAGTTGTGACCATGTGGATTACTGATTTTTCATCCTCTATAAAAGGAATAATTTCATATAGACTCGTGTACACATTTTCACAAGCTTTCCCTAACACAAGTTTCGAATTCGTTCATTTTTCACAGAAGAATACTTCTGGAGTGTATTCAACCTAATAGATATATAATTTACATGAATTCCATCAACATGGCATTCCGGGTTCCGTACATGATACATGCATGACGGATTCGAGAAACATGCGTTTGTGAGTTGTGAGCATGTGGATTAGTGAACTTTCATCCACCAAAGAAGGCATATATTACACTTTGAAATATTTACTCTGACTTCATAAGTTTTTTGTATCACCAGGTTCTAAAATCGGACATTTGGCAGTAGAAAACACTCTTTGAGCGAATTCTCACCAATACACATGTAATTTACATTGTTTACATAACCATGGCATTCCGTATTCCGAACATGTTTCATGCATCACGGATTCCTCAAACATGCATTTCTGAGCTGTGAACATGCGCATGACAGATGTTTCAACCACCAAACAAGTTACTTATGCACTTTGAAATAGTTCCTTGGACTTCGTTGCTTCTCCTATCACCAGTTTCAAGAATCACACTTTGATCCCAGAAAAACCCTCTTGGAGCGAATTCTACCCTAGAGATATGTAATTTGAATAGATTCCTTCAACATGAAATTCCGTGTTCCGTACATGTTACATGCATGACGGATTCGACATACATGCATTCCTGAGTTGTGAGCATGTGGATTACTGATTTTTCATCCTCTATCAAAGGAATAATTTCATATAGACTCGTGTACACATTTTCACAAGCTTTCCCTAACACAAGTTTCGAATTCGTTCATTTTTCACAGAAGAATACTTCTGGAGTGTATTCAACCTATTAGATATATAATTTACATGAATTCCATCAACATGGCATTCCGGGTTCCGTACATGATACATGCATGACGGATTCGAGAAACATGCGTTTCTGAGTTGTGAGCATGTGGACTAGTGAACTTTCATCCACCAAAGAAGGCATATATTACACTTTGAAATATTTACTCTGACTTCATAAGTTTTTTGTATGACGAGGTTCTAAAATCGGATATTTGGCAGTAGAAAACTCTCTTTGAGCGAATTCTCACCAATACACATGTAATTTACATTGTTTACATAACCATGGCATTCCGTATTCCGAACATGTTTCATGCATCACGGATTCCTCAAACATGCATTTCTGAGCTGTGAACATGCGCATGACAGATGTTTCAACCACCAAACAAGTTACTTATGCACTTTGAAATAGTTCCTTGGACTTCGTTGCTTCTCCTATCACCAGTTTCAAGAATCACACTTTGATCCCAGAAAAACCCTCTTGGAGTGAATTCTACCCTAGAGATATGTAATTTGAATAGATTCCTTCAACATGAAATTCCGTGTTCCGTACATGTTACATGCATGACGGATTCGACATACATGCATTCCTGAGTTGTGACCATGTGGATTACTGATTTTTCATCCTCTATAAAAGGAATAATTTCATATAGACTCGTGTACACATTTTCACAAGCTTTCCCTAACACAAGTTTCGAATTCGTTCATTTTTCACAGAAGAATACTTCTGGAGTGTATTCAACCTAATAGATATATAATTTACATGAATTCCATCAACATGGCATTCCGGGTTCCGTACATGATACATGCATGACGGATTCGAGAAACATGCGTTTGTGAGTTGTGAGCATGTGGATTAGTGAACTTTCATCCACCAAAGAAGGCATATATTACACTTTGAAATATTTACTCTGACTTCATAAGTTTTTTGTATCACCAGGTTCTAAAATCGGACATTTGCCAGTAGAAAACACTCTTTGAGCGAATTCTCACCAATACACATGTAATTTACATTGTTTACATAACCATGGCATTCCGTATTCCGAACATGTTTCATGCATCACGGATTCCTCAAACATGCATTTCTGAGCTGTGAACATGCGCATGACAGATGTTTCAACCACCAAACAAGTTACTTATGCACTTTGAAATAGTTCCTTGGACTTCGTTGCTTCTCCTATCACCAGTTTCAAGAATCACACTTTGATCCCAGAAAAACCCTCTTGGAGCGAATTCTACCCTAGAGATATGTAATTTGAATAGATTCCTTCAACATGAAATTCCGTGTTCCGTACATGTTACATGCATGACGGATTCGACATACATGCATTCCTGAGTTGTGAGCATGTGGATTACTGATTTTTCATCCTCTATCAAAGGAATAATTTCATATAGACTCGTGTACACATTTTCACAAGCTTTCCCTAACACAAGTTTCGAATTCGTTCATTTTTCACAGAAGAATACTTCTGGAGTGTATTCAACCTATTAGATATATAATTTACATGAATTCCATCAACATGGCATTCCGGGTTCCGTACATGATACATGCATGACGGATTCGAGAAACATGCGTTTCTGAGTTGTGAGCATGTGGACTAGTGAACTTTCATCCACCAAAGAAGGCATATATTACACTTTGAAATATTTACTCTGACTTCATAAGTTTTTTGTATGACGAGGTTCTAAAATCGGATATTTGGCAGTAGAAAACTCTCTTTGAGCGAATTCTCACCAATACACATGTAATTTACATTGTTTACATAACCATGGCATTCCGTATTCCGAACATGTTTCATGCATCACGGATTCCTCAAACATGCATTTCTGAGCTGTGAACATGCGCATGACAGATGTTTCAACCACCAAACAAGTTACTTATGCACTTTGAAATAGTTCCTTGGACTTCGTTGCTTCTCCTATCACCAGTTTCAAGAATCACACTTTGATCCCAGAAAAACCCTCTTGGAGTGAATTCTACCCTAGAGATATGTAATTTGAATAGATTCCTTCAACATGAAATTCCGTGTTCCGTACATGTTACATGCATGACGGATTCGACATACATGCATTCCTGAGTTGTGAGCATGTGGATTACTGATTTTTCATCCTCTATAAAAGGAATAATTTCATATAGACTCGTGTACACATTTTCACAAGCTTTCCCTAACACAAGTTTCGAATTCGTTCATTTTTCACAGAAGAATACTTCTGGAGTGTATTCAACCTAATAGATATATAATTTACATGAATTCCATCAACATGGCATTCCGGGTTCCGTACATGATACATGCATGACGGATTCGAGAAACATGCGTTTCTGAGTTGTGAGCATGTGGATTAGTGAACTTTCATCCACCAAAGAAGGCATATATTACACTTTGAAATATTTACTCTGACTTCATAAGTTTTTTGTATCACCAGGTTCTAAAATCGGACATTTGGCAGTAGAAAACACTCTTTGAGCGAATTCTCACCAATACACATGTAATGTACATTGTTTACATAACCATGGCATTCCGTATTCCGAACATGTTTCATGCATCACGGATTCCTCAAACATGCATTTCTGAGCTGTGAACATGCGCATGACAGATGTTTCAACCACCAAACAAGTTACTTATGCACTTTGAAATATTTCCTTGGACTTCGTTGCTTCTCCTATCACCAGTTTCAAGAATCACACTTTGATCCCAGAAAAACCCTCTTGGAGCGAATTCTACCCTAGAGATATGTAACTTGAATAGATTCCTTCAACATGATATTCCGTGTTCCGTACATGTTACATGCATGACGGATTCGACAAACATGCATTCCTGAGTTGTCAGCATGTGGATTACTGATTTTTCATCCTCTATAAAAGGAATAATTTCATATAGACTCGTGTACACATTTTCACAAGCTTTCCCTAACACAAGTTTCGAATTCGTTCATTTTTCACAGAAGAATACTTCTGGAGTGTATTCAACCTAATAGATATATAATTTACATGAATTCCATCAACATGGCATTCCGGGTTCCGTACATGATACATGCATGACGGATTCGAGAAACATGCGTTTCTGAGTTGTGAGCATGTGGACTAGTGAACTTTCATCCACCAAAGAAGGCATATATTACACTTTGAAATATTTACTCTGACTTCATAAGTTTTTTGTATCACCAGGTTCTAAAATCGGATATTTGGCAGTAGAAAACACTCTTTGAGCGAATTCTCACCAATACACATGTAATTTACATTGTTTACATAACCATGGCATTCCGTATTCCGAACATGTTTCATGCATCACGGATTCCTCAATCATGAATTTCTGAGCTGTGAACATGCGCATGACAGATGTTTCAACCACCAAACAAGTTACTTATGCACTTTGAAATAGTTCCTTGGACTTCGTTGCTTCTCCTATCACCAGTTTCAAGAATCACACTTTGATCCCAGAAAAACCCTCTTGGAGCGAATTCTACCCTAGAGATATGTAATTTGAATAGATTCCTTCAACATGATATTCCATGTTCCGTACATGTTACATGCATGACGGATTCGACATACATGCATTCCTGAGTTGTGACCATGTGGATTACTGATTTTTCATCCTCTATAAAAGGAATAATTTCATATAGACTTGTGTACACATTTTCACAAGCTTTCCCTAACACAAGTTTCGAATTCGTTCATTTTTCACAGAAGAATACTTCTGCAGTGTATTCAACCTAATAGATATATAATTTACATGAATTCCATCAACATGGCATTCCGGGTTCCGTACATGATACATGCATGACGGATTCGAGAAACATGCGTTTCTGAGTTGTGAGCATGTGGATTAGTGAACTTTCATCCACCAAAGAAGGCATATATTACACTTTGAAATATTTACTCTGACTTCATAAGTTTTTTGTATCACCAGGTTCTAAAATCGGACATTTGGCAGTAGAAAACACTCTTTGAGCGAATTCTCACCAATACACATGTAATTTACATTGTTTACATAACCATGGCATTCCGTATTCCGAACATGTTTCATGCATCACGGATTCCTCAAACATGCATTTCTGAGCTGTGAACATGCGCATGACAGATGTTTCAACCACCAAACAAGTTACTTATGCACTTTGAAATAGTTCCTTGGACTTCGTTGCTTCTCCTATCACCAGTTTCAAGAATCACACTTTGATCCCAGAAAAACCCTCTTGTAGCGAATTCTACACTAGAGATATGTAATTTTAATAGATTCCTTCAACATGATATTCCGTGTTCCGTACATGTTACATGCATGACGGATTCGACAAACATGCATTCCTGAGTTGTCAGCATGTGGATTACTGATTTTTCATCCTCTATAAAAGGAATAATTTCATATAGACTCGTGTACCCATTTTCACAATCTTTCCCTAACACAAGTTTCGAATTCGTTCATTTTTCACAGAAGAATACTTCTGGAGTGTATTCAACCTAATAGATGTATAATTTACATGAATTCCATCAACATGGCATTCCGGGTTCCGTACATGATACATGCATGACGGATTCGAGAAACATGCGTTTCTGAGTTGTGAGCATGTGGATTAGTGAACTTTCATCCACCAAAGAAGGCATATATTACACTTTGAAATATTTACTCTGACTTCATAAGTTTTTTGTATCACCAGGTTCTAAAATCGGACATTTGGCAGTAGAAAACACTCTTTGAGCGAATTCTCACCAATACACATGTAATTTACATTGTTTACATAACCATGGCATTCCGTATTCCGAACATGTTTCATGCATCACGGATTCCTCAAACATGCATTTCTGAGCTGTGAACATGCGCATGACAGATGTTTCAACCACCAAACAAGTTACTTATGCACTTTGAAATAGTTCCTTGGACTTCGTTGCTTCTCCTATCACCAGTTTCAAGAATCACACTTTGATCCCAGAAAAACCCTCTTGGAGCGAATTCTACCCTAGAGATATGTAATTTGAATAGATTCCTTCAACATGAAATTCCGTGTTCCGTACATGTTACATGCATGACGGATTCGACATACATGCATTCCTGAGTTGTGAGCATGTGGATTACTGATTTTTCATCCTCTATCAAAGGAATAATTTCATATAGACTCGTGTACACATTTTCACAAGCTTTCCCTAACACAAGTTTCGAATTCGTTCATTTTTCACAGAAGAATACTTCTGGAGTGTATTCAACCTATTAGATATATAATTTACATGAATTCCATCAACATGGCATTCCGGGTTCCGTACATGATACATGCATGACGGATTCGAGAAACATGCGTTTCTGAGTTGTGAGCATGTGGACTAGTGAACTTTCATCCACCAAAGAAGGCATATATTACACTTTGAAATATTTACTCTGACTTCATAAGTTTTTTGTATGACGAGGTTCTAAAATCGGATATTTGGCAGTAGAAAACTCTCTTTGAGCGAATTCTCACCAATACACATGTAATTTACATTGTTTACATAACCATGGCATTCCGTATTCCGAACATGTTTCATGCATCACGGATTCCTCAAACATGCATTTCTGAGCTGTGAACATGCGCATGACAGATGTTTCAACCACCAAACAAGTTACTTATGCACTTTGAAATAGTTCCTTGGACTTCGTTGCTTCTCCTATCACCAGTTTCAAGAATCACACTTTGATCCCAGAAAAACCCTCTTGGAGTGAATTCTACCCTAGAGATATGTAATTTGAATAGATTCCTTCAACATGAAATTCCGTGTTCCGTACATGTTACATGCATGACGGATTCGACATACATGCATTCCTGAGTTGTGAGCATGTGGATTACTGATTTTTCATCCTCTATAAAAGGAATAATTTCATATAGACTCGTGTACACATTTTCACAAGCTTTCCCTAACACAAGTTTCGAATTCGTTCATTTTTCACAGAAGAATACTTCTGGAGTGTATTCAACCTAATAGATATATAATTTACATGAATTCCATCAACATGGCATTCCGGGTTCCGTACATGATACATGCATGACGGATTCGAGAAACATGCGTTTCTGAGTTGTGAGCATGTGGATTAGTGAACTTGCATCCACCAAAGAAGGCATATATTACACTTTGAAATATTTACTCTGACTTCATAAGTTTTTTGTATCACCAGGTTCTAAAATCGGACATTTGGCAGTAGAAAACACTCTTTGAGCGAATTCTCACCAATACACATGTAATTTACATTGTTTACATAACCATGGCATTCCGTATTCCGAACATGTTTCATGCATCACGGATTCCTCAAACATGCATTTCTGAGCTGTGAACATGCGCATGACAGATGTTTCAACCACCAAACAAGTTACTTATGCACTTTGAAATATTTCCTTGGACTTCGTTGCTTCTCCTATCACCAGTTTCAAGAATCACACTTTGATCCCAGAAAAACCCTCTTGGAGCGAATTCTACCCTAGAGATATGTAACTTGAATAGATTTCTTCAACATGATATTCCGTGTTCCGTACATGTTACATGCATGACGGATTCGACAAACATGCATTCCTGAGTTGTCAGCATGTGGATTACTGATTTTTCATCCTCTATAAAAGGAATAATTTCATATAGACTCGTGTACCCATTTTCAAAAGCTTTCCCTAACACAAGTTTCGAATTCGTTCATTTTTCACAGAAGAATACTTCTGGAGTGTATTCAACCTAATAGATGTATAATTTACATGAATTCCATCAACATGGCATTCCGGGTTCCGTACATGATACATGCATGACGGATTCGAGAAACATGCGTTTCTGAGTTGTGAGCATGTGGATTAGTGAACTTTCATCCACCAAAGAAGGCATATATTACACTTTGAAATATTTACTCTGACTTCATAAGTTTTTTGTATCACCAGGTTCTAAAATCGGACATTTGGCAGTAGAAAACACTCTTTGAGCGAATTCTCACCAATACACATGTAATTTACATTGTTTACATAACCATGGCATTCCGTATTCCGAACATGTTTCATGCATCACGGATTCCTCAATCATGAATTTCTGAGCTGTGAACATGCGCATGACAGATGTTTCAACCACCAAACAAGTTACTTATGCACTTTGAAATAGTTCCTTGGACTTCGTTGCTTCTCCTATCACCAGTTTCAAGAATCACACTTTGATCCCAGAAAAACCCTCTTGGAGCGAATTCTACCCTAGAGATATGTAATTTGAATAGATTCCTTCAACATGATATTCCATGTTCCGTACATGTTACATGCATGACGGATTCGACATACATGCATTCCTGAGTTGTGACCATGTGGATTACTGATTTTTCATCCTCTATAAAAGGAATAATTTCATATAGACTTGTGTACACATTTTCACAAGCTTTCCCTAACACAAGTTTCGAATTCGTTCATTTTTCACAGAAGAATACTTCTGCAGTGTATTCAACCTAATAGATATATAATTTACATGAATTCCATCAACATGGCATTCCGGGTTCCGTACATGATACATGCATGACGGATTCGAGAAACATGCGTTTCTGAGTTGTGAGCATGTGGATTAGTGAACTTTCATCCACCAAAGAAGGCATATATTACACTTTGAAATATTTACTCTGACTTCATAAGTTTTTTGTATCACCAGGTTCTAAAATCGGACATTTGGCAGTAGAAAACACTCTTTGAGCGAATTCTCACCAATACACATGTAATTTACATTGTTTACATAACCATGGCATTCCGTATTCCGAACATGTTTCATGCATCACGGATTCCTCAAACATGCATTTCTGAGCTGTGAACATGCGCATGACAGATGTTTCAACCACCAAACAAGTTACTTATGCACTTTGAAATAGTTCCTTGGACTTCGTTGCTTCTCCTATCACCAGTTTCAAGAATCACACTTTGATCCCAGAAAAACCCTCTTGGAGCGAATTCTACCCTAGAGATATGTAATTTGAATAGATTCCTTCAACATGAAATTCCGTGTTCCGTACATGTTACATGCATGACGGATTCGACATACATGCATTCCTGAGTTGTGAGCATGTGGATTACTGATTTTTCATCCTCTATCAAAGGAATAATTTCATATAGACTCGTGTACACATTTTCACAAGCTTTCCCTAACACAAGTTTCGAATTCGTTCATTTTTCACAGAAGAATACTTCTGGAGTGTATTCAACCTATTAGATATATAATTTACATGAATTCCATCAACATGGCATTCCGGGTTCCGTACATGATACATGCATGACGGATTCGAGAAACATGCGTTTCTGAGTTGTGAGCATGTGGACTAGTGAACTTTCATCCACCAAAGAAGGCATATATTACACTTTGAAATATTTACTCTGACTTCATAAGTTTTTTGTATGACGAGGTTCTAAAATCGGATATTTGGCAGTAGAAAACTCTCTTTGAGCGAATTCTCACCAATACACATGTAATTTACATTGTTTACATAACCATGGCATTCCGTATTCCGAACATGTTTCATGCATCACGGATTCCTCAAACATGCATTTCTGAGCTGTGAACATGCGCATGACAGATGTTTCAACCACCAAACAAGTTACTTATGCACTTTGAAATAGTTCCTTGGACTTCGTTGCTTCTCCTATCACCAGTTTCAAGAATCACACTTTGATCCCAGAAAAACCCTCTTGGAGTGAATTCTACCCTAGAGATATGTAATTTGAATAGATTCCTTCAACATGAAATTCCGTGTTCCGTACATGTTACATGCATGACGGATTCGACATACATGCATTCCTGAGTTGTGACCATGTGGATTACTGATTTTTCATCCTCTATAAAAGGAATAATTTCATATAGACTCGTGTACACATTTTCACAAGCTTTCCCTAACACAAGTTTCGAATTCGTTCATTTTTCACAGAAGAATACTTCTGGAGTGTATTCAACCTAATAGATATATAATTTACATGAATTCCATCAACATGGCATTCCGGGTTCCGTACATGATACATGCATGACGGATTCGAGAAACATGCGTTTGTGAGTTGTGAGCATGTGGATTAGTGAACTTTCATCCACCAAAGAAGGCATATATTACACTTTGAAATATTTACTCTGACTTCATAAGTTTTTTGTATCACCAGGTTCTAAAATCGGACATTTGGCAGTAGAAAACACTCTTTGAGCGAATTCTCACCAATACACATGTAATTTACATTGTTTACATAACCATGGCATTCCGTATTCCGAACATGTTTCATGCATCACGGATTCCTCAAACATGCATTTCTGAGCTGTGAACATGCGCATGACAGATGTTTCAACCACCAAACAAGTTACTTATGCACTTTGAAATAGTTCCTTGGACTTCGTTGCTTCTCCTATCACCAGTTTCAAGAATCACACTTTGATCCCAGAAAAACCCTCTTGGAGCGAATTCTACCCTAGAGATATGTAATTTGAATAGATTCCTTCAACATGAAATTCCGTGTTCCGTACATGTTACATGCATGACGGATTCGACATACATGCATTCCTGAGTTGTGAGCATGTGGATTACTGATTTTTCATCCTCTATCAAAGGAATAATTTCATATAGACTCGTGTACACATTTTCACAAGCTTTCCCTAACACAAGTTTCGAATTCGTTCATTTTTCACAGAAGAATACTTCTGGAGTGTATTCAACCTATTAGATATATAATTTACATGAATTCCATCAACATGGCATTCCGGGTTCCGTACATGATACATGCATGACGGATTCGAGAAACATGCGTTTCTGAGTTGTGAGCATGTGGACTAGTGAACTTTCATCCACCAAAGAAGGCATATATTACACTTTGAAATATTTACTCTGACTTCATAAGTTTTTTGTATGACGAGGTTCTAAAATCGGATATTTGGCAGTAGAAAACTCTCTTTGAGCGAATTCTCACCAATACACATGTAATTTACATTGTTTACATAACCATGGCATTCCGTATTCCGAACATGTTTCATGCATCACGGATTCCTCAAACATGCATTTCTGAGCTGTGAACATGCGCATGACAGATGTTTCAACCACCAAACAAGTTACTTATGCACTTTGAAATAGTTCCTTGGACTTCGTTGCTTCTCCTATCACCAGTTTCAAGAATCACACTTTGATCCCAGAAAAACCCTCTTGGAGTGAATTCTACCCTAGAGATATGTAATTTGAATAGATTCCTTCAACATGAAATTCCGTGTTCCGTACATGTTACATGCATGACGGATTCGACATACATGCATTCCTGAGTTGTGACCATGTGGATTACTGATTTTTCATCCTCTATAAAAGGAATAATTTCATATAGACTCGTGTACACATTTTCACAAGCTTTCCCTAACACAAGTTTCGAATTCGTTCATTTTTCACAGAAGAATACTTCTGGAGTGTATTCAACCTAATAGATATATAATTTACATGAATTCCATCAACATGGCATTCCGGGTTCCGTACATGATACATGCATGACGGATTCGAGAAACATGCGTTTCTGAGTTGTGAGCATGTGGATTAGTGAACTTTCATCCACCAAAGAAGGCATATATTACACTTTGAAATATTTACTCTGACTTCATAAGTTTTTTGTATCACCAGGTTCTAAAATCGGACATTTGGCAGTAGAAAACACTCTTTGAGCGAATTCTCACCAATACACATGTAATTTACATTGTTTACATAACCATGGCATTCCGTATTCCGAACATGTTTCATGCATCACGGATTCCTCAAACATGCATTTCTGAGCTGTGAACATGCGCATGACAGATGTTTCAACCACCAAACAAGTTACTTATGCACTTTGAAATATTTCCTTGGACTTCGTTGCTTCTCCTATCACCAGTTTCAAGAATCACACTTTGATCCCAGAAAAACCCTCTTGGAGCGAATTCTACCCTAGAGATATGTAACTTGAATAGATTCCTTCAACATGATATTCCGTGTTCCGTACATGTTACATGCATGACGGATTCGACAAACATGCATTCCTGAGTTGTCAGCATGTGGATTACTGATTTTTCATCCTCTATAAAAGGAATAATTTCATATAGACTCGTGTACACATTTTCACAAGCTTTCCCTAACACAAGTTTCGAATTCGTTCATTTTTCACAGAAGAATACTTCTGGAGTGTATTCAACCTAATAGATGTATAATTTACATGAATTCCATCAACATGGCATTCCGGGTTCCGTACATGATACATGCATGACGGATTCGAGAAACATGCGTTTCTGAGTTGTGAGCATGTGGATTAGTGAACTTTCATCCACCAAAGAAGGCATATATTACACTTTGAAATATTTACTCTGACTTCATAAGTTTTTTGTATCACCAGGTTCTAAAATCGGACATTTGGCAGTAGAAAACACTCTTTGAGCGAATTCTCACCAATACACATGTAATTTACATTGTTTACATAACCATGGCATTCCGTATTCCGAACATGTTTCATGCATCACGGATTCCTCAATCATGAATTTCTGAGCTGTGAACATGCGCATGACAGATGTTTCAACCACCAAACAAGTTACTTATGCACTTTGAAATAGTTCCTTGGACTTCGTTGCTTCTCCTATCACCAGTTTCAAGAATCACACTTTGATCCCAGAAAAACCCTCTTGGAGCGAATTCTACCCTAGAGATATGTAATTTGAATAGATTCCTTCAACATGATATTCCATGTTCCGTACATGTTACATGCATGACGGATTCGACATACATGCATTCCTGAGTTGTGACCATGTGGATTACTGATTTTTCATCCTCTATAAAAGGAATAATTTCATATAGACTTGTGTACACATTTTCACAAGCTTTCCCTAACACAAGTTTCGAATTCGTTCATTTTTCACAGAAGAATACTTCTGCAGTGTATTCAACCTAATAGATATATAATTTACATGAATTCCATCAACATGGCATTCCGGGTTCCGTACATGATACATGCATGACGGATTCGAGAAACATGCGTTTCTGAGTTGTGAGCATGTGGATTAGTGAACTTTCATCCACCAAAGAAGGCATATATTACACTTTGAAATATTTACTCTGACTTCATAAGTTTTTTGTATCACCAGGTTCTAAAATCGGACATTTGGCAGTAGAAAACACTCTTTGAGCGAATTCTCACCAATACACATGTAATTTACATTGTTTACATAACCATGGCATTCCGTATTCCGAACATGTTTCATGCATCACGGATTCCTCAAACATGCATTTCTGAGCTGTGAACATGCGCATGACAGATGTTTCAACCACCAAACAAGTTACTTATGCACTTTGAAATAGTTCCTTGGACTTCGTTGCTTCTCCTATCACCAGTTTCAAGAATCACACTTTGATCCCAGAAAAACCCTCTTGGAGCGAATTCTACCCTAGAGATATGTAATTTGAATAGATTCCTTCAACATGAAATTCCGTGTTCCGTACATGTTACATGCATGACGGATTCGACATACATGCATTCCTGAGTTGTGAGCATGTGGATTACTGATTTTTCATCCTCTATCAAAGGAATAATTTCATATAGACTCGTGTACACATTTTCACAAGCTTTCCCTAACACAAGTTTCGAATTCGTTCATTTTTCACAGAAGAATACTTCTGGAGTGTATTCAACCTATTAGATATATAATTTACATGAATTCCATCAACATGGCATTCCGGGTTCCGTACATGATACATGCATGACGGATTCGAGAAACATGCGTTTCTGAGTTGTGAGCATGTGGACTAGTGAACTTTCATCCACCAAAGAAGGCATATATTACACTTTGAAATATTTACTCTGACTTCATAAGTTTTTTGTATGACGAGGTTCTAAAATCGGATATTTGGCAGTAGAAAACTCTCTTTGAGCGAATTCTCACCAATACACATGTAATTTACATTGTTTACATAACCATGGCATTCCGTATTCCGAACATGTTTCATGCATCACGGATTCCTCAAACATGCATTTCTGAGCTGTGAACATGCGCATGACAGATGTTTCAACCACCAAACAAGTTACTTATGCACTTTGAAATAGTTCCTTGGACTTCGTTGCTTCTCCTATCACCAGTTTCAAGAATCACACTTTGATCCCAGAAAAACCCTCTTGGAGTGAATTCTACCCTAGAGATATGTAATTTGAATAGATTCCTTCAACATGAAATTCCGTGTTCCGTACATGTTACATGCATGACGGATTCGACATACATGCATTCCTGAGTTGTGACCATGTGGATTACTGATTTTTCATCCTCTATAAAAGGAATAATTTCATATAGACTCGTGTACACATTTTCACAAGCTTTCCCTAACACAAGTTTCGAATTCGTTCATTTTTCACAGAAGAATACTTCTGGAGTGTATTCAACCTAATAGATATATAATTTACATGAATTCCATCAACATGGCATTCCGGGTTCCGTACATGATACATGCATGACGGATTCGAGAAACATGCGTTTGTGAGTTGTGAGCATGTGGATTAGTGAACTTTCATCCACCAAAGAAGGCATATATTACACTTTGAAATATTTACTCTGACTTCATAAGTTTTTTGTATCACCAGGTTCTAAAATCGGACATTTGGCAGTAGAAAACACTCTTTGAGCGAATTCTCACCAATACACATGTAATTTACATTGTTTACATAACCATGGCATTCCGTATTCCGAACATGTTTCATGCATCACGGATTCCTCAAACATGCATTTCTGAGCTGTGAACATGCGCATGACAGATGTTTCAACCACCAAACAAGTTACTTATGCACTTTGAAATAGTTCCTTGGACTTCGTTGCTTCTCCTATCACCAGTTTCAAGAATCACACTTTGATCCCAGAAAAACCCTCTTGGAGCGAATTCTACCCTAGAGATATGTAATTTGAATAGATTCCTTCAACATGAAATTCCGTGTTCCGTACATGTTACATGCATGACGGATTCGACATACATGCATTCCTGAGTTGTGAGCATGTGGATTACTGATTTTTCATCCTCTATCAAAGGAATAATTTCATATAGACTCGTGTACACATTTTCACAAGCTTTCCCTAACACAAGTTTCGAATTCGTTCATTTTTCACAGAAGAATACTTCTGGAGTGTATTCAACCTATTAGATATATAATTTACATGAATTCCATCAACATGGCATTCCGGGTTCCGTACATGATACATGCATGACGGATTCGAGAAACATGCGTTTCTGAGTTGTGAGCATGTGGACTAGTGAACTTTCATCCACCAAAGAAGGCATATATTACACTTTGAAATATTTACTCTGACTTCATAAGTTTTTTGTATGACGAGGTTCTAAAATCGGATATTTGGCAGTAGAAAACTCTCTTTGAGCGAATTCTCACCAATACACATGTAATTTACATTGTTTACATAACCATGGCATTCCGTATTCCGAACATGTTTCATGCATCACGGATTCCTCAAACATGCATTTCTGAGCTGTGAACATGCGCATGACAGATGTTTCAACCACCAAACAAGTTACTTATGCACTTTGAAATAGTTCCTTGGACTTCGTTGCTTCTCCTATCACCAGTTTCAAGAATCACACTTTGATCCCAGAAAAACCCTCTTGGAGTGAATTCTACCCTAGAGATATGTAATTTGAATAGATTCCTTCAACATGAAATTCCGTGTTCCGTACATGTTACATGCATGACGGATTCGACATACATGCATTCCTGAGTTGTGACCATGTGGATTACTGATTTTTCATCCTCTATAAAAGGAATAATTTCATATAGACTCGTGTACACATTTTCACAAGCTTTCCCTAACACAAGTTTCGAATTCGTTCATTTTTCACAGAAGAATACTTCTGGAGTGTATTCAACCTAATAGATATATAATTTACATGAATTCCATCAACATGGCATTCCGGGTTCCGTACATGATACATGCATGACGGATTCGAGAAACATGCGTTTCTGAGTTGTGAGCATGTGGATTAGTGAACTTTCATCCACCAAAGAAGGCATATATTACACTTTGAAATATTTACTCTGACTTCATAAGTTTTTTGTATCACCAGGTTCTAAAATCGGACATTTGGCAGTAGAAAACACTCTTTGAGCGAATTCTCACCAATACACATGTAATTTACATTGTTTACATAACCATGGCATTCCGTATTCCGAACATGTTTCATGCATCACGGATTCCTCAAACATGCATTTCTGAGCTGTGAACATGCGCATGACAGATGTTTCAACCACCAAACAAGTTACTTATGCACTTTGAAATATTTCCTTGGACTTCGTTGCTTCTCCTATCACCAGTTTCAAGAATCACACTTTGATCCCAGAAAAACCCTCTTGGAGCGAATTCTACCCTAGAGATATGTAACTTGAATAGATTCCTTCAACATGATATTCCGTGTTCCGTACATGTTACATGCATGACGGATTCGACAAACATGCATTCCTGAGTTGTCAGCATGTGGATTACTGATTTTTCATCCTCTATAAAAGGAATAATTTCATATAGACTCGTGTACACATTTTCACAAGCTTTCCCTAACACAAGTTTCGAATTCGTTCATTTTTCACAGAAGAATACTTCTGGAGTGTATTCAACCTAATAGATATATAATTTACATGAATTCCATCAACATGGCATTCCGGGTTCCGTACATGATACATGCATGACGGATTCGAGAAACATGCGTTTCTGAGTTGTGAGCATGTGGACTAGTGAACTTTCATCCACCAAAGAAGGCATATATTACACTTTGAAATATTTACTCTGACTTCATAAGTTTTTTGTATCACCAGGTTCTAAAATCGGATATTTGGCAGTAGAAAACACTCTTTGAGCGAATTCTCACCAATACACATGTAATTTACATTGTTTACATAACCATGGCATTCCGTATTCCGAACATGTTTCATGCATCACGGATTCCTCAATCATGCATTTCTGAGCTGTGAACATGCGCATGACAGATGTTTCAACCACCAAACAAGTTACTTATGCACTTTGAAATAGTTCCTTGGACTTCGTTGCTTCTCCTATCACCAGTTTCAAGAATCACACTTTGATCCCAGAAAAACCCTCTTGGAGCGAATTCTACCCTAGAGATATGTAATTTGAATAGATTCCTTCAACATGAAATTCCGTGTTCCGTACATGTTACATGCATGACGGATTCGACATACATGCATTCCTGAGTTGTGAGCATGTGGATTACTGATTTTTCATCCTCTATCAAAGGAATAATTTCATATAGACTCGTGTACACATTTTCACAAGCTTTCCCTAACACAAGTTTCGAATTCGTTCATTTTTCACAGAAGAATACTTCTGGAGTGTATTCAACCTATTAGATATATAATTTACATGAATTCCATCAACATGGCATTCCGGGTTCCGTACATGATACATGCATGACGGATTCGAGAAACATGCGTTTCTGAGTTGTGAGCATGTGGACTAGTGAACTTTCATCCACCAAAGAAGGCATATATTACACTTTGAAATATTTACTCTGACTTCATAAGTTTTTTGTATGACGAGGTTCTAAAATCGGATATTTGGCAGTAGAAAACTCTCTTTGAGCGAATTCTCACCAATACACATGTAATTTACATTGTTTACATAACCATGGCATTCCGTATTCCGAACATGTTTCATGCATCACGGATTCCTCAAACATGCATTTCTGAGCTGTGAACATGCGCATGACAGATGTTTCAACCACCAAACAAGTTACTTATGCACTTTGAAATAGTTCCTTGGACTTCGTTGCTTCTCCTATCACCAGTTTCAAGAATCACACTTTGATCCCAGAAAAACCCTCTTGGAGTGAATTCTACCCTAGAGATATGTAATTTGAATAGATTCCTTCAACATGAAATTCCGTGTTCCGTACATGTTACATGCATGACGGATTCGACATACATGCATTCCTGAGTTGTGAGCATGTGGATTACTGATTTTTCATCCTCTATAAAAGGAATAATTTCATATAGACTCGTGTACACATTTTCACAAGCTTTCCCTAACACAAGTTTCGAATTCGTTCATTTTTCACAGAAGAATACTTCTGGAGTGTATTCAACCTAATAGATATATAATTTACATGAATTCCATCAACATGGCATTCCGGGTTCCGTACATGATACATGCATGACGGATTCGAGAAACATGCGTTTCTGAGTTGTGAGCATGTGGATTAGTGAACTTTCATCCACCAAAGAAGGCATATATTACACTTTGAAATATTTACTCTGACTTCATAAGTTTTTTGTATCACCAGGTTCTAAAATCGGACATTTGGCAGTAGAAAACACTCTTTGAGCGAATTCTCACCAATACACATGTAATTTACATTGTTTACATAACCATGGCATTCCGTATTCCGAACATGTTTCATGCATCACGGATTCCTCAAACATGCATTTCTGAGCTGTGAACATGCGCATGACAGATGTTTCAACCACCAAACAAGTTACTTATGCACTTTGAAATATTTCCTTGGACTTCGTTGCTTCTCCTATCACCAGTTTCAAGAATCACACTTTGATCCCAGAAAAACCCTCTTGGAGCGAATTCTACCCTAGAGATATGTAACTTGAATAGATTCCTTCAACATGATATTCCGTGTTCCGTACATGTTACATGCATGACGGATTCGACAAACATGCATTCCTGAGTTGTCAGCATGTGGATTACTGATTTTTCATCCTCTATAAAAGGAATAATTTCATATAGACTCGTGTACACATTTTCACAAGCTTTCCCTAACACAAGTTTCGAATTCGTTCATTTTTCACAGAAGAATACTTCTGGAGTGTATTCAACCTAATAGATATATAATTTACATGAATTCCATCAACATGGCATTCCGGGTTCCGTACATGATACATGCATGACGGATTCGAGAAACATGCGTTTCTGAGTTGTGAGCATGTGGACTAGTGAACTTTCATCCACCAAAGAAGGCATATATTACACTTTGAAATATTTACTCTGACTTCATAAGTTTTTTGTATCACCAGGTTCTAAAATCGGATATTTGGCAGTAGAAAACACTCTTTGAGCGAATTCTCACCAATACACATGTAATTTACATTGTTTACATAACCATGGCATTCCGTATTCCGAACATGTTTCATGCATCACGGATTCCTCAATCATGAATTTCTGAGCTGTGAACATGCGCATGACAGATGTTTCAACCACCAAACAAGTTACTTATGCACTTTGAAATAGTTCCTTGGACTTCGTTGCTTCTCCTATCACCAGTTTCAAGAATCACACTTTGATCCCAGAAAAACCCTCTTGGAGCGAATTCTACCCTAGAGATATGTAATTTGAATAGATTCCTTCAACATGATATTCCATGTTCCGTACATGTTACATGCATGACGGATTCGACATACATGCATTCCTGAGTTGTGACCATGTGGATTACTGATTTTTCATCCTCTATAAAAGGAATAATTTCATATAGACTTGTGTACACATTTTCACAAGCTTTCCCTAACACAAGTTTCGAATTCGTTCATTTTTCACAGAAGAATACTTCTGCAGTGTATTCAACCTAATAGATATATAATTTACATGAATTCCATCAACATGGCATTCCGGGTTCCGTACATGATACATGCATGACGGATTCGAGAAACATGCGTTTCTGAGTTGTGAGCATGTGGATTAGTGAACTTTCATCCACCAAAGAAGGCATATATTACACTTTGAAATATTTACTCTGACTTCATAAGTTTTTTGTATCACCAGGTTCTAAAATCGGACATTTGGCAGTAGAAAACACTCTTTGAGCGAATTCTCACCAATACACATGTAATTTACATTGTTTACATAACCATGGCATTCCGTATTCCGAACATGTTTCATGCATCACGGATTCCTCAAACATGCATTTCTGAGCTGTGAACATGCGCATGACAGATGTTTCAACCACCAAACAAGTTACTTATGCACTTTGAAATAGTTCCTTGGACTTCGTTGCTTCTCCTATCACCAGTTTCAAGAATCACACTTTGATCCCAGAAAAACCCTCTTGTAGCGAATTCTACACTAGAGATATGTAATTTTAATAGATTCCTTCAACATGATATTCCGTGTTCCGTACATAGTTACATGCATGACGGATTCGACAAACATGCATTCCTGAGTTGTCAGCATGTGGATTACTGATTTTTCATCCTCTATAAAAGGAATAATTTCATATAGACTCGTGTACCCATTTTCAAAATCTTTCCCTAACACAAGTTTCGAATTCGTTCATTTTTCACAGAAGAATACTTCTGGAGTGTATTCAACCTAATAGATGTATAATTTACATGAATTCCATCAACATGGCATTCCGGGTTCCGTACATGATACATGCATGACGGATTCGAGAAACATGCGTTTCTGAGTTGTGAGCATGTGGATTAGTGAACTTTCATCCACCAAAGAAGGCATATATTACACTTTGAAATATTTACTCTGACTTCATAAGTTTTTTGTATCACCAGGTTCTAAAATCGGACATTTGGCAGTAGAAAACACTCTTTGAGCGAATTCTCACCAATACACATGTAATTTACATTGTTTACATAACCATGGCATTCCGTATTCCGAACATGTTTCATGCATCACGGATTCCTCAAACATGCATTTCTGAGCTGTGAACATGCGCATGACAGATGTTTCAACCACCAAACAAGTTACTTATGCACTTTGAAATAGTTCCTTGGACTTCGTTGCTTCTCCTATCACCAGTTTCAAGAATCACACTTTGATCCCAGAAAAACCCTCTTGGAGCGAATTCTACCCTAGAGATATGTAATTTGAATAGATTCCTTCAACATGAAATTCCGTGTTCCGTACATGTTACATGCATGACGGATTCGACATACATGCATTCCTGAGTTGTGAGCATGTGGATTACTGATTTTTCATCCTCTATCAAAGGAATAATTTCATATAGACTCGTGTACACATTTTCACAAGCTTTCCCTAACACAAGTTTCGAATTCGTTCATTTTTCACAGAAGAATACTTCTGGAGTGTATTCAACCTATTAGATATATAATTTACATGAATTCCATCAACATGGCATTCCGGGTTCCGTACATGATACATGCATGACGGATTCGAGAAACATGCGTTTCTGAGTTGTGAGCATGTGGACTAGTGAACTTTCATCCACCAAAGAAGGCATATATTACACTTTGAAATATTTACTCTGACTTCATAAGTTTTTTGTATGACGAGGTTCTAAAATCGGATATTTGGCAGTAGAAAACTCTCTTTGAGCGAATTCTCACCAATACACATGTAATTTACATTGTTTACATAACCATGGCATTCCGTATTCCGAACATGTTTCATGCATCACGGATTCCTCAAACATGCATTTCTGAGCTGTGAACATGCGCATGACAGATGTTTCAACCACCAAACAAGTTACTTATGCACTTTGAAATAGTTCCTTGGACTTCGTTGCTTCTCCTATCACCAGTTTCAAGAATCACACTTTGATCCCAGAAAAACCCTCTTGGAGTGAATTCTACCCTAGAGATATGTAATTTGAATAGATTCCTTCAACATGAAATTCCGTGTTCCGTACATGTTACATGCATGACGGATTCGACATACATGCATTCCTGAGTTGTGAGCATGTGGATTACTGATTTTTCATCCTCTATAAAAGGAATAATTTCATATAGACTCGTGTACACATTTTCACAAGCTTTTCCTAACACAAGTTTCGAATTCGTTCATTTTTCACAGAAGAATACTTCTGGAGTGTATTCAACCTAATAGATATATAATTTACATGAATTCCATCAACATGGCATTCCGGGTTCCGTACATGATACATGCATGACGGATTCGAGAAACATGCGTTTCTGAGTTGTGAGCATGTGGATTAGTGAACTTGCATCCACCAAAGAAGGCATATATTACACTTTGAAATATTTACTCTGACTTCATAAGTTTTTTGTATCACCAGGTTCTAAAATCGGACATTTGGCAGTAGAAAACACTCTTTGAGCGAATTCTCACCAATACACATGTAATTTACATTGTTTACATAACCATGGCATTCCGTATTCCGAACATGTTTCATGCATCACGGATTCCTCAAACATGCATTTCTGAGCTGTGAACATGCGCATGACAGATGTTTCAACCACCAAACAAGTTACTTATGCACTTTGAAATATTTCCTTGGACTTCGTTGCTTCTCCTATCACCAGTTTCAAGAATCACACTTTGATCCCAGAAAAACCCTCTTGGAGCGAATTCTACCCTAGAGATATGTAACTTGAATAGATTTCTTCAACATGATATTCCGTGTTCCGTACATGTTACATGCATGACGGATTCGACAAACATGCATTCCTGAGTTGTCAGCATGTGGATTACTGATTTTTCATCCTCTATAAAAGGAATAATTTCATATAGACTCGTGTACCCATTTTCAAAAGCTTTCCCTAACACAAGTTTCGAATTCGTTCATTTTTCACAGAAGAATACTTCTGGAGTGTATTCAACCTAATAGATGTATAATTTACATGAATTCCATCAACATGGCATTCCGGGTTCCGTACATGATACATGCATGACGGATTCGAGAAACATGCGTTTCTGAGTTGTGAGCATGTGGATTAGTGAACTTTCATCCACCAAAGAAGGCATATATTACACTTTGAAATATTTACTCTGACTTCATAAGTTTTTTGTATCACCAGGTTCTAAAATCGGACATTTGGCAGTAGAAAACACTCTTTGAGCGAATTCTCACCAATACACATGTAATTTACATTGTTTACATAACCATGGCATTCCGTATTCCGAACATGTTTCATGCATCACGGATTCCTCAATCATGAATTTCTGAGCTGTGAACATGCGCATGACAGATGTTTCAACCACCAAACAAGTTACTTATGCACTTTGAAATAGTTCCTTGGACTTCGTTGCTTCTCCTATCACCAGTTTCAAGAATCACACTTTGATCCCAGAAAAACCCTCTTGGAGCGAATTCTACCCTAGAGATATGTAATTTGAATAGATTCCTTCAAAATGATATTCCATGTTCCGTACATGTTACATGCATGACGGATTCGACATACATGCATTCCTGAGTTGTGACCATGTGGATTACTGATTTTTCATCCTCTATAAAAGGAATAATTTCATATAGACTTGTGTACACATTTTCACAAGCTTTCCCTAACACAAGTTTCGAATTCGTTCATTTTTCACAGAAGAATACTTCTGGAGTGTATTCAACCTAATAGATATATAATTTACATGAATTCCATCAACATGGCATTCCGGGTTCCGTACATGATACATGCATGACGGATTCGAGAAACATGCGTTTCTGAGTTGTGAGCATGTGGATTAGTGAACTTTCATCCACCAAAGAAGGCATATATTACACTTTGAAATATTTACTCTGACTTCATAAGTTTTTTGTATCACCAGGTTCTAAAATCGGACATTTGGCAGTAGAAAACACTCTTTGAGCGAATTCTCACCAATACACATGTAATTTACATTGTTTACATAACCATGGCATTCCGTATTCCGAACATGTTTCATGCATCACGGATTCCTCAAACATGCATTTCTGAGCTGTGAACATGCGCATGACAGATGTTTCAACCACCAAACAAGTTACTTATGCACTTTGAAATAGTTCCTTGGACTTCGTTGCTTCTCCTATCACCAGTTTCAAGAATCACACTTTGATCCCAGAAAAACCCTCTTGTAGCGAATTCTACACTAGAGATATGTAATTTTAATAGATTCCTTCAACATGATATTCCGTGTTCCGTACATGTTACATGCATGACGGATTCGACAAACATGCATTCCTGAGTTGTCAGCATGTGGATTACTGATTTTTCATCCTCTATAAAAGGAATAATTTCATATAGACTCGTGTACCCATTTTCAAAAGCTTTCCCTAACACAAGTTTCAAATTCGTTCATTTTTCACAGAAGAATACTTCTGGAGTGTATTCAACCTAATAGATGTATAATTTACATGAATTCCATCAACATGGCATTCCGGGTTCCGTACATGATACATGCATGACGGATTCGAGAAACATGCGTTTCTGAGTTGTGAGCATGTGGATTAGTGAACTTGCATCCACCAAAGAAGGCATATATTACACTTTGAAATATTTACTCTGACTTCATAAGTTTTTTGTATCACCAGGTTCTAAAATCGGACATTTGGCAGTAGAAAACACTCTTTGAGCGAATTCTCACCAATACACATGTAATTTACATTGTTTACATAACCATGGCATTCCGTATTCCGAACATGTTTCATGCATCACGGATTCCTCAAACATGCATTTCTGAGCTGTGAACATGCGCATGACAGATGTTTCAACCACCAAACAAGTTACTTATGCACTTTGAAATAGTTCCTTGGACTTCGTTGCTTCTCCTATCACCAGTTTCAAGAATCACACTTTGATCCCAGAAAAACCCTCTTGGAGCGAATTCTACCCTAGAGATATGTAATTTGAATAGATTCCTTCAACATGATATTCCGTGTTCCGTACATGTTACATGCATGACGGATTCGACATACATGCATTCCTGAGTTGTGAGCATGTGGATTACTGATTTTTCATCCTCTATAAAAGGAATAATTTCATATAGACTCGTGTACACATTTTCACAAGCTTTCCCTAACACAAGTTTCGAATTCGTTCATTTTTCACAGAAGAATACTTCTGGAGTGTATTCAACCTAATAGATATATAATTTACATGAATTCCATCAACATGGCATTCCGGGTTCCGTACATGATACATGCATGACGGATTCGAGAAACATGCGTTTCTGAGTTGTGAGCATGTGGATTAGTGAACTTTCATCCACCAAAGAAGGCATATATTGCACTTTGAAATATTTACTCTGACTTCATAAGTTTTTTGTATCACCAGGTTCTAAAATCGGACATTTGGCAGTAGAAAACACTCTTTGAGCGAATTCTCACCAATACACATGTAATTTACATTGTTTACATAACCATGGCATTCCGTATTCCGAACATGTTTCATGCATCACGGATTCCTCAAACATGCATTTCTGAGCTGTGAACATGCGCATGACAGATGTTTCAACCACCAAACAAGTTACTTATGCACTTTGAAATAGTTCCTTGGACTTCGTTGCTTCTCCTATCACCAGTTTCAAGAATCACACTTTGATCCCAGAAAAACCCTCTTGGAGCGAATTCTACCCTAGAGATATGTAACTTGAATAGATTCCTTCAACATGATATTCCGTGTTCCGTACATGTTACATGCATGACAGATTCGACAAACATGCATTCCTGAGTTGTGAGCATGTGGATTACTGATTTTTCATCCTCTATAAATGGAATAATTTCATATAGACTCGTGTACACATTTTCACAAGCTTTCCCTAACACAAGTTTCGAATTCGTTCATTTTTCACAGAAGAATACTTCTGGAGTGTATTCAACCTAATAGATATATAATTTACATGAATTCCATCAACATGGCATTCCGGGTTCCGTACATGATACATGCATGACGGATTCGAGAAACATGCGTTTCTGAGTTGTGAGCATGTGGACTAGTGAACTTTCATCCACCAAAGAAGGCATATATTACACTTTGAAATATTTACTCTGACTTCATAAGTTTATTGTATCACCAGGTTCTAAAATCGGACATTTGGCAGTAGAAAACACTCTTTGAGCGAATTCTCACCAATACACATGTAATTTACATTGTTTACATAACCATGGCATTCCGTATTCCGAACATGTTTCATGCATCACGGATTCCTCAAACATGCATTTCTGAGCTGTGAACATGCGCATGACAGATGTTTCAACCACCAAACAAGTTACTTATGCACTTTGAAATAGTTCCTTGGACTTCGTTGCTTCTCCTATCACCAGTTTCAAGAATCACACTTTGATCCCAGAAAAACCCTCTTGGAGCGAATTGTACCCTAGAGATATGTAATTTGAATAGATTCCTTCAACATGATATTCCGTGTTCCGTACATGTTACATGCATGACGGATTCGACAAACATGCATTCCTGAGTTGTGAGCATGTGGATTACTGATTTTTCATCCTCTATAAAAGGAATAATTTCATATAGACTCGTGTACACATTTTCACAAGCTTTCCCTAACACAAGTTTCGAATTCGTTCATTTTTCACAGAAGAATACTTCTGGAGTGTATTCAACCTAATAGATATATAATTTACATGAATTCCATCAACATGGCATTCCGGGTTCCGTACATGATACATGCATGACGGATTCGAGAAACATGCGTTTCTGAGTTGTGAGCATGTGGATTAGTGAACTTTCATCCACCAAAGAAGGCATATATTACACTTTGAAATATTTACTCTGACTTCATAAGTTTTTTGTATCACCAGGTTCTAAAATCGGACATTTGGCAGTAGAAAACACTCTTTGAGCGAATTCTCACCAATACACATGTAATTTACATTGTTTACATAACCATGGCATTCCGTATTCCGAACATGTTTCATGCATCACGGATTCCTCAAACATGCATTTCTGAGCTGTGAACATGCGCATGACAGATGTTTCAACCACCAAACAAGTTACTTATGCACTTTGAAATAGTTCCTTGGACTTCGTTGCTTCTCCTATCACCAGTTTCAAGAATCACACTTTGATCCCAGAAAAACCCTCTTGGAGCGAATTCTACCCTAGAGATATGTAATTTGAATAGATTCCTTCAACATGATATCCCGTGTTCCGTACATGTTACATGCATGACGGATTCAACAAACATGCATTCCTGAGTTGTCAGCATGTGGATTACTGATTTTTCATCCTGTATAAAAGGAATAATTTCATATAGACTCGTGTACACATTTTCACAAGCTTCCCCTAACACAAGTTTCGAATTCGTTCATTTTTCACAGAAGAATACTTCTGGAGTGTATTCAACCTTATAGATGTATAATTTACATGAATTCCATCAACATGGCCTTCCGGGTTCCGTACATGATACATGCATGACGGATTCGAGAAACATGCGTTTCTGAGTTGTGAGCATGTGGATTAGTGAACTTTCATCCACCAAAGAAGGCATATATTACACTTTGAAATATTTACTCTGACTTCATAAGTTTTTTGTATCACCAGGTTCTAAAATCGGACATTTGCCAGTAGAAAACACTCTTTGAGCGAATTCTCACCAATACACATGTAATTTACATTGTTTACATAACCATGGCATTCCGTATTCCGAACATGTTTCATGCATCACGGATTCCTCAAACATGCATTTCTGAGCTGTGAACATGCGCATGACAGATGTTTCAACCACCAAACATGTTACTTATGCACTTTGAAATAGTTCCTTGGACTTCGTTGCTTCTCCTATCACCAGTTTCAAGAATCACACTTTGATCCCAGAAAAACCCTCTTAGAGCGAATTCTACCCTAGAGATATGTAATTTGAATAGATTCCTTCAACATGATATTCCGTGTTCCGTACATGTTACATGCATGACGGATTCGGCAAACATGCATTCCTGAGTTGAGAGCATGTGGATTACTGATTTTTCATCCTCTATAAAAGGAATAATTTCATATAGACTCGTGTACACATTTTCACAAGCTTTCCTTAACACAAGTTTCGAATTCGTTCATTTTTCACAGAAGAATACTTCTGGAGTGTATTCAACCTAATTGATATATAATTTACATGAATTCCATCAACATGGCATTCCGGGTTCCGTACATGATACATGCATGACGGATTCGAGAAACATGCGTTTCTGAGTTGTGAGCATGTGGATTAGTGAACTTTCATCCACCAAAGAAGGCATATATTACACTTTGAAATATTTACTCTGACTTCATAAGTTTTTTGTATCACCAGGTTCTAAAATCGGACATTTGGCAGTGGAAAACACTCTTTGAGCGAATTCTCACCAATACACATATAATTTACATTGTTTACATAACCATGGCATTCCGTATTCCGAACATGTTTCATGCATCACGGATTCCTCAAACATGCATTTCTGAGCTGTGAACATGCGCATGACAGATGTTTCAACCACCAAACAAGTTACTTTTGCACTTTGAAATAGTTCCTTGGACTTCGTTGCTTCTCCTATCACCAGTTTCAAGAATCACACTTTGATCCCAGAAAAACCCTCTTGGAGCGAATTCTACCCTAGGGATATGTAATTTGAATAGATTCCTTCAACATGATATTCCGTGTTCCGTACATGTTACATGCATGACGGATTCGACATACATGCATTCCTGAGTTGTGAGCATGTGGATTACTGATTTTTCATCCTCTATAAAAGGAATAATTTCATATAGACTTGTGTGCACTTTTTCACAAGCTTTCCCTAACACAAGTTTCGAATTCGTTCATTTTTCACAGAAGAATACTTCTGGAGTGTATTCAACCTAATAGATATATAATTTACATGAATTCCATTAACATGGCATTCCGGGTTCCGTACATGATACATGCATGACGGATTCGAGAAACATGCGTTTCTGAGCTGTGAGCATGTGGATTAGTGAACTTTCATCCACCAAAGAAGGCATATATTACACTTTGAAATATTTACTCTGACTTCATAAGTTTTTTGTATCACCAGGTTCTAAAATCGGACATGTGGCATTAGAAAACACTCTTTGAGCGAATTCTCACCAATACACATGTAATTTACATTGTTTACATAACCATGGCATTCCGTATTCCGAACATGTTTCATGCATCACGGATTCCTCAAACATGCATTTCTGAGCTGTGAACATGCGCATGACAGATGTTTCAACCACCAAACAAGTTACTTATGCACTTTGAAATAGTTCCTTGGACTTCGTTGCTTCTCCTATCACCAGTTTCAAGAATCACACTTTGATCCCAGAAAAACCCTCTTGGAGCGAATTCTACCCTAGAGATATGTAATTTGAATAGATTCCTTCAACATGATATTCCGTGTTCCGTACATGTTGCATGCATGACGGATTCGACAAACATGCATTCCTGAGTTGTGAGCATGTGGATTACTGATTTTTCATCCTCTATAAAAGGAATAATTTCATATAGACTCGTGTACACATTTTCACAAGCTTTCCCTAACACAAGTTTCGAATTCGTTCATTTTTCACAGAAGAATACTTCTGGAGTGTATTCAACCTAATAGATATATAATTTACATGAATTCCATCAACATGGCATTCCGGGTTCCGTACATGATACATGCATGACGGATTCGAGAAACATGCGTTTCTGAGTTGTGAGCATGTGGACTAGTGAACTTTCATCCACCAAAGAAGGCATATATTACACTTTGAAATATTTACTCTGACTTCATAAGTTTTTTGTATCACCAGGTTCTAAAATCGGACATTTGGCAGTAGAAAACACTCTTTGAGCGAATTCTCACCAATACACATTTAATTTACATTGTTTACATAACCATGGCATTCCGTATTCCGAACATGTTTCATGCATCACGGATTCCTCAAACATGCATTTCTGAGCTGTGAACATGCGCATGCAGATGTTTCAACCACCAAACAAGTTACTTATGCACTTTGAAATAGTTCCTTGGACTTCGTTGCTTCTCCTATCACCAGTTTCAAGAATCACACTTTGATCCCAGAAAAACCCTCTTGGGGCGAATTCTACCCTAGAGATATGTAATTTGAATAGATTCCTTCAACATGATATTCCGTGTTCCGTACATGTTACATGAATGACGGATTCAACAAACATGCATTCCTGAGTAGTCAGCATGTGGATTACTGATTTTTCATCCTCTATAAAAGGAATAATTTCATATAGACTCGTGTACACATTTTCACAAGCTTTCCCTAACACAAGTTTCGAATTCGTTCATTTTTCACAGAAGAATACTTCTGGAGTGTATTCAACCTAATAGATATATAATTTACATGAATTCCATCAACATGGCATTCCGGGTTCCGTACATGATACATGCATGACGGATTCGAGAAACATGCGTTTCTGAGTTGTGAGCATGTGGATTAGTGAACTTTCATCCACCAAAGAAGGCATATATTACACTTTGAAATATTTACTCTGACTTCATAAGTTTTTTGTATCACCAGGTTCTAAAATCGGACATTTGGCAGTAGAAAACACTCTTTGAGCGAATTCTCACCAATACACATATAATTTACATTGTTTACATAACCATGGCATTCCGTATTCCGAACATGTTTCATGCATCACGGATTCCTCAAACATGCATTTCTGAGCTGTGAACATGCGCATGACAGATGTTTCAACCACCAAACAAGTTACTTATGCACTTTGAAATAGTTCCTTGGACTTCGTTGCTTCTCCTATCACCAGTTTCAAGAATCACACTTTGATCCCAGAAAAACCCTCTTGGAGCGAATTCTACCCTAGAGATATGTAATTTGAATAGATTCCTTCAACATGATATTCCGTGTTCCGTACATGTTACATGCATGACGGATTCGACATACATGCATTCCTGAGTTGTGACCATGTGGATTACTGATTTTTCATTCTCTATAAAAGGAATAATTTCATATAGACTCGTGTACACATTTTCACAAGCTTTCCCTAACACAAGTTTCGAATTCGTTCATTTTTCACAGAAGAATACTTCTGGAGTGTATTCAACCTTATAGATGTATAATTTACATGAATTCCATCAACATGGCCTTCCGGGTTCCGTACATGATACATGCATGATGGATTCGAGAAACATGCGTTTCTGAGTTGTGAGCATGTGGATTAGTGAACTTTCATCCACCAAAGAAGGCATATATTACACTTTGAAATATTTACTCTGACTTCATAAGTTTTTTGTATCACCAGGTTCTAAAATCGGACATTTGCCAGTAGAAAACACTCTTTGAGCGAATTCTCACCAATACACATGTAATTTACATTGTTTACATAACCATGGCATTCCGTATTGCGAACATGTTTCATGCATCACGGATTCCTCAAACATGCATTTCTGAGCTGTGAACATGCGCATGACAGATGTTTCAACCACCAAACATGTTACTTATGCACTTTGAAATAGTTCCTTGGACTTCGTTGCTTCTCCTATCACCAGTTTCAAGAATCACACTTTGATCCCAGAAAAACCCTCTTAGAGCGAATTCTACCCTAGAGATATGTAATTTGAATAGATTCCTTCAACATGATATTCCGTGTTCCGTACATGTTACATGCATGACGGATTCGGCAAACATGCATTCCTGAGTTGAGAGCATGTGGATTACTGATTTTTCATCCTCTATAAAAGGAATAATTTCATATAGACTCGTGTACACATTTTCACAAGCTTTCCTTAACACAAGTTTCGAATTCGTTCATTTTTCACAGAAGAATACTTCTGGAGTGTATTCAACCTAATTGATATATAATTTACATGAATTCCATCAACATGGCATTCCGGGTTCCGTACATGATACATGCATGACGGATTCGAGAAACATGCGTTTCTGAGTTGTGAGCATGTGGATTAGTGAACTTTCATCCACCAAAGAAGGCATATATTACACTTTGAAATATTTACTCTGACTTCATAAGTTTTTTGTATCACCAGGTTCTAAAATCGGACATTTGGCAGTGGAAAACACTCTTTGAGCGAATTCTCACCAATACACATATAATTTACATTGTTTACATAACCATGGCATTCCGTATTCCGAACATGTTTCATGCATCACGGATTCCTCAAACATGCATTTCTGAGCTGTGAACATGCGCATGACAGATGTTTCAACCACCAAACAAGTTACTTTTGCACTTTGAAATAGTTCCTTGGACTTCGTTGCTTCTCCTATCACCAGTTTCAAGAATCACACTTTGAATCCAGAAAAACCCTCTTGGGGCGAATTCTACCCTAGAGATATGTAATTTGAATAGATTCCTTCAACATGATATTCCGTGTTCCGTACATGTTACATGCATGACGGATTCAACAAACATGCATTCCTGAGTTGTCAGCATGTGGATTACTGATTTTTCATCCTCTATAAAAGGAATAATTTCATATAGACTCGTGTACACATTTTCACAAGCTTTCCCTAACACAAGTTTCGAATTCGTTCATTTTTCACAGAAGAATACTTCTGGAGTTTATTCAACCTTATAGATGTATAATTTACATGAATTCCATCAACATGGCATTCCGGGTTCCGTACATGATACATGCATGACGGATTCGAGAAACATGCGTTTCTGAGTTGTGAGCATGTGGATTAGTGAACTTTCATCCACCAAAGAAGGCATATATTACACTTTGAAATATTTACTCTGACTTCATAAGTTTTTTGTATCACCAGGTTCTAAAATCGGACATTTGGCAGTAGAAAACACTCTTTGAGCGAATTCTCACCAATACACATGTAATTTACATTGTTTACATAACCATGGCATTCCGTATTCCGAACATGTTTCATGCATCACGGATTCCTCAAACATGCATTTCTGAGCTGTGAACATGCGCATGACAGATGTTTCAACCACCAAACAAGTTACTTATGCACTTTGAAATAGTTCCTTGGACTTCGTTGCTTCTCCTATCACCAGTTTCAAGAATCACACTTTGATTCCAGAAAAACCCTCTTAGAGCGAATTCTACCCTAGAGATATGTAATTTGAATAGATTCCTTCAACATGATATTCCGTGTTCCGTACATGTTACATGCATGACGGATTCGGCAAACATGCATTCCTGAGTTGAGAGCATGTGGATTACTGATTTTTCATCCTCTATAAAAGGAATAATTTCATATAGACTCGTGTAAACATTTTCACAAGCTTTCCTTAACACAAGTTTCGAATTCGTTCATTTTTCACAGAAGAATACTTCTGGAGTGTATTCAACCTAATAGATATATAATTTACATGAATTCCATCAACATGGCATTCCGGGTTCCGTACATGATACATGCATGACGGATTCGAGAAACATGCGTTTCTGAGTTGTGAGCATGTGGATTAGTGAACTTTCATCCACCAAAGAAGGCATATATTACACTTTGAAGTATTTACTCTGACTTCATAAGTTTTTTGTATCACCAGGTTCTAAAATCGGACATTTGGCAGTGGAAAACACTCTTTGAGCGAATTCTAACCAATACACATATAATTTACAATGCTTACATAACCATGGCATTCCGTATTCCGAACATGTTTCATGCATCACGGATTCCTCAAACATGCATTTCTGAGCTGTGAACATGCGCATGACAGATGTTTCAACCACCAAACAAGTTACTTTTGCACTTTGAAATAGTTCCTTGGACTTCGTTGCTTCTCCTATCACCAGTTTCAAGAATCACACTTTGATCCCAGAAAAACCCTCTTGGAGCGAATTCTACCCTAGGGATATGTAATTTGAATAGATTCCTTCAACATGATATTCCGTGTTCCGTACATGTTACATGCATGACGGATTCGACAAACATGCATTCCTGAGTTGTGAGCATGTGGATTACTGATTTTTCATCCTCTATAAAAGGAATAATTTCATATAGACTCGTGTACACATTTTCACAAGCTTTCCTTAACACAAGTTTCGAATTCGTTCATTTTACACAGAAGAATACTTCTGGAGTGTATTCAACCTAATAGATATATAATTTACATGAATTCCATCAACATGGCATTCCGGGTTCCGTACATGATACATGCATGACGGATTCGAGAAACATGCGTTTCTGAGTTGTGAGCATGTGGATTAGTGAACTTTCATCCACCAAAGAAGGCATATATTACACTTTGAAATATTTACTCTGACTTCATAAGTTTTTTGTATCACCAGGTTCTAAAATCGGACATTTGGCAGTGGAAAACACTCTTTGAGCGAATTCTCACCAATACACATATAATTTACATTGTTTACATAACCATGGCATTCCGTATTCCGAACATGTTTCATGCATCACGGATTCCTCAAACATGCATTTCTGAGCTGTGAACATGCGCATGACAGATGTTTCAACCACCAAACAAGTTACTTTTGCACTTTGAAATAGTTCCTTGGACTTCGTTGCTTCTCCTATCACCAGTTTCAAGAATCACACTTTGATCCCAGAAAAACCCTCTTGGAGCGAATTCTACCCTAGGGATATGTAATTTGAATAGATTCCTTCAACATGATATTCCGTGTTCCGTACATGTTACATGCATGACGGATTCGACATACATGCATTCCTGAGTTGTGAGCATGTGGATTACTGATTTTTCATCCTCTATAAAAGGAATAATTTCATATAGACTTGTGTGCACATTTTCACAAGCTTTCCCTAACACAAGTTTCGAATTCGTTCATTTTTCACAGAAGAATACTTCTGGAGTGTATTCAACCTAATAGATATATAATTTACATGAATTCCATCAACATGGCATTCCGGGTTCCGTACATGATACATGCATGACGGATTCGAGAAACATGCGTTTCTGAGTTGTGAGCATGTGGACTAGTGAACTTTCATCCACCAAAGAAGGCATATATTACACTTTGAAATATTTACTCTGACTTCATAAGTTTTTTGTATCACCAGGTTCTAAAATCGGACATTTGGCAGTAGAAAACACTCTTTGAGCGAATTCTCACCAATACACATGTAATTTACATTGTTTACATAACCATGGCATTCCGTATTCCGAACATGTTTCATGCATCACGGATTCCTCAAACATGCATTTCTGAGCTGTGAACATGCGCATGACAGTTGTTTCAACCACCAAACAAGTTACTTATGCACTTTGAAATAGATCCTTGGACTTCGTTGCTTCTCCTATCACCAGTTTCAAGAATCACACTTTGATCCCAGAAAAACCCTCTTGGGGCGAATTCTACCCTAGAGATATGTAATTTGAATAGATCCCTTCAACATGATATTCCGTGTTCCGTACATGTTACATGCATGACGGATTCGGCAAACATGCATTCCTGAGTTGAGAGCATGTGGATTACTGATTTTTCATCCTCTATAAAAGGAATAATTTCATATAGACTCGTGTACACATTTTCACAAGCTTTCCTTAACACAAGTTTCGAATTCGTTCATTTTTCACAGAAGAATACTTCTGGAGTGTATTCAACCTAATAGATATATAATTTACATGAATTCCATCAACATGGCATTCCGGGTTCCGTACATGATACATGCATGACGGATTCGAGAAACATGCGTTTATGAGTTGTGAGCATGTGGACTAGTGATCTTTCATCCACCAAAGAAGGCATATATTACACTTTGAAGTATTTACTCTGACTTCATAAGTTTTTTGTATCACCAGGTTCTAAAATCGGACATTTGGCAGTGGAAAACACTCTTTGAGCGAATTCTCACCAATACACATATAATTTACAATGTTTACATAACCATGGCATTCCGTATTCCGAACATGTTTCATGCATCACGGATTCCTCAAACATGCATTTCTGAGCTGTGAACATGCGCATGACAGATGTTTCAACCACCAAACAAGTTACTTTTGCACTTTGAAATAGTTCCTTGGACTTCGTTGCTTCTCCTATCACCAGTTTCAAGAATCACACTTTGATCCCAGAAAAACCCTCTTGGAGCGAATTCTACCCTAGGGATATGTAATTTGAATAGATTCCTTCAACATGATATTCCGTGTTCCGTACATGTTGCATGCATGACGGATTCGACAAACATGCATTCCTGAGTTGTGAGCATGTGGGTTACTGATTTTTCATCCTCTATAAAAGGAATAATTTCATATAGACTCGTGTACACATTTTCACAAGCTTTCCCTAACACAAGTTTCGAATTCGTTCATTTTTCACAGAAGAATACTTCTGGAGTGTATTCAACCTAATAGATATATAATTTACATGAATTCCATCAACATGGCATTCCGGGTTCCGTACATGATACATGCATGACGGATTCGAGAAACATGCGTTTCTGAGTTGTGAGCATGTGGATTAGTGAACTTTCATCCACCAAAGAAGGCATATATTACACTTTGAAATATTTACTCTGACTTCATAAGTTTTTTGTATCACCAGGTTCTAAAATCGGACATTTGGCAGTAGAAAACACTCTTTGAGCGAATTCTCACCAATACACATGTAATTTACATTGTTTACATAACCATGGCATTCCGTATTCCGAACATGTTTCATGCATCACGGATTCCTCAAACATGCATTTCTGAGCTGTGAACATGCGCATGACAGATGTTTCAACCACCAAACAAGTTACTTATGCACTTTGAAATAGTTCCTTGGACTTCGTTGCTTCTCCTATCACCAGTTTCAAGAATCACACTTTGATCCCAGAAAAACCCTCTTGGGGCGAATTCTACCCTAGAGATATGTAATTTGAATAGATTCCTTCAACATGATATTCCGTGTTCCGTACATGTTACATGCATGACGGATTCAACAAACATGCATTCCTGAGTTGAGAGCATGTGGATTACTGATTTTTCATCCTCTATAAAAGGAATAATTTCATATAGACTCGTGTACACATTTTCACAAGCTTTCCCTAACACAAGTTTCGAATTCGTTCATTTTTCACAGAAGAATACTTCTGGAGTGTATTCAACCTAATAGATATATAATTTACATGAATTCCATCAACATGGCATTCCGGGTTCCGTACATGATACATGCATGACGGATTCGAGAAACATGCGTTTCTGAGTTGTGAGCATGTGGATTAGTGAACTTTCATCCACCAAAGAAGGCATATATTACACTTTGAAATATTTACTCTGACTTCATAAGTTTTTTGTATCACCAGGTTCTAAAATCGGACATTTGGCAGTAGAAAACACTCTTTGAGCGAATTCTCACCAATACACATGTAATTTACATTGTTTACATAACCATGGCATTCCGTATTCCGAACATGTTTCATGCATCACGGATTCCTCAAACATGCATTTCTGAGCTGTGAACATGCGCATGACAGATGTTTCAACCACCAAACAAGTTACTTATGCACTTTGAAATAGTTCCTTGGACTTCGTTGCTTCTCCTATCACCAGTTTCAAGAATCACACTTTGATCCCAGAAAAACCCTCTTGGAGCGAATTCTACCCTAGAGATATGTAATTTGAATAGATTCCTTCAACATGATATTCCGTGTTCCGTACATGTTACATGCATGACGGATTCAACAAACATGCATTCCTGAGTTGTCAGCATGTGGATTACTGATTTTTCATCCTCTATAAAAGGAATAATTTCATATAGACTCGTGTACACATTTTCACAAGCTTTCCCTAACACAAGTTTCGAATTCGTTCATTTTTCACAGAAGAATACTTCTGGAGTGTATTCAACCTTATAGATGTATAATTTACATGAATTCCATCAACATGGCATTCCGGGTTCCGTACATGATACATGCATGACGGATTCGAGAAACATGCGTTTCTGAGTTGTGAGCATGTGGATTAGTGAACTTTCATCCACCAAAGAAGGCATATATTACACTTTGAAATATTTACTCTGACTTCATAAGTTTTTTGTATCACCAGGTTCTAAAATCGGACATGTGGCATTAGAAAACACTCTTTGAGCGAATTCTCACCAATACACATGTAATTTACATTGTTTACATAACCATGGCATTCCGTATTCCGAACATGTTTCATGCATCACGGATTCCTCAAACATGCATTTCTGAGCTGTGAACATGCGCATGACAGATGTTTCAACCACCAAACAAGTTACTTATGCACTTTGAAATAGTTCCTTGGACTTCGTTGCTTCTCCTATCACCAGTTTCAAGAATCACACTTTGATCCCAGAAAAACCCTCTTGGAGCGAATTCTACCCTAGAGATATGTAATTTGAATAGATTCCTTCAACATGATATTCCGTGTTCCGTACATGTTACATGCATGACGGATTCGACATACATGCATTCCTGAGTTGTGAGCATGTGGATTACTGATTTTTCATCCTCTATAAAAGGAATAATTTCATATAGACTCGTGTACACATTTTCACAAGCTTTCCCTAACACAAGTTTCGAATTCGTTCATTTTTCACAGAAGAATACTTCTGGAGTGTATTCAACCTAATAGATATATAATTTACATGAATTCCATCAACATGGCATTCCGGGTTCCGTACATGATACATGCATGACGGATTCGAGAAACATGCGTTTCTGAGTTGTGAGCATGTGGATTAGTGAACTTTCATCCACCAAAGAAGGCATATATTGCACTTTGAAATATTTACTCTGACTTCATAAGTTTTTTGTATCACCAGGTTCTAAAATCGGACATTTGCCAGTAGAAAACACTCTTTGAGCGAATTCTCACCAATACACATGCAATTTACATTGTTTACATAACCATGGCATTCCGTATTCCGAACATGTTTCATGCATCACGGATTCCTCAAACATGCATTTCTGAGCTGTGAACATGCGCATGACAGATGTTTCAACCACCAAACAAGTTACTTATGCACTTTGAAATAGTTCCTTGGACTTCGTTGCTTCTCCTATCACCAGTTTCAAGAATCACACTTTGATCCCAGAAAAACCCTCTTGGAGCGAATTCTACCCTAGAGATATGTAATTTGAATAGATTCCTTCAACATGATATTCCGTGTTCCGTACATGTTACATGCATGACGGATTCGACATACATGCATTCCTGAGTTGTGAGCATGTGGATTACTGATTTTTCATCCTCTATAAAAGGAATAATTTCATATAGACTCGTGTACACAATTTCACAAGCTTTCCCTAACACAAGTTTCGAATTCGTTCATTTTTCACAGAAGAATACTTCTGGAGTGTATTCAACCTAATAGATGTATAATTTACATGAATTCCATCAACATGGCATTCCGGGTTCCGTACATGATACATGCATGACGGATTCGAGAAACATGCGTTTCTGAGTTGTGAGCATGTGGATTAGTGAACTTTCATCCACCAAAGAAGGCATATATTGCACTTTGAAATATTTACTCTGACTTCAGAAGTTTTTTGTATCACCAGGTTCTAAAATCGGACATTTGGCAGTAGAAAACACTCTTTGAGCGAATTCTCACCAATACACATGTAATTTACATTGTTTACATAACCATGGCATTCCGTATTCCGAACATGTTTCATGCATCACGGATTCCTCAAACATGCATTTCTGAGCTGTGAACATGCGCATGACAGATGTTTCAACCACCAAACAAGTTACTTATGCACTTTGAAATAGTTCCTTGGACTTCGTTGCTTCTCCTATCACCAGTTTCAAGAATCACACTTTGATCCCAGAAAAACCCTCTTGGAGCGAATTCTACCCTAGAGATATGTAATTTGAATAGATTCCTTCAACATGATATTCCGTGTTCCGTACATGTTACATGCATGACGGATTCGACATACATGCATTCCTGAGTTGTGAGCATGTGGATTACTGATTTTTCATCCTCTATAAAAGGAATAATTTCATATAGACTCGTGTACACATTTTCACAAGCTTTCCCTAACACAAGTTTCGAATTCGTTCATTTTTCACAGAAGAATACTTCTGGAGTGTATTCAACCTAATAGATATATAATTTACATGAATTCCATCAACATGGCATTCCGGGTTCCGTACATGATACATGCATGATGGATTCGAGAAACATGCGTTTCTGAGTTGTGAGCATGTGGATTAGTGAACTTTCATCCACCAAATAAGGCATATATTACACTCTGAAATATTTACTCTTACTTCATAAGTTTTTTGTATCACCAGGTTCTAAAATCGGACATTTGGCAGTAGAAAACACTCTTTGAGCGAATTCTCACCAATACACATGTAATTTACATTGTTTACATAACCATGGCATTCCGTATTCCGAACATGTTTCATGAATCATGGATTCCTCAAACATGCATTTCTGAGCTGTGAACATGCGCATAACAGATGTTTCAACCACCAAACAAGTTACTTATGCACTTTGAAATAGTTCCTTGGACTTCGTTGCTTCTCCTATCACCAGTTTCAAGAATCACACTTTGATCCCAGAAAAACCCTCTTGGAGCGAATTCTACCCTAGAGATATGTAATTTGAATAGATTCCTTCAACATGATATTCCGTGTTCCGTACATGTTACATGCATGACGGATTCGACATACATGCATTCCTGAGTTGTGACCATGTGGATTACTGATTTTTCATCCTCTATAAAAGGAATAATTTCATATAGACTCGTGTACACATTTTCACAAGCTTTCCCTAACACAAGTTTCGAATTCGTTCATTTTTCACAGAAGAATACTTCTGGAGTGTATTCAACCTAATAGATATATAATTTACATGAATTCCATCAACATGGCATTCCGGGTTCCGTACATGATACATGCATGACGGATTCGAGAAACATGCGTTTCTGAGTTGTGAGCATGTGGATTAGTGAACTTTCATCCACCAAAGAAGGCATATATTGCACTTTGAAATATTTACTCTGACTTCATAAGTTTTTTGTATCACCAGGTTCTAAAATCGGACATTTGCCAGTAGAAAACACTCTTTGAGCGAATTCTCACCAATACACATGCAATTTACATTGTTTACATAACCATGGCATTCCGTATTCCGAACATGTTTCATGCATCACGGATTCCTCAAACATGCATTTCTGAGCTGTGAACATGCGCATGACAGATGTTTCAACCACCAAACAAGTTACTTATGCACTTTGAAATAGTTCCTTGGACTTCGTTGCTTCTCCTATCACCAGTTTCAAGAATCACACTTTGATCCCAGAAAAACCCTCTTGGAGCGAATTCTACCCTAGAGATATGTAATTTGAATAGATTCCTTCAACATGATATTCCGTGTTCCGTACATGTTACATGCATGACGGATTCGACATACATGCATTCCTGAGTTGTGAGCATGTGGATTACTGATTTTTCATCCTCTATAAAAGGAATAATTTCATATAGACTCGTGTACACAATTTCACAAGCTTTCCCTAACACAAGTTTCGAATTCGTTCATTTTTCACAGAAGAATACTTCTGGAGTGTATTCAACCTAATAGATGTATAATTTACATGAATTCCATCAACATGGCATTCCGGGTTCCGTACATGATACATGCATGACGGATTCGAGAAACATGCGTTTCTGAGTTGTGAGCATGTGGATTAGTGAACTTTCATCCACCAAAGAAGGCATATATTGCACTTTGAAATATTTACTCTGACTTCAGAAGTTTTTTGTATCACCAGGTTCTAAAATCGGACATTTGGCAGTAGAAAACACTCTTTGAGCGAATTCTCACCAATACACATGTAATTTACATTGTTTACATAACCATGGCATTCCGTATTCCGAACATGTTTCATGCATCACGGATTCCTCAAACATGCATTTCTGAGCTGTGAACATGCGCATGACAGATGTTTCAACCACCAAACAAGTTACTTATGCACTTTGAAATAGTTCCTTGGACTTCGTTGCTTCTCCTATCACCAGTTTCAAGAATCACACTTTGATCCCAGAAAAACCCTCTTGGAGCGAATTCTACCCTAGAGATATGTAATTTGAATAGATTCCTTCAACATGATATTCCGTGTTCCGTACATGTTACATGCATGACGGATTCGACATACATGCATTCCTGAGTTGTGACCATGAGGATTACTGATTTTTCATCCTCTATAAAAGGAATAATTTCATATAGACTCGTGTACACATTTTCACAAGCTTTCCCTAACACAAGTTTCGAATTCGTTCATTTTTCACAGAAGAATACTTCTGGAGTGTATTCAACCTAATAGATATATAATTTACATGAATTCCATCAACATGGCATTCCGGGTTCCGTACATGATACATGCATGACGGATTCGAGAAACATGCGTTTCTGAGTTGTGAGCATGTGGATTAGTGAACTTTCATCCACCAAAGAAGGCATATATTACACTCTGAAATATTTACTCTGACTTCATAAGTTTTTTGTATCACCAGGTTCTAAAATCGGACATTTGGCAGTAGAAAACACTCTTTGAGCGAATTCTCACCAATACACATGTAATTTACATTGTTTACATAACCATGGCATTCCGTATTCCGAACATGTTTCATGCATCACGGATTCCTCAAACATGCATTTCTGAGCTGTGAACATGCGCATGACAGATGTTTCAACCACCAAACAAGTTACTTATGCACTTTGATATAGTTCCTTGGACTTCGTTGCTTCTCCTATCACCAGTTTCAAGAATCACACTTTGATCCCAGAAAAACCCTCTTGGAGCGAATTCTACCCTAGAGATATGTAATTTGAATAGATTCCTTCAACATGATATTCCGTGTTCCGTACATGTTACATGCATGACGGATTCGACATACATGCATTCCTGAGTTGTGACCATGGGGATTACTGATTTTTCATCCTCTATAAAAGGAATAATTTCATATAGAGTCGTGTACACATTTTCACAAGCTTTCCCTAACACAAGTTTCGAATTCGTTCATTTTTCACAGAAGAATACTTCTGGAGTGTATTCAACCTAATAGATATATAATTTACATGAATTCCATCAACATGGCATTCCGGGTTCCGTACATGATACATGCATGACGGATTCGAGAAACATGCGTTTCTGAGTTGTGAGCATGTGGATTAGTGAACTTTCATCCACCAAAGAAGGCATATATTACACTTTGAAATATTTACTCTGACTTCATAAGTTTTTTGTATCACCAGGTTCTAAAATCGGACATTTGGCAGTAGAAAACACTCTTTGAGCGAATTCTCACCAATACACATGTAATTTACATTGTTTACATAACCATGGCATTCCGTATTCCGAACATGTTTCATGCATCACGGATTCCTCAAACATGCATTTCTGAGCTGTGAACATGCGCATGACAGATGTTTCAACCACCAAACAAGTTACTTATGCACTTTGAAATAGTTCCTTGGACTTCGTTGCTTCTCCTATCACCAGTTTCAAGAATCACACTTTGATCCCAGAAAAACCCTCTTGGAGCGAATTCTACCCTAGAGATATGTAATTTGAATAGATTCCTTCAACATGATATTCCGTGTTCCGTACATGTTACATGCATGACGGATTCGACATACATGCATTCCTGAGTTGTGAGCATGTGGATTACTGATTTTTCATCCTCTATAAAAGGAATAATTTCATATAGACTCGTGTACACATTTTCACAAGCTTTCCCTAACACAAGTTTCGAATTCGTTCATTTTTCACAGAAGAATACTTCTGGAGTGTATTCAACCTAATAGATATATAATTTACATGAATTCCATCAACATGGCATTCCGGGTTCCGTACATGATACATGCATGACGGATTCGAGAAACATGCGTTTCTGAGTTGTGAGCATGTGGATTAGTGAACTTTCATCCACCAAAGAAGGCATATATTACACTCTGAAATATTTACTCTGACTTCATAAGTTTTTTGTATCACCAGGTTCTAAAATCGGACATTTGGCAGTAGAAAACACTCTTTGAGCGAATTCTCACCAATACACATGTAATTTACATTGTTTACATAACCATGGCATTCCGTATTCCGAACATGTTTCATGCATCACGGATTCCTCAAACATGCATTTCTGAGCTGTCAACATGCGCATGACAGATGTTTCAACCACCAAACAAGTTACTTATGCACTTTGATATAGTTCCTTGGACTTCGTTGCTTCTCCTATCACCAGTTTCAAGAATCACACTTTGATCCCAGAAAAACCCTCTTGGAGCGAATTCTACCCTAGAGATATGTAATTTGAATAGATTCCTTCAACATGATATTCCGTGTTCCGTACATTTTACATGCATGACGGATTCGACATACATGCATTCCTGAGTTGTGACCATGTGGATTACTGATTTTTCATCCTCTATAAAAGGAATAATTTCATATAGAGTCGTGTACACATTTTCACAAGCTTTCCCTAACACAAGTTTCGAATTCGTTCATTTTTCACAGAAGAATACTTCTGGAGTGTATTCAACCTAATAGATATATAATTTACATGAATTCCATCAACATGGCATTCCGGGTTCCGTACATGATACATGCATGACGGATACGAGAAACATGCGTTTCTGAGTTGTGAGCATGTGGATTAGTGAACTTTCATCCACCAAAGAAGGCATATATTACACTTTGAAATATTTACTCTGACTTCATAAGTTTTTTGTATCACCAGGTTCTAAAATCGGACATGTGGCATTAGAAAACACTCTTTGAGCGAATTCTCACCAATACACATGTAATTTACATTGTTTACATAACCATGGCATTCCGTATTCCGAACATGTTTCATGCATCACGGATTCCTCAAACATGCATTTCTGAGCTGTGAACATGCGCATGACAGATGTTTCAACCACCAAACAAGTTACTTATGCACTTTGAAATAGTTCCTTGGACTTCGTTGCTTCTCCTATCACCAGTTTCAAGAATCACACTTTGATCCCAGAAAAACCCTCTTGGAGCGAATTCTACCCTAGAGATATGTAATTTGAATAGATTCCTTCAACATGATATTCCATGTTCCGTACATGTTACATGCATGACGGATTCGACATACATGCATTCCTGAGTTGTGACCATGTGGATTACTGATTTTTCATCCTCTATAAAAGGAATAATTTCATATAGACTCGTGTACACATTTTCACAAGCTTTCCCTAACACAAGTTTCGAATTCGTTCATTTTTCACAGAAGAATTCTTCTGGAGTGTATTCAACCTAATAGATATATAATTTACATGAATTCCATCAACATGGCATTCCGGGTTCCGTACATGATACATGCATGACGGATTCGAGAAACATGCGTTTCTGAGTTGTGAGCATGTGGATTAGTTACCTTTCATCCACCAAAGAAGGCATATATTGCACTTTGAAATATTTAATCTGACTTCATAAGTTTTTTGTATCACCAGGTTCTAAAATCGGACATTTGGCAGTAGAAAACACTCTTTGAGCGAATTCTCACCAATACACATGTAATTTACATTGTTTACATAACCATGGCATTCCGTATTCCGAACATGTTTCATGCATCACGGATTCCTCAAACATGCATTTCTGAGCTGTGAACATGCGCATGACAGATGTTTCAACCACCAAACAAGTTACTTATGCACTTTGAAATAGTTCCTAGGCCTTCGTTGCTTCTCCTATCACAAGTTTCAAGAATCACACTTTGATCCCAGAAAAACCCTCTTGGAGCGAATTCTACCCTAGTGATATGTAATTTGAATAGATTCCTTCAACATGATATTCCGTGTTCCGTACATGTTACATGCATGACGGATTCGACATACATGCATTCCTGAGTTGTGAGCATGTGGATTACTGATTTTTCATCCTCTATAAAAGGAATAATTTCCTATAGACCTGTGCACACATTTTCACAAGCTTTCCCTAACACAAGTTTCGAATTCGTTCATTTTTCACAGAAGAATACTTCTGGAGTGTATTCAACCTAATAGATATATAATTTACATGAATTCCATCAACATGGCATTCCGGGTTCCGTACATGATACATGCATGACGGATTCGAGAAACATGCGTTTCTGAGTTGTGAGCATGTGGATTAGTGAACTTTCATCCACCAAATAAGGCATATATTACACTCTGAAATATTTACTCTGACTTCATAAGTTTTTTGTATCACCAGGTTCTAAAATCGGACATTTGGCAGTAGAAAACACTCTTTGAGCGAATTCTCACCAATACACATGTAATTTACATTGTTTACATAACCATGGCATTCCGTATTCCGAACATGTTTCATGCATCATGGATTCCTCAAACATGCATTTCTGAGCTGTGAACATGCGCATGACAGATGTTTCAACCACCAAACAAGTTACTTATGCACTTTGAAATAGTTCCTTGGACTTCGTTGCTTCTCCTATCACCAGTTTCAAGAATCACACTTTGATCCCAGAAAAACCCTCTTGGAGCGAATTCTACCCTAGAGATATGTAATTTGAATAGATTCCTTCAACATGATATTCCGTGTTCCGTACATGTTACATGCATGACGGATTCGACATACATGCATTCCTGAGTTGTGAGCATGTGGATTACTGATTTTTCATCCTCTATAAAAGGAATAATTTCATATAGACTCGTGTACACATTTTCACAAGCTTTCCCTAACACAAGTTTCGAATTCGTTCATTTTTCACAGAAGAATACTTCTGGAGTGTATTCAACCTAATAGATATATAATTTACATGAATTCCATCAACATGGCATTCCGGGTTCCGTACATGATACATGCATGACGGATTCGAGAAACATGCGTTTCTGAGTTGTGAGCATGTGGATTAGTGAACTTTCATCCACCAAAGAAGGCATATATTACACTTTGAAATATTTACTCTGACTTCATAAGTTTTTTGTATCACCAGGTTCTAAAATCGGACATTTGGCAGTAGAAAACACTCTTTGAGCGAATTCTCACCAATACACATGTAATTTACATTGTTTACATAACCATGGCATTCCGTATTCCGAACATGTTTCATGCATCACGGATTCCTCAAACATGCATTTCTGAGCTGTGAACATGCGCATGACAGATGTTTCAACCACCAAACAAGTTACTTATGCACTTTGAAATAGTTCCTTGGACTTCGTTGCTTCTCCTATCACCAGTTTCAAGAATCACACTTTGATCCCAGAAAAACCCTCTTGGAGCGAATTCTACCCTAGAGATATGTAATTTGAATAGATTCCTTCAACATGATATTCCGTGTTCCGTACATGTTACATGCATGACGGATTCGACATACATGCATTCCTGAGTTGTGAGCATGTGGATTACTGATTTTTCATCCTCTATAAAAGGAATAATTTCATATAGACTCGTGTACACATTTTCACAAGCTTTCCCTAACACAAGTTTCGAATTCGTTCATTTTTCACAGAAGAATACTTCTGGAGTGTATTCAACCTCATAGATATATAATTTACATGAATTCCATCAACATGGCATTCCGGGTTCCGTACATGATACATGCATGACGGATTCGAGAAACATGCGTTTCTGAGTTGTGAGCATGTGGATTAGTGAACTTTCATCCACCAAAGAAGGCATATATTACACTTTGAAATATTTACTCTGACTTCATAAGTTTTTTGTATCACCAGGTTCTAAAATCGGACATTTGCCAGTAGAAAACACTCTTTGAGCGAATTCTCACCAATACACATGTAATTTACTTTGTTTACATAACCATGGCATTCCGTATTCCGAACATGTTTCATGCATCACGGATTCCTCAAACATGCATTTCTGAGCTGTGAACATGCGCATGACAGATGTTTCAACCACCAAACAAGTTACTTATGCACTTTGAAATAGTTCCTTGGACTTCGTTGCTTCTCCTATCACCAGTTTCAAGAATCACACTTTGATCCCAGAAAAACCCTCTTGGAGCGAATTCTACCCTAGAGATATGTAATTTGAATAGATTCCTTCAACATGATATTCCGTGTTCCGTACATGTTACATGCATGACGGATTCGACATACATGCATTCCTGAGTTGTGAGCATGTGGATTACTGATTTTTCATCCTTTATAAAAGGAATAATTTCATATAGACTCGTGTACACATTTTCACAAGCTTTCCCTAACACAAGTTTCGAATTCGTTCATTTTTCACAGAAGAATTCTTCTGGAGTGTATTCAACCTAATAGATATATAATTTACATGAATTCCATCAACATGGCATTCCGGGTTCCGTACATGATACATGCATGACGGATTCGAGAAACATGCGTTTCTGAGTTGTGAGCATGTGGATTAGTTACCTTTCATCCACCAAAGAAGGCATATATTGCAGTTTGAAATATTTAATCTGACTTCATAAGTTTTTTGTATCACCAGGTTCTAAAATCGGACATTTGGCAGTAGAAAACACTCTTTGAGCGAATTCTCACCAATACACATGTAATTTACATTGTTTACATAACCATGGCATTCCGTATTCCGAACATGTTTCATGCATCACGGATTCCTCAAACATGCATTTCTGAGCTGTGAACATGCGCATGACAGATGTTTCAACCACCAAACAAGTTACTTATGCACTTTGAAATAGTTCCTTGGACTTCGTTGCTTCTCCTATCACCAGTTTCAAGAATCACACTTTGATCCCAGAAAAACCCTCTTGGAGCGAATTCTACCCTAGAGATATGTAATTTGAATAGATTCCTTCAACATGATATTCCGTGTTCCGTACATGTTACATGCATGACGGATTCGACATACATGCATTCCTGAGTTGTGAGCATGTGGATTACTGATTTTTCATCCTCTATAAAAGGAATAATTTCATATAGACTCGTGTACACATTTTCACAAGCTTTCCCTAACACAAGTTTCGAATTCGTTCATTTTTCACAGAAGAATACTTCTGGAGTGTATTCAACCTAATAGATATATAATTTACATGAATTCCATCAACATGGCATTCCGGGTTCCGTACATGATACATGCATGACGGATTCGAGAAACATGCGTTTCTGAGTTGTGAGCATGTGGATTCGTGAACTTTCATCCACCAAAGAAGGCATATATTGCACTTTGAAATATTTACTCTGACTTCATAAGTTTTTTGTATCACCAGGTTCTAAAATCGGACATTTGGCAGTAGAAAACACTCTTTGAGCGAATTCTCACCAATACACATGTAATTTACATTGTTTACATAACCATGGCATTCCGTATTCTGAACATGTTTCATGCATCACGGATTCCTCAAACATGCATTTCTGAGCTGTGAACATGCGCATGACAGATGTTTCAACCACCAAACAAGTTACTTATGCACTTTGAAATAGTTCCTTGGACTTCGTTGCTTCTCCTATCACCAGTTTCAAGAATCACACTTTGATCCCAGAAAAACCCTCTTGGAGCGAATTCTACCCTAGAGATATGTAATTTGAATAGATTCCTTCAACATGATATTCCGTGTTCCGTACATGTTACATGCATGACGGTTTCGACATACATGCATTCCTGAATTGTGAGCATGTGGATTACTGATTTTTCATCCTCTATAAAAGGAATAATTTCATATAGACTCGTGTACACATTTTCACAAGCTTTCCCTAACACAAGTTTCGAATTCGTTCATTTTTCACAGAAGAATACTTCTGGAGTGTATTCAACCTAATAGATATATAATTTACATGAATTCCATCAACATGGCATTCCGGGTTCCGTACATGATACATGCATGACGGATTCGAGAAACATGCGTTTCTGAGTTGTGAGCATGTGGATTAGTGAACTTTCATCCACCAAAGAAGGCATATATTGCACTTTGAAATATTTACTCTGACTTCATAAGTTTTTTGTATCACCAGGTTCTAAAATCGGACATTTGGCAGTAGAAAACACTCTTTGAGCGAATTCTCACCAATACACATGTAATTTACATTGTTTACATAACCATGGCATTCCGTATTCTGAACATGTTTCATGCATCACGGATTCCTCAAACATGCATTTCTGAGCTGTGAACATGCGCATGACAGATGTTTCAACCACCAAACAAGTTACTTATGCACTTTGAAATAGTTCCTTGGACTTCGTTGCTTCTCCTATCGCCAGTTTCAAGAATCACACTTTGATCCCAGAAAAACCCTCTTGGAGCGAATTCTACCCTAGAGATATGTAATTTGAATAGATTCCTTCAACATGATATTCCGTGTTCCGTACATGTTACATGCATGACGGATTCGACATACATGCATTCCTGAGTTGTGACCATGTGGATTACTGATTTTTCATCCTCTATAAAAGGAATAATTTCATATAGACTCGTGTACACATTTTCACAAGCTTTCCCTAACACAAGTTTCGAATTCGTTCATTTTTCACAGAAGAATACTTCTGGAGTGTATTCAACCTAATAGATATATAATTTACATGAATTCCATCAACATGGCATTCCGGGTTCCGTACATGATACATGCATGACGGATTCGAGAAACATGTGTTTCTGAGTTGTGAGCATGTGGATTAGTGAACTTTCATCCACCAAAGAAGGCATATATTGCACTTTGAATTATTTACTCTGACTTCATAATTTTTTTGTATCACCAGGTTCTAAAATCGGACATTTGCAGTAGAAATCACTCTTTGAGCGAATTCTCACCAATACACATGTAATTTACATTGTTTACATAACCATGGCATTCCGTATTCCGAACATGTTTCATGCATCACGGATTCCTCAAACATGCATTTCTGAGCTGTGAACATGCGCATGACAGATGTTTCAACCACCAAACAAGTTACTTATGCACTTTGAACTAGTTCCTTGGACTTCGTTGCTTCTCCTATCACCAGTTTCAAGAATCACACTTTGATCCCAGAAAAACCCTCTTGGAGTGAATTCTACCCTAGAGATATGTAATTTGAATAGATTCCTTCAACATGATATTCCGTGTTCCGTATATGTTACATGAATGATGGATTCGACAAACATGCATTCCTGAGTTGTGAGCATGTGGATTACTGATTTTTCATCCTCTATAAAAGGAATAATTTCATATACACTCGTGTACACATTTTCACTAGCTTTCCCTTACACAAGTTTCGAATTCGTTCATTTTTCACAGAAGAATACTTCTGGAGTGTATTCAACCTAATAGATATATAATTTACATGAATTCCATCAACATGGCATTCCGGGTTCCGTACATGATACATGCATGACGGATTCGAGAAACATGCGTTTCTGAGTTGTGAGCATGTGGATTAGTGAACTTTCATCCACCAAAGAAGGCATATATTACACTCTGAAATATTGACTCTGACTTCATAAGTTTTTTGTATCACCAGGTTCTAAAATCGGACATTTGCAGTAGAAAACACTCTTTGAGCGAATTCTCACCAATACACATGTAATTTACATTGTTTACATAACCATGGCATTCCGTATTCCGAACATGTTTCATGCATCACGGATTCCTCAAACATGCATTTCTGAGCTGTGAACATGCGCATGACAGATGTTTCAACCACCAAACAAGTTACTTATGCACTTTGAACTAGTTCCTTGGACTTCGTTGCTTCTCCTATCACCAGTTTCAAGAATCACACTTTGATCCCAGAAAAACCCTCTTGGAGTGAATTCTACCCTAGAGATATGTAATTTGAATAGATTCCTTCAACATGATATTCCGTGTTCCGTATATGTTACATGAATGATGGATTCGACAAACATGCATTCCTGAGTTGTGAGCATGTGGATTACTGATTTTTCATCCTCTATAAAAGGAATAATTTCATATACACTCGTGTACACATTTTCACTAGCTTTCCCTTACACAAGTTTCGAATTCGTTCATTTTTCACAGAAGAATACTTCTGGAGTGTATTCAACCTAATAGATATATAATTTACATGAATTCCATCAACATGGCATTCCGGGTTCCGTACATGATACATGCATGACGGATTCGAGAAACATGCGTTTCTGAGTTGTGAGCATGTGGATTAGTGAACTTTCATCCACCAAAGAAGGCATATATTGCACTTTGAAATATTTACTCTGACTTCATAAGTTTTTTGTATCACCAGGTTCTAAAATCGGACATTTGGCAGTAGAAAACACTCTTTGAGCGAATTCTCACCAATACACATGTAATTTACATTGTTTACATAACCATGGCATTCCGTATTCTGAACATGTTTCATGCATCACGGATTCCTCAAACATGCATTTCTGAGCTGTGAACATGCGCATGACAGATGTTTCAACCACCAAACAAGTTACTTATGCACTTTGAAATAGTTCCTTGGACTTCGTTGCTTCTCCTATCGCCAGTTTCAAGAATCACACTTTGATCCCAGAAAAACCCTCTTGGAGCGAATTCTACCCTAGAGATATGTAATTTGAATAGATTCCTTCAACATGATATTCCGTGTTCCGTACATGTTACATGCATGACGGATTCGACATACATGCATTCCTGAGTTGTGACCATGTGGATTACTGATTTTTCATCCTCTATAAAAGGAATAATTTCATATAGACTCGTGTACACATTTTCACAAGCTTTCCCTAACACAAGTTTCGAATTCGTTCATTTTTCACAGAAGAATACTTCTGGAGTGTATTCAACCTAATAGATATATAATTTACATGAATTCCATCAACATGGCATTCCGGGTTCCGTACATGATACATGCATGACGGATTCGAGAAACATGTGTTTCTGAGTTGTGAGCATGTGGATTAGTGAACTTTCATCCACCAAAGAAGGCATATATTGCACTTTGAATTATTTACTCTGACTTCATAATTTTTTTGTATCACCAGGTTCTAAAATCGGACATTTGCAGTAGAAAACACTCTTTGAGCGAATTCTCACCAATACACATGTAATTTACATTGTTTACATAACCATGGCATTCCGTATTCCGAACATGTTTCATGCATCACGGATTCCTCAAACATGCATTTCTGAGCTGTGAACATGCGCATGACAGATGTTTCAACCACCAAACAAGTTACTTATGCACTTTGAAATAGTTCCTTGGACTTCGTTGCTTCTCCTATCACCAGTTTCAAGAATCACACTTTGATCCCAGAAAAACCCTCTTGGAGCGAATTCTACCCTAGAGATATGTAATTTGAATAGATTCCTTCAACATGATATTCCGTGTTCCGTACATGTTACATGCATGACGGATTCGACATACATGCATTCCTGAGTTGTGAGCATGTGGATTACTGATTTTTCATCCTCTATAAAAGGAATAATTTCATATAGACTCGTGTACACATTTTCACAAGCTTTCCCTAACACAAGTTTCGAATTCGTTCATTTTTCACAGAAGAATACTTCTGGAGTGTATTCAACCTAATAGATATATAATTTACATGAATTCCATCAACATGGCATTCCGGGTTCCGTACATGATACATGCATGACGGATTCGAGAAACATGCGTTTCTGAGTTGTGAGCATGTGGATTCGTGAACTTTCATCCACCAAAGAAGGCATATATTGCACTTTGAAATATTTACTCTGACTTCATAAGTTTTTTGTATCACCAGGTTCTAAAATCGGACATTTGGCAGTAGAAAACACTCTTTGAGCGAATTCTCACCAATACACATGTAATTTACATTGTTTACATAACCATGGCATTCCGTATTCTGAACATGTTTCATGCATCACGGATTCCTCAAACATGCATTTCTGAGCTGTGAACATGCGCATGACAGATGTTTCAACCACCAAACAAGTTACTTATGCACTTTGAAATAGTTCCTTGGACTTCGTTGCTTCTCCTATCACCAGTTTCAAGAATCACACTTTGATCCCAGAAAAACCCTCTTGGAGCGAATTCTACCCTAGAGATATGTAATTTGAATAGATTCCTTCAACATGATATTCCGTGTTCCGTATATGTTACATGAATGATGGATTCGACAAACATGCATTCCTGAGTTGTGAGCATGTGGATTACTGATTTTTCATCCTCTATAAAAGGAATAATTTCATATACACTCGTGTACACATTTTCACTAGCTTTCCCTTACACAAGTTTCGAATTCGTTCATTTTTCACAGAAGAATACTTCTGGAGTGTATTCAACCTAATAGATATATAATTTACATGAATTCCATCAACATGGCATTCCGGGTTCCGTACATGATACATGCATGACGGATTCGAGAAACATGCGTTTCTGAGTTGTGAGCATGTGGATTAGTGAACTTTCATCCACCAAAGAAGGCATATATTACACTCTGAAATATTGTCTCTGACTTCATAAGTTTTTTGTATCACCAGGTTCTAAAATCGGACATTTGGCAGTAGAAAACACTCTTTGAGCGAATTCTCACCAATACACATGTAATTTACATTGTTTACATAACCATGGCATTCCGTATTCCGAACATGTTTCATGCATCACGGATTCCTCAAACATGCATTTCTGAGCTGTGAACATGCGCATGACAGATGTTTCAACCACCAAACAAGTTACTTATGCACTTTGAAATAGTTCCTTGGACTTCGTTGCTTCTCCTATCACCAGTTTCAAGAATCACACTTTGATCCCAGAAAAACCCTCTTGGAGCGAATTCTACCCTAGAGATATGTAATTTGAATAGATTCCTTCAACATGATATTCCGTGTTCCGTACATGTTACATGCATGACGGATTCGACATACATGCATTCCTGAGTTGTGACCATGTGGATTACTGATTTTTCATCCTCTATAAAAGGAATAATTTCATATAGACTCGTGTACACATTTTCACAAGCTTTCCCTAACACAAGTTTCGAATTCGTTCATTTTTCACAGAAGAATACTTCTGGAGTGTATTCAACCTAATAGATATATAATTTACATGAATTCCATCAACATGGCATTCCGGGTTCCGTACATGATACATGCATGACGGATTCGAGAAACATGCGTTTCTGAGTTGTGAGCATGTGGATTAGTGAACTTTCATCCACCAAAGAAGGCATATATTACACTTTGAAATATTTACTCTGACTTCATAAGTTTTTTGTATCACCAGGTTCTAAAATCGGACATTTGGCAGTAGAAAACACTCTTTGAGCGAATTCTCACCAATACACATGTAATTTACATTGTTTACATAACCATGGCATTCCGTATTCTGAACATGTTTCATGCATCACGGATTCCTCAAACATGCATTTCTGAGCTGTGAACATGCGCATGACAGATGTTTCAACCACCAAACAAGTTACTTATGCACTTTGAAATAGTTCCTTGGACTTCGTTGCTTCTCCTATCGCCAGTTTCAAGAATCACACTTTGATCCCAGAAAAACCCTCTTGGAGCGAATTCTACCCTAGAGATATGTAATTTGAATAGATTCCTTCAACATGATATTCCGTGTTCCGTACATGTTACATGCATGACGGATTCGACATACATGCATTCCTGAGTTGTGACCATGTGGATTACTGATTTTTCATCCTCTATAAAAGGAATAATTTCATATAGACTCGTGTACACATTTTCACAAGCTTTCCCTAACACAAGTTTCGAATTCGTTCATTTTTCACAGAAGAATACTTCTGGAGTGTATTCAACCTAATAGATATATAATTTACATGAATTCCATCAACATGGCATTCCGGGTTCCGTACATGATACATGCATGACGGATTCGAGAAACATGCGTTTCTGAGTTGTGAGCATGTGGATTAGTGAACTTTCATCCACCAAAGAAGGCATATATTGCACTTTGAAATATTTACTCTGACTTCATAAGTTTTTTGTATCACCAGGTTCTAAAATCGGACATTTGGCAGTAGAAAACACTCTTTGAGCGAATTCTCACCAATACACATGTAATTTACATTGTTTACATAACCATGGCATTCCGTATTCTGAACATGTTTCATGCATCACGGATTCCTCAAACATGCATTTCTGAGCTGTGAACATGCGCATGACAGATGTTTCAACCACCAAACAAGTTACTTATGCACTTTGAAATAGTTCCTTGGACTTCGTTGCTTCTCCTATCGCCAGTTTCAAGAATCACACTTTGATCCCAGAAAAACCCTCTTGGAGCGAATTCTACCCTAGAGATATGTAATTTGAATAGATTCCTTCAACATGATATTCCGTGTTCCGTACATGTTACATGCATGACGGATTCGACATACATGCATTCCTGAGTTGTGACCATGTGGATTACTGATTTTTCATCCTCTATAAAAGGAATAATTTCATATAGACTCGTGTACACATTTTCACAAGCTTTCCCTAACACAAGTTTCGAATTCGTTCATTTTTCACAGAAGAATACTTCTGGAGTGTATTCAACCTAATAGATATATAATTTACATGAATTCCATCAACATGGCATTCCGGGTTCCGTACATGATACATGCATGACGGATTCGAGAAACATGTGTTTCTGAGTTGTGAGCATGTGGATTAGTGAACTTTCATCCACCAAAGAAGGCATATATTGCACTTTGAATTATTTACTCTGACTTCATAATTTTTTTGTATCACCAGGTTCTAAAATCGGACATTTGCAGTACAAAACACTCTTTGAGCGAATTCTCACCAATACACATGTAATTTACATTGTTTACATAACCATGGCATTCCGTATTCCGAACATGTTTCATGCATCACGGATTCCTCAAACATGCATTTCTGAGCTGTGAACATGCGCATGACAGATGTTTCAACCACCAAACAAGTTACTTATGCACTTTGAACTAGTTCCTTGGACTTCGTTGCTTCTCCTATCACCAGTTTCAAGAATCACACTTTGATCCCAGAAAAACCCTCTTGGAGTGAATTCTACCCTAGAGATATGTAATTTGAATAGATTCCTTCAACATGATATTCCGTGTTCCGTATATGTTACATGAATGATGGATTCGACAAACATGCATTCCTGAGTTGTGAGCATGTGGATTACTGATTTTTCATCCTCTATAAAAGGAATAATTTCATATACACTCGTGTACACATTTTCACTAGCTTTCCCTTACACAAGTTTCGAATTCGTTCATTTTTCACAGAAGAATACTTCTGGAGTGTATTCAACCTAATAGATATATAATTTACATGAATTCCATCAACATGGCATTCCGGGTTCCGTACATGATACATGCATGACGGATTCGAGAAACATGCGTTTCTGAGTTGTGAGCATGTGGATTAGTGAACTTTCATCCACCAAAGAAGGCATATATTACACTCTGAAATATTGACTCTGACTTCATAAGTTTTTTGTATCACCAGGTTCTAAAATCGGACATTTGCAGTAGAAAACACTCTTTGAGCGAATTCTCACCAATACACATGTAATTTACATTGTTTACATAACCATGGCATTCCGTATTCCGAACATGTTTCATGCATCACGGATTCCTCAAACATGCATTTCTGAGCTGTGAACATGCGCATGACAGATGTTTCAACCACCAAACAAGTTACTTATGCACTTTGAACTAGTTCCTTGGACTTCGTTGCTTCTCCTATCACCAGTTTCAAGAATCACACTTTGATCCCAGAAAAACCCTCTTGGAGTGAATTCTACCCTAGAGATATGTAATTTGAATAGATTCCTTCAACATGATATTCCGTGTTCCGTATATGTTACATGAATGATGGATTCGACAAACATGCATTCCTGAGTTGTGAGCATGTGGATTACTGATTTTTCATCCTCTATAAAAGGAATAATTTCATATACACTCGTGTACACATTTTCACTAGCTTTCCCTTACACAAGTTTCGAATTCGTTCATTTTTCACAGAAGAATACTTCTGGAGTGTATTCAACCTAATAGATATATAATTTACATGAATTCCATCAACATGGCATTCCGGGTTCCGTACATGATACATGCATGACGGATTCGAGAAACATGCGTTTCTGAGTTGTGAGCATGTGGATTAGTGAACTTTCATCCACCAAAGAAGGCATATATTACACTCTGAAATATTTACTCTGACTTCATAAGTTTTTTGTATCACCAGGTTCTAAAATCGGACATTTGGCAGTAGAAAACACTCTTTGAGCGAATTCTCACCAATACACATGTAATTTACATTGTTTACATAACCATGGCATTCCGTATTCCGAACATGTTTCATGCATCACGGATTCCTCAAACATGCATTTCTGAGCTGTGAACATGCGCATGACAGATGTTTCAACCACCAAACAAGTTACTTATGCACTTTGAAATAGTTCCTTGGACTTCGTTGCTTCTCCTATCACCAGTTTCAAGAATCACACTTTGATCCCAGAAAAACCCTCTTGGAGCGAATTCTACCCTAGAGATATGTAATTTGAATAGATTCCTTCAACATGATATTCCGTGTTCCGTACATGTTACATGCATGACGGATTCGACATACATGCATTCCTGAGTTGTGAGCATGTGGATTACTGATTTTTCATCCTCTATAAAAGGAATAATTTCATATAGACTCGTGTACACATTTTCACAAGCTTTCCCTAACACAAGTTTCGAATTCGTTCATTTTTCACAGAAGAATACTTCTGGAGTGTATTCAACCTCATAGATATATAATTTACATGAATTCCATCAACATGGCATTCCGGGTTCCGTACATGATACATGCATGACGGATTCGAGAAACATGCGTTTCTGAGTTGTGAGCATGTGGATTAGTGAACTTTCATCCACCAAAGAAGGCATATATTACACTTTGAAATATTTACTCTGACTTCATAAGTTTTTTGTATCACCAGGTTCTAAAATCGGACATTTGCCAGTAGAAAACACTCTTTGAGCGAATTCTCACCAATACACATGTAATTTACTTTGTTTACATAACCATGGCATTCCGTATTCCGAACATGTTTCATGCATCACGGATTCCTCAAACATGCATTTCTGAGCTGTGAACATGCGCATGACAGATGTTTCAACCACCAAACAAGTTACTTATGCACTTTGAAATAGTTCCTTGGACTTCGTTGCTTCTCCTATCACCAGTTTCAAGAATCAAACTTTGATCCCAGAAAAACCCTCTTGGAGCGAATTCTACCCTACAGATATGTAATTTGAATAGATTCCTTCAACATGATATTCCGTGTTCCGTACATGTTACATGCATGACGGATTCGACATACATGCATTCCTGAGTTGTGAGCATGTGGATTACTGATTTTTCATCCTCTATAAAAGGAATAATTTCATATAGACTCGTGTACACATTTTCACAAGCTTTCCCTAACACAAGTTTCGAATTCGTTCATTTTTCACAGAAGAATTCTTCTGGAGTGTATTCAACCTAATAGATATATAATTTACATGAATTCCATCAACATGGCATTCCGGGTTCCGTACATGATACATGCATGACGGATTCGAGAAACATGCGTTTCTGAGTTGTGAGCATGTGGATTAGTTACCTTTCATCCACCAAAGAAGGCATATATTGCACTTTGAAATATTTAATCTGACTTCATAAGTTTTTTGTATCACCAGGTTCTAAAATCGGACATTTGGCAGTAGAAAACACTCTTTGAGCGAATTCTCACCAATACACATGTAATTTACATTGTTTACATAACCATGGCATTCCGTATTCCGAACATGTTTCATGCATCACGGATTCCTCAAACATGCATTTCTGAGCTGTGAACATGCGCATGACAGATGTTTCAACCACCAAACAAGTTACTTATGCACTTTGAAATAGTTCCTTGGACTTCGTTGCTTCTCCTATCACCAGTTTCAAGAATCACACTTTGATCCCAGAAAAACCCTCTTGGAGCGAATTCTACCCTAGAGATATGTAATTTGAATAGATTCCTTCAACATGATATTCCGTGTTCCGTACATGTTACATGCATGACGGATTCGACATACATGCATTCCTGAGTTGTGAGCATGTGGATTACTGATTTTTCATCCTCTATAAAAGGAATAATTTCATATAGACTCGTGTACACATTTTCACAAGCTTTCCCTAACACAAGTTTCGAATTCGTTCATTTTTCACAGAAGAATACTTCTGGAGTGTATTCAACCTAATAGATATATAATTTACATGAATTCCATCAACATGGCATTCCGGGTTCCGTACATGATACATGCATGACGGATTCGAGAAACATGCGTTTCTGAGTTGTGAGCATGTGGATTCGTGAACTTTCATCCACCAAAGAAGGCATATATTGCACTTTGAAATATTTACTCTGACTTCATAAGTTTTTTGTATCACCAGGTTCTAAAATCGGACATTTGGCAGTAGAAAACACTCTTTGAGCGAATTCTCACCAATACACATGTAATTTACATTGTTTACATAACCATGGCATTCCGTATTCTGAACATGTTTCATGCATCACGGATTCCTCAAACATGCATTTCTGAGCTGTGAACATGCGCATGACAGATGTTTCAACCACCAAACAAGTTACTTATGCACTTTGAAATAGTTCCTTGGACTTCGTTGCTTCTCCTATCACCAGTTTCAAGAATCACACTTTGATCCCAGAAAAACCCTCTTGGAGCGAATTCTACCCTAGAGATATGTAATTTGAATAGATTCCTTCAACATGATATTCCGTGTTCCGTACATGTTACATGCATGACGGTTTCGACATACATGCATTCCTGAATTGTGAGCATGTGGATTACTGATTTTTCATCCTCTATAAAAGGAATAATTTCATATAGACTCGTGTACACATTTTCACAAGCTTTCCCTAACACAAGTTTCGAATTCGTTCATTTTTCACAGAAGAATACTTCTGGAGTGTATTCAACCTAATAGATATATAATTTACATGAATTCCATCAACATGGCATTCCGGGTTCCGTACATGATACATGCATGACGGATTCGAGAAACATGCGTTTCTGAGTTGTGAGCATGTGGATTAGTGAACTTTCATCCACCAAAGAAGGCATATATTGCACTTTGAAATATTTACTCTGACTTCATAAGTTTTTTGTATCACCAGGTTCTAAAATCGGACATTTGGCAGTAGAAAACACTCTTTGAGCGAATTCTCACCAATACACATGTAATTTACATTGTTTACATAACCATGGCATTCCGTATTCTGAACATGTTTCATGCATCACGGATTCCTCAAACATGCATTTCTGAGCTGTGAACATGCGCATGACAGATGTTTCAACCACCAAACAAGTTACTTATGCACTTTGAAATAGTTCCTTGGACTTCGTTGCTTCTCCTATCGCCAGTTTCAAGAATCACACTTTGATCCCAGAAAAACCCTCTTGGAGCGAATTCTACCCTAGAGATATGTAATTTGAATAGATTCCTTCAACATGATATTCCGTGTTCCGTACATGTTACATGCATGACGGATTCGACATACATGCATTCCTGAGTTGTGACCATGTGGATTACTGATTTTTCATCCTCTATAAAAGGAATAATTTCATATAGACTCGTGTACACATTTTCACAAGCTTTCCCTAACACAAGTTTCGAATTCGTTCATTTTTCACAGAAGAATACTTCTGGAGTGTATTCAACCTAATAGATATATAATTTACATGAATTCCATCAACATGGCATTCCGGGTTCCGTACATGATACATGCATGACGGATTCGAGAAACATGTGTTTCTGAGTTGTGAGCATGTGGATTAGTGAACTTTCATCCACCAAAGAAGGCATATATTGCACTTTGAATTATTTACTCTGACTTCATAATTTTTTTGTATCACCAGGTTCTAAAATCGGACATTTGCAGTAGAAAACACTCTTTGAGCGAATTCTCACCAATACACATGTAATTTACATTGTTTACATAACCATGGCATTCCGTATTCCGAACATGTTTCATGCATCACGGATTCCTCAAACATGCATTTCTGAGCTGTGAACATGCGCATGACAGATGTTTCAACCACCAAACAAGTTACTTATGCACTTTGAACTAGTTCCTTGGACTTCGTTGCTTCTCCTATCACCAGTTTCAAGAATCACACTTTGATCCCAGAAAAACCCTCTTGGAGTGAATTCTACCCTAGAGATATGTAATTTGAATAGATTCCTTCAACATGATATTCCGTGTTCCGTATATGTTACATGAATGATGGATTCGACAAACATGCATTCCTGAGTTGTGAGCATGTGGATTACTGATTTTTCATCCTCTATAAAAGGAATAATTTCATATACACTCGTGTACACATTTTCACTAGCTTTCCCTTACACAAGTTTCAAATTCGTTCATTTTTCACAGAAGAATACTTCTGGAGTGTATTCAACCTAATAGATATATAATTTACATGAATTCCATCAACATGGCATTCCGGGTTCCGTACATGATACATGCATGACGGATTCGAGAAACATGCGTTTCTGAGTTGTGAGCATGTGGATTAGTGAACTTTCATCCACCAAAGAAGGCATATATTGCACTTTGAAATATTTACTCTGACTTCATAAGTTTTTTGTATCACCAGGTTCTAAAATCGGACATTTGGCAGTAGAAAACACTCTTTGAGCGAATTCTCACCAATACACATGTAATTTACATTGTTTACATAACCATGGCATTCCGTATTCCGAACATGTTTCATGCATCACGGATTCCTCAAACATGCATTTCTGAGCTGTGAACATGCGCATGACAGATGTTTCAACCACCAAACAAGTTACTTATGCACTTTGAACTAGTTCCTTGGACTTCGTTGCTTCTCCTATCACCAGTTTCAAGAATCACACTTTGATCCCAGAAAAACCCTCTTGGAGTGAATTCTACCCTAGAGATATGTAATTTGAATAGATTCCTTCAACATGATATTCCGTGTTCCGTATATGTTACATGAATGATGGATTCGACAAACATGCATTCCTGAGTTGTGAGCATGTGGATTACTGATTTTTCATCCTCTATAAAAGGAATAATTTCATATACACTCGTGTACACATTTTCACTAGCTTTCCCTTACACAAGTTTCGAATTCGTTCATTTTTCACAGAAGAATACTTCTGGAGTGTATTCAACCTAATAGATATATAATTTACATGAATTCCATCAACATGGCATTCCGGGTTCCGTACATGATACATGCATGACGGATTCGAGAAACATGCGTTTCTGAGTTGTGAGCATGTGGATTAGTGAACTTTCATCCACCAAAGAAGGCATATATTACACTCTGAAATATTGACTCTGACTTCATAAGTTTTTTGTATCACCAGGTTCTAAAATCGGACATTTGCAGTAGAAAACACTCTTTGAGCGAATTCTCACCAATACACATGTAATTTACATTGTTTACATAACCATGGCATTCCGTATTCCGAACATGTTTCATGCATCACGGATTCCTCAAACATGCATTTCTGAGCTGTGAACATGCGCATGACAGATGTTTCAACCACCAAACAAGTTACTTATGCACTTTGAACTAGTTCCTTGGACTTCGTTGCTTCTCCTATCACCAGTTTCAAGAATCACACTTTGATCCCAGAAAAACCCTCTTGGAGTGAATTCTACCCTAGAGATATGTAATTTGAATAGATTCCTTCAACATGATATTCCGTGTTCCGTATATGTTACATGAATGATGGATTCGACAAACATGCATTCCTGAGTTGTGAGCATGTGGATTACTGATTTTTCATCCTCTATAAAAGGAATAATTTCATATACACTCGTGTACACATTTTCACTAGCTTTCCCTTACACAAGTTTCGAATTCGTTCATTTTTCACAGAAGAATACTTCTGGAGTGTATTCAACCTAATAGATATATAATTTACATGAATTCCATCAACATGGCATTCCGGGTTCCGTACATGATACATGCATGACGGATTCGAGAAACATGCGTTTCTGAGTTGTGAGCATGTGGATTAGTGAACTTTCATCCACCAAAGAAGGCATATATTGCACTTTGAAATATTTACTCTGACTTCATAAGTTTTTTGTATCACCAGGTTCTAAAATCGGACATTTGGCAGTAGAAAACACTCTTTGAGCGAATTCTCACCAATACACATGTAATTTACATTGTTTACATAACCATGGCATTCCGTATTCTGAACATGTTTCATGCATCACGGATTCCTCAAACATGCATTTCTGAGCTGTGAACATGCGCATGACAGATGTTTCAACCACCAAACAAGTTACTTATGCACTTTGAAATAGTTCCTTGGACTTCGTTGCTTCTCCTATCGCCAGTTTCAAGAATCACACTTTGATCCCAGAAAAACCCTCTTGGAGCGAATTCTACCCTAGAGATATGTAATTTGAATAGATTCCTTCAACATGATATTCCGTGTTCCGTACATGTTACATGCATGACGGATTCGACATACATGCATTCCTGAGTTGTGACCATGTGGATTACTGATTTTTCATCCTCTATAAAAGGAATAATTTCATATAGACTCGTGTACACATTTTCACAAGCTTTCCCTAACACAAGTTTCGAATTCGTTCATTTTTCACAGAAGAATACTTCTGGAGTGTATTCAACCTAATAGATATATAATTTACATGAATTCCATCAACATGGCATTCCGGGTTCCGTACATGATACATGCATGACGGATTCGAGAAACATGTGTTTCTGAGTTGTGAGCATGTGGATTAGTGAACTTTCGTCCACCAAAGAAGGCATATATTGCACTTTGAATTATTTACTCTGACTTCATAATTTTTTTGTATCACCAGGTTCTAAAATCGGACATTTGCAGTAGAAAACACTCTTTGAGCGAATTCTCACCAATACACATGTAATTTACATTGTTTACATAACCATGGCATTCCGTATTCCGAACATGTTTCATGCATCACGGATTCCTCAAACATGCATTTCTGAGCTGTGAACATGCGCATGACAGATGTTTCAACCACCAAACAAGTTACTTATGCACTTTGAACTAGTTCCTTGGACTTCGTTGCTTCTCCTATCACCAGTTTCAAGAATCACACTTTGATCCCAGAAAAACCCTCTTGGAGCGAATTCTACCCTAGAGATATGTAATTTGAATAGATTCCTTCAACATGATATTCCGTGTTCCGTATATGTTACATGAATGATGGATTCGACAAACATGCATTCCTGAGTTGTGAGCATGTGGATTACTGATTTTTCATCCTCTATAAAAGGAATAATTTCATATACACTCGTGTACACATTTTCACTAGCTTTCCCTTACACAAGTTTCGAATTCGTTCATTTTTCACAGAAGAATACTTCTGGAGTGTATTCAACCTAATAGATATATAATTTACATGAATTCCATCAACATGGCATTCCGGGTTCCGTACATGATACATGCATGACGGATTCGAGAAACATGCGTTTCTGAGTTGTGAGCATGTGGATTAGTGAACTTTCATCCACCAAAGAAGGCATATATTACACTCTGAAATATTGTCTCTGACTTCATAAGTTTTTTGTATCACCAGGTTCTAAAATCGGACATTTGGCAGTAGAAAACACTCTTTGAGCGAATTCTCACCAATACACATGTAATTTACATTGTTTACATAACCATGGCATTCCGTATTCCGAACATGTTTCATGCATCACGGATTCCTCAAACATGCATTTCTGAGCTGTGAACATGCGCATGACAGATGTTTCAACCACCAAACAAGTTACTTATGCACTTTGAAATAGTTCCTTGGACTTCGTTGCTTCTCCTATCACCAGTTTCAAGAATCACACTTTGATCCCAGAAAAACCCTCTTGGAGCGAATTCTACCCTAGAGATATGTAATTTGAATAGATTCCTTCAACATGATATTCCGTGTTCCGTACATGTTACATGCATGACGGATTCGACATACATGCATTCCTGAGTTGTGACCATGTGGATTACTGATTTTTCATCCTCTATAAAAGGAATAATTTCATATAGACTCGTGTACACATTTTCACAAGCTTTCCCTAACACAAGTTTCGAATTCGTTCATTTTTCACAGAAGAATACTTCTGGAGTGTATTCAACCTAATAGATATATAATTTACATGAATTCCATCAACATGGCATTCCGGGTTCCGTACATGATACATGCATGACGGATTCGAGAAACATGCGTTTCTGAGTTGTGAGCATGTGGATTAGTGAACTTTCATCCACCAAAGAAGGCATATATTGCACTTTGAAATATTTACTCTGACTTCATAAGTTTTTTGTATCACCAGGTTCTAAAATCGGACATTTGGCAGTAGAAAACACTCTTTGAGCGAATTCTCACCAATACACATGTAATTTACATTGTTTACATAACCATGGCATTCCGTATTCTGAACATGTTTCATGCATCACGGATTCCTCAAACATGCATTTCTGAGCTGTGAACATGCGCATGACAGATGTTTCAACCACCAAACAAGTTACTTATGCACTTTGAAATAGTTCCTTGGACTTCGTTGCTTCTCCTATCGCCAGTTTCAAGAATCACACTTTGATCCCAGAAAAACCCTCTTGGAGCGAATTCTACCCTAGAGATATGTAATTTGAATAGATTCCTTCAACATGATATTCCGTGTTCCGTACATGTTACATGCATGACGGATTCGACATACATGCATTCCTGAGTTGTGACCATGTGGATTACTGATTTTTCATCCTCTATAAAAGGAATAATTTCATATAGACTCGTGTACACATTTTCACAAGCTTTCCCTAACACAAGTTTCGAATTCGTTCATTTTTCACAGAAGAATACTTCTGGAGTGTATTCAACCTAATAGATATATAATTTACATGAATTCCATCAACATGGCATTCCGGGTTCCGTACATGATACATGCATGACGGATTCGAGAAACATGCGTTTCTGAGTTGTGAGCATGTGGATTAGTGAACTTTCATCCACCAAAGAAGGCATATATTGCACTTTGAAATATTTACTCTGACTTCATAAGTTTTTTGTATCACCAGGTTCTAAAATCGGACATTTGGCAGTAGAAAACACTCTTTGAGCGAATTCTCACCAATACACATGTAATTTACATTGTTTACATAACCATGGCATTCCGTATTCTGAACATGTTTCATGCATCACGGATTCCTCAAACATGCATTTCTGAGCTGTGAACATGCGCATGACAGATGTTTCAACCACCAAACAAGTTACTTATGCACTTTGAAATAGTTCCTTGGACTTCGTTGCTTCTCCTATCGCCAGTTTCAAGAATCACACTTTGATCCCAGAAAAACCCTCTTGGAGCGAATTCTACCCTAGAGATATGTAATTTGAATAGATTCCTTCAACATGATATTCCGTGTTCCGTACATGTTACATGCATGACGGATTCGACATACATGCATTCCTGAGTTGTGACCATGTGGATTACTGATTTTTCATCCTCTATAAAAGGAATAATTTCATATAGACTCGTGTACACATTTTCACAAGCTTTCCCTAACACAAGTTTCGAATTCGTTCATTTTTCACAGAAGAATACTTCTGGAGTGTATTCAACCTAATAGATATATAATTTACATGAATTCCATCAACATGGCATTCCGGGTTCCGTACATGATACATGCATGACGGATTCGAGAAACATGTGTTTCTGAGTTGTGAGCATGTGGATTAGTGAACTTTCATCCACCAAAGAAGGCATATATTGCACTTTGAATTATTTACTCTGACTTCATAATTTTTTTGTATCACCAGGTTCTAAAATCGGACATTTGCAGTAGAAAACACTCTTTGAGCGAATTCTCACCAATACACATGTAATTTACATTGTTTACATAACCATGGCATTCCGTATTCCGAACATGTTTCATGCATCACGGATTCCTCAAACATGCATTTCTGAGCTGTGAACATGCGCATGACAGATGTTTCAACCACCAAACAAGTTACTTATGCACTTTGAACTAGTTCCTTGGACTTCGTTGCTTCTCCTATCACCAGTTTCAAGAATCACACTTTGATCCCAGAAAAACCCTCTTGGAGTGAATTCTACCCTAGAGATATGTAATTTGAATAGATTCCTTCAACATGATATTCCGTGTTCCGTATATGTTACATGAATGATGGATTCGACAAACATGCATTCCTGAGTTGTGAGCATGTGGATTACTGATTTTTCATCCTCTATAAAAGGAATAATTTCATATACACTCGTGTACACATTTTCACTAGCTTTCCCTTACACAAGTTTCGAATTCGTTCATTTTTCACAGAAGAATACTTCTGGAGTGTATTCAACCTAATAGATATATAATTTACATGAATTCCATCAACATGGCATTCCGGGTTCCGTACATGATACATGCATGACGGATTCGAGAAACATGCGTTTCTGAGTTGTGAGCATGTGGATTAGTGAACTTTCATCCACCAAAGAAGGCATATATTGCACTTTGAAATATTTACTCTGACTTCATAAGTTTTTTGTATCACCAGGTTCTAAAATCGGACATTTGGCAGTAGAAAACACTCTTTGAGCGAATTCTCACCAATACACATGTAATTTACATTGTTTACATAACCATGGCATTCCGTATTCTGAACATGTTTCATGCATCACGGATTCCTCAAACATGCATTTCTGAGCTGTGAACATGCGCATGACAGATGTTTCAACCACCAAACAAGTTACTTATGCACTTTGAAATAGTTCCTTGGACTTCGTTGCTTCTCCTATCGCCAGTTTCAAGAATCACACTTTGATCCCAGAAAAACCCTCTTGGAGCGAATTCTACCCTAGAGATATGTAATTTGAATAGATTCCTTCAACATGATATTCCGTGTTCCGTACATGTTACATGCATGACGGATTCGACATACATGCATTCCTGAGTTGTGACCATGTGGATTACTGATTTTTCATCCTCTATAAAAGGAATAATTTCATATAGACTCGTGTACACATTTTCACAAGCTTTCCCTAACACAAGTTTCGAATTCGTTCATTTTTCACAGAAGAATACTTCTGGAGTGTATTCAACCTAATAGATATATAATTTACATGAATTCCATCAACATGGCATTCCGGGTTCCGTACATGATACATGCATGACGGATTCGAGAAACATGTGTTTCTGAGTTGTGAGCATGTGGATTAGTGAACTTTCATCCACCAAAGAAGGCATATATTGCACTTTGAATTATTTACTCTGACTTCATAATTTTTTTGTATCACCAGGTTCTAAAATCGGACATTTGCAGTAGAAAACACTCTTTGAGCGAATTCTCACCAATACACATGTAATTTACATTGTTTACATAACCATGGCATTCCGTATTCCGAACATGTTTCATGCATCACGGATTCCTCAAACATGCATTTCTGAGCTGTGAACATGCGCATGACAGATGTTTCAACCACCAAACAAGTTACTTATGCACTTTGAAATAGTTCCTTGGACTTCGTTGCTTCTCCTATCACCAGTTTCAAGAATCACACTTTGATCCCAGAAAAACCCTCTTGGAGCGAATTCTACCCTAGAGATATGTAATTTGAATAGATTCCTTCAACATGATATTCCGTGTTCCGTATATGTTACATGAATGATGGATTCGACAAACATGCATTCCTGAGTTGTGAGCATGTGGATTACTGATTTTTCATCCTCTATAAAAGGAATAATTTCATATACACTCGTGTACACATTTTCACTAGCTTTCCCTTACACAAGTTTCGAATTCGTTCATTTTTCACAGAAGAATACTTCTGGAGTGTATTCAACCTAATAGATATATAATTTACATGAATTCCATCAACATGGCATTCCGGGTTCCGTACATGATACATGCATGACGGATTCGAGAAACATGCGTTTCTGAGTTGTGAGCATGTGGATTAGTGAACTTTCATCCACCAAAGAAGGCATATATTACACTCTGAAATATTGTCTCTGACTTCATAAGTTTTTTGTATCACCAGGTTCTAAAATCGGACATTTGGCAGTAGAAAACACTCTTTGAGCGAATTCTCACCAATACACATGTAATTTACATTGTTTACATAACCATGGCATTCCGTATTCCGAACATGTTTCATGCATCACGGATTCCTCAAACATGCATTTCTGAGCTGTGAACATGCGCATGACAGATGTTTCAACCACCAAACAAGTTACTTATGCACTTTGAAATAGTTCCTTGGACTTCGTTGCTTCTCCTATCACCAGTTTCAAGAATCACACTTTGATCCCAGAAAAACCCTCTTGGAGCGAATTCTACCCTAGAGATATGTAATTTGAATAGATTCCTTCAACATGATATTCCGTGTTCCGTACATGTTACATGCATGACGGATTCGACATACATGCATTCCTGAGTTGTGACCATGTGGATTACTGATTTTTCATCCTCTATAAAAGGAATAATTTCATATAGACTCGTGTACACATTTTCACAAGCTTTCCCTAACACAAGTTTCGAATTCGTTCATTTTTCACAGAAGAATACTTCTGGAGTGTATTCAACCTAATAGATATATAATTTACATGAATTCCATCAACATGGCATTCTGGGTTCCGTACATGATACATGCATGACGGATTCGAGAAACATGCGTTTCTGAGTTGTGAGCATGTGGATTAGTGAACTTTCATCCACCAAAGAAGGCATATATTGCACTTTGAAATATTTACTCTGACTTCATAATTTTTTTGTATCACCAGGTTCTAAAATCGGACATTTGGCAGTAGAAAACACTCTTTGAGCGAATTCTCACCAATACACATTTAATTTACATTGTTTACATAACCATGGCATTCCGTATTCCGAACATGTTTCATGCATCACGGATTCCTCAAACATGCATTTCTGAGCTGTGAACATGCGCATGACAGATGTTTCAACCACCAAACAAGTTAATTATGCACTTTGAAATAGTTCCTTGGACTTCGTTGCTTCTCCTATCACCAGTTTCAAGAATCACACTTTGATCCCAGAAAAACCCTCTTGGAGCGAATTCTACCCTAGAGATATGTAATTTGAATAGATTCCTTCAACATGATATTCCGTGTTCCGTACATGTTACATGAATGATGGATTCGACAAACATTCATTCCTGAGTTGTCAGCATGTGGATTACTGATTTTTCATCCTCTATAAAAATAATAATTTCATATACACTCGTGTACACATTTTCACTAGCTTTCCCTTACACAAGTTTCGAATTCGTTCATTTTTCACAGAAGAATACTTCTGGAGTGTATTCAACCTAATAGATATATAATTAACATGAATTCCATCAACATGGCATTCCGGGTTCCGTACATGATACATGCATGACGCATTCGAGAAACATGCGTTTCTGAGTTGTGAGCATGTGGATTAGTGAACTTTCATCCACCAAAGAAGGCATATATTACACTCTGAAATATTTACTCTGACTTCATAAGTTTTTTGTATCACCAGGTTCTAAAATCGGACATTTGGCAGTAGAAAACACTCTTTGAGCGAATTCTCACCAATACACATGTAATTTACATTGTTTACATAACCATGGCATTCCGTATTCCGAACATGTTTCATGCATCACGGATTCCTCAAACATGCATTTCTGAGCTGTGAACATGCGCATGACAGATGTTTCAACCACCAAACAAGTTACTTATGCACTTTGAAATAGTTTCTTGGACTTCGTTGCTTCTCCTATCACCAGTTTCAAGAATCACACTTTGATCCCAGAAAAACCCTCTTGGAGCGAATTCTACCCTAGAGATATGTAATTTGAATAGATTCCTTCAACATGATATTCCGTGTTCCGTACATGTTACATGCATGACGGATTCGACATACATGCATTCCTGAGTTGTGACCATGTGGATTACTGATTTTTCATCCTCTATAAAAGGAATAATTTCATATAGACTCGTGTACACATTTTCACAAGCTTTCCCTAACACAAGTTTCGAATTCGTTCATTTTTCACAGAAGAATACTTCTGGAGTGTATTCAACCTAATAGATATATAATTTACATGAATTCCATCAACATGGCATTCTGGGTTCCGTACATGATACATGCATGACGGATTCGAGAAACATGCGTTTCTGAGTTGTGAGCATGTGGATTGGTGAACTTTCATCCACCAAAGAAGGCATATATTGCACTTTGAAATATTTACTCTGACTTCATAAGTTTTTTGTATCACCAGGTTCTAAAATCGGACATTTGGCAGTAGAAAACACTCTTTGAGCGAATTCTCACCAATACACATGTAATTTACATTGTTTACATAACCATGGCATTCCGTATTCCGAACATGTTTCATGCATCACGAATTCCTCAAACATGCATTTCTGAGCTGTGAACATGCGCATGACAGATGTTTCAACCACCAAACAAGTTACTTATGCACTTTGAAATAGTTCCTTGGACTTCGTTGCTTCTCCTATCACCAGTTTCAAGAATCACACTTTGATCCCAGAAAAACCCTCTTGGAGCGAATTCTACCCTAGAGATATGTAATTTGAATAGATTCCTTCAACATGATATTCCGTGTTCCGTACATGTTACATGAATGATGGATTCGACAAACATGCATTCCTGAGTTGTGAGCATGTGGATTACTGATTTTTCATCCTCTATAAAAGGAATAATTTCATATAGACTCGTGTACACATTTTCACTATCTTTCCCTTACACAAGTTTCGAATTCGTTCATTTTTCACAGAAGAATACTTCTGGAGTGTATTCAACCTAATAGATATATAATTTACATGAATTCCATCAACATGGCATTCCGGGTTCCGTATATGATACATGCATGACGGATTCGAGAAACATGCGTTTCTGAGTTGTGAGCATGTGGATTAGTGAACTTTCATCCACCAAAGAAGGCATATATTGCAGTTTGAAATATTTACTCTGACTTCATAAGTTTTTTGTATCACCAGGTTCTAAAATCGGACATTTGGCAGTAGAAAACACTCTTTGAGCGAATTCTCACCAATACACATTTAATTTACATTGTTTACATAACCATGGCATTCCGTATTCCGAACATGTTTCATGCATCACGGATTCCTCAAACATGCATTTCTGAGCTGTGAACATGCGCATGACAGATGTTTCAACCACCAAACAAGTTACTTATGCACTTTGAAATAGTTCCTTGGACTTCGTTGCTTCTCCTATCACCAGTTTCAAGAATCACACTTTGATCCCAGAAAAACCCTCTTGGAGCGAATTCTACCCTAGAGATATGTAATTTGAATAGATTCCTTCAACATGATATTCCGTGTTCCGTACATGTTACATGAATGATGAATTCGACAAACATGCATTCCTGAGTTGTGAGCATGTGGATTACTGATTTTTCATCCTCTATAAAAGGAATAATTTCATATAGACTCGTGTACACATTTTCACTATCTTTCCCTTACACAAGTTTCGAATTCGTTCATTTTTCACAGAAGAATACTTCTGGAGTGTATTCAACCTAATAGATATATAATTTACATGAATTCCATCAACATGGCATTCCGGGTTCCGTATATGATACATGCATGACGGATTCGAGAAACATGCGTTTCTGAGTTGTGAGCATGTGGATTAGTGAACTTTCATCCACCAAAGAAGGCATATATTGCACTTTGAAATATTTACTCTGACTTCATAAGTTTTTTGTATCACCAGGTTCTAAAATCGGACATTTGGCAGTAGAAAACACTCTTTGAGCGAATTCTCACCAATACACATTTAATTTACATTGTTTACATAACCATGGCATTCCGTATTCCGAACATGTTTCATGCATCACGGATTCCTCAAACATGCATTTCTGAGCTGTGAACATGCGCATGACAGATGTTTCAACCACCAAACAAGTTACTTATGCACTTTGAAATAGTTCCTTGGACTTCGTTGCTTCTCCTATCACCAGTTTCATGAATCACACTTTGATCCCAGAAAAACCCTCTTGGAGCGAATTCTACCCTAGAGATATGTAATTTGAATAGATTCCTTCAACATGATATTCCGTGTTCCGTACATGTTACATGCATGACGGATTCGACATACATGCATTCCTGAGTTGTGACCATGTGGATTACTGATTTTTCATCCTCTATAAAAGGAATAATTTCATATAGACTCGTGTACACATTTTCACAAGCTTTCCCTAACACAAGTTTCGAATTCGTTCATTTTTCACAGAAGAATACTTCTGGAGTGTATTCAACCTAATAGATAAATAATTTACATGAATTCCATCAACATGGCATTCCGGGTTCCGTACATGATACATGCATGACGGATTCGAGAAACATGCGTTTCTGAGTTGTGAGCATGTGGATTAGTTAACTTTCATCCACCAAAGAAGGCATATATTGCACTTTGAAATATTTACTCTGACTTCATAAGTTTTTTGTATCACCAGGTTCTAAAATCGGACATTTGGCAGTAGAAAACACTCTTTGAGCGAATTCTCACCAATACACATGTAATTTACATTGTTTACATAACCATGGCATTCCGTATTCCGAACATGTTTCATGCATCACGGATTCCTCAAACATGCATTTCTGAGCTGTGAACATGCGCATGACAGATGTTTCAACCACCAAACAAGTTACTTATGCACTTTGAAATACTTCCTTGGACTTCGTTGCTTCTCCTATCACCAGTTTCAAGAATCACACTTTGATCCCAGAAAAACCCTCTTGGAGCGAATTCTACCCTAGAGATATGTAATTTGAATAGATTCCTTCAACATGATATTCCGTGTTCCGTACATGTTACATGCATGACGGATTCGACATACATGCATTCCTGAGTTGTGACCATGTGGATTACTGATTTTTCATCCTCTATAAAAGGAATAATTTCATATAGACTCGTGTACACATTTTCACAAGCTTTCCCTAACACAAGTTTCGAATTCGTTCATTTTTCACAGAAGAATACTTCTGGAGTGTATTCAACCTAATAGATATATAATTTACATGAATTCCATCAACATGGCATTCCGGGTTCCGTACATGATACATGCATGACGGATTCGAGAAACATGCGTTTCTGAGTTGTGAGCATGTGGATTAGTGAACTTTCATCCACCAAATAAGGCATATATTACACTCTGAAATATTTACTCTGACTTCATAAGTTTTTTGTATCACCAGGTTCTAAAATCGGACATTTGGCAGTAGAAAACACTCTTTGAGCGAATTCTCACCAATACACATGTAATTTACATTGTTTACATAACCGTGGCATTCCGTATTCCGAACATGTTTCATGCATCATGGATTCCTCAAACATGCATTTCTGAGCTGTGAACATGCGCATGACAGATGTTTCAACCACCAAACAAGTTACTTATGCACTTTGAATTAGTTTCTTGGACTTCGTTGCTTCTCCTATCACCAGTTTCAAGAATCACACTTTGATCCCAGAAAAACCCTCTTGGAGCGAATTCTACCCTAGAGATATGTAATTTGAATAGATTCCTTCAACATGATATTCCGTGTTCCGTACATGTTACATGCATGACGGATTCGACATACATGCATTCCTGAGTTGTGACCATGTGGATTACTGATTTTTCATCCTCTATAAAAGGAATAATTTCATATAGACTCGTGTACACATTTTCACAAGCTTTCCCTAACACAAGTTTCGAATTCGTTCATTTTTCACAGAAGAATACTTCTGGAGTGTATTCAACCTAATAGATATATAATTTACATGAATTCCATCAACATGGCATTCCGGGTTCCGTACATGATACATGCATGATGGATTCGAGAAACATGCGTTTCTGAGTTGTGAGCATGTGGATTAGTGAACTTTCATCCACCAAATAAGGCATATATTACACTCTGAAATATTTACTCTGACTTCATAAGTTTTTTGTATCACCAGGTTCTAAAATCGGACATTTGGCAGTAGAAAACACTCTTTGAGCGAATTCTCACCAATACACATGTAATTTACATTGTTTACATAACCATGGCATTCCGTATTCCGAACATGTTTCATGCATCACGGATTCCTCAAACATGCATTTCTGAGCTGTGAACATGCGCATGACAGATGTTTCAACCACCAAACAAGTTACTTATGCACTTTGAAATAGTTCCTTGGACTTCGTTGCTTCTCCTATCACCAGTTTCAAGAATCACACTTTGATCCCAGAAAAACCCTCTTGGAGCGAATTCTACCCTAGAGATATGTAATTTGAATAGATTCCTTCAACATGATATTCCGTGTTCCGTACATGTTACATGCATGACGGATTCGACATACATGCATTCCTGAGTTGTGACCATGTGGATTACTGATTTTTCATCCTCTATAAAAGGAATAATTTCATATAGACTCGTGTACACATTTTCACAAGCTTTCCCTAACACAAGTTTCGAATTCGTTCATTTTTCACAGAAGAATACTTCTGGAGTGTATTCAACCTAATAGATATATAATTTACATGAATTCCATCAACATGGCATTCCGGGTTCCGTACATGATACATGCATGACGGATTCGAGAAACATGCATTTCTGAGTTGTGAGCATGTGGATTAGTGAACTTTCATCCACCAAAGAAGGCATATATTGCACTTTGAAATATTTACTCTGACTTCATAAGTTTTTTGTATCACCAGGTTCTAAAATCGGACATTTGGCAGTAGAAAACACTCTTTGAGCGAATTCTCACCAATACACATGTAATTTACATTGTTTACATAACCATGGCATTCCGTATTCCGAACATGTTTCATGCATCACGGATTCCTCAAACATGCATTTCTGAGCTGTGAACATGCGCATGACAGATGTTTCAACCACCAAACAAGTTACTTATGCACTTTGAAATAGTTCCTTGGACTTCGTTGCTTCTCCTATCACCAGTTTCAAGAATCACACTTTGATCCCAGAAAAACCCTCTTGGAGCGAATTCTACCCTAGAGATATGTAATTTGAATAGATTCCTTCAACATGATATTCCGTGTTCCGTACATGTTACATGCATGACGGATTCGACATACATGCATTCCTGAGTTGTCAGCATGTGGATTACTGATTTTTCATCCTCTATAAAAGGAATAATTTCATATAGACTCGTGTACACATTTTCACAAGCTTTCCCTAACACAAGTTTCAAATTCGTTCATTTTTCACAGAAGAATACTTCTGGAGTGTATTCAACCTAATAGATATATAATTTACATGAATTCCATCAACATGGCATTCCGGGTTCCGTACATGATACATGCATGACGGATTCGAGAAACATGCGTTTCTGAGTTGTGAGCATGTGGATTAGTGAACTTTCATCCACCAAATAAGGCATATATTACACTCTGAAATATTTACTCTGACTTCATAAGTTTTTTGTATCACCAGGTTCTAAAATCGGACATTTGGCAGTAGAAAACACTCTTTGAGCGAATTCTCACCAATACACATGTAATTTACATTGTTTACATAACCATGGCATTCCATATTCCGAACATGTTTCATGCATCATGGATTCCTCAAACATGCATTTCTGAGCTGTGAACATGCGCATGACAGATCTTTCAACCACCAAACAAGTTACTTATGCACTTTGAAATAGTTTCTTGGACTTCGTTGCTTCTCCTATCACCAGTTTCAAGAATCACACTTTGATCCCAGAAAAACCCTCTTGGAGCGAATTCTACCCTAGAGATATGTAATTTGAATAGATTCCTTCAACATGATATTCCGTGTTCCGTACATGTTACATGCATGACGGATTCGACATACATGCATTCCTGAGTTGTGACCATGTGGATTACTGATTTTTCATCCTCTATAAAAGGAATAATTTCATATAGACTCGTGTAGACATTTTCACAAGCTTTCCCTAACACAAGTTTCGAATTCGTTCATTTTTCACAGAAGAATACTTCTGGAGTGTATTCAACCTAATAGATATATAATTTACATGAATTCCATCAACATGGCATTCCGGGTTCCGTACATGATACATGCATGACGGATTCGAGAAACATGCGTTTCTGAGTTGTGAGCATGTGGATTAGTGAACTTTCATCCACCAAATAAGGCATATATTACACTCTGAAATATTTACTCTGACTTCATAAGTTTTTTGTATCACCAGGTTCTAAAATCGGACATTTGGCAGTAGAAAACACTCTTTGAGCGAATTCTCACCAATACACATGTAATTTACATTGTTTACATAACCATGGCATTCCGTATTCCGAACATGTTTCATGCATCACGGATTCCTCAAACATGCATTTCTGAGCTGTGAACATGCGCATGACAGATGTTTCAACCACCAAACAAGTTACTTATGCACTTTGAAATAGTTCTTTGGACTTCGTTGCTTCTCCTATCACCAGTTTCAAGAATCACACTTTGATCCCAGAAAAACCCTCTTGGAGCGAATTCTACCCTAGAGATATGTAATTTGAATAGATTCCTTCAACATGATATTCCGTGTTCCGTACATGTTACATGCATGACGGATTCGACATACATGCATTCCTGAGTTGTGACCATGTGGATTACTGATTTTTCATCCTCTATAAAAGGAATAATTTCATATAGACTCGTGTACACATTTTCACAAGCTTTCCCTAACACAAGTTTCGAATTCGTTCATTTTTCACAGAAGAATACTTCTGGAGTGTATTCAAACTAATAGATATATAATTTACATGAATTCCATCAACATGGCATTCCGGGTTCCGTACATGATACATGCATGACGGATTCGAGAAACATGCGTTTCTGAGTTGTGAGCATGTGGATTAGTGAACTTTCATCCACCAAAGAAGGCATATATTGCACTTTGAAATATTTACTCTGACTTCAGAAGTTTTTTGTATCACCAGGTTCTAAAATCGGACATTTGGCAGTAGAAAACACTCTTTGAGCGAATTCTCACCAATACACATGTAATTTACATTGTTTACATAACCATGGCATTCCGTATTCCGAACATGTTTCATGCATCACGGATTCCTCAAACATGCATTTCTGAGCTGTGAACATGCGCATGACAGATGTTTCAACCACCAAACAAGTTACTTATGCACTTTGAAATAGTTCCTTGGACTTCGTTGCTTCTCCTATCACCAGTTTCAAGAATCACACTTTGGTCCCAGAAAAACCCTCTTGGAGCGAATTCTACCCTAGAGATATGTAATTTGAATAGATTCCTTCAACATGATATTCCGTGTTCCGTACATGTTACATGCATGACGGATTCGACATACATGCATTCCTGAGTTGTGACCATGTGGATTACTGATTTTTCATCCTCTATAAAAGGAATAATTTCATATAGACTCGTGTACACATTTTCACAAGCTTTCCCTAACACAAGTTTCGAATTCGTTCATTTTTCACAGAAGAATACTTCTGGAGTGTATTCAACCTAATAGATATATAATTTACATGAATTCCATCAACATGGCATTCCGGGTTCCGTACATGATACATGCATGACGGATTCGAGAAACATGCGTTTCTGAGTTGTGAGCATGTGGATTAGTGAACTTTCATCCACCAAAGAAGGCATATATTGCACTTTGAAATATTTACTCTGACTTCATAAGTTTTTTGTATCACCAGGTTCTAAAATCGGACATTTGGCAGTAGAAAACACTCTTTGAGCGAATTCTCACCAATACACATGTAATTTACATTGTTTACATAACCATGGCATTCCGTATTCCGAACATGTTTCATGCATCACGGATTCCTCAAACATGCATTTCTGAGCTGTGAACATGCGCATGACAGATGTTTCAACCACCAAACAAGTTACTTATGCACTTTGAAATAGTTCCTTGGACTTCGTTTCTTCTCCTATCACCAGTTTCAAGAATCACACTTTGATCCCAGAAAAACCCTCTTGGAGCGAATTCTACCCTAGAGATATGTAATTTGAATAGATTCCTTCAACATGATATTCCGTGTTCCGTACATGTTACATGCATGACGGATTCGACATACATGCATTCCTGAGTTGTGACCATGTGGATTACTGATTTTTCATCCTCTATAAAAGGAATAATTTCATATAGACTCGTGTACACATTTTCACAAGCTTTCCCTAACACAAGTTTCAAATTCGTTCATTTTTCACAGAAGAATACTTCTGGAGTGTATTCAACCTAATAGATATATAATTTACATGAATTCCATCAACATGGCATTCCGGGTTCCGTACATGATACATGCATGACGGATTCGAGAAACATGCGTTTCTGAGTTGTGAGCATGTGGATTAGTGAACTTTCATCCACCAAAGAAGGCATATATTACACTCTGAAATATTTACTCTGACTTCATAAGTTTTTTGTATCACCAGGTTCTAAAATCGGACATTTGGCAGTAGAAAACACTCTTTGAGCGAATTCTCACCAATACACATGTAATTTACATTGTTTACATAACCATGGCATTCCGTATTCCGAACATGTTTCATGCATCACGGATTCCTCAAACATGCATTTCTGAGCTGTGAACATGCGCATGACAGATGTTTCAACCACCAAACAAGTTACTTATGCACTTTGAAATAGTTCCTTGGACTTCGTTGCTTCTCCTATCACCAGTTTCAAGAATCACACTTTGATCCCAGAAAAACCCTCTTGGAGCGAATTCTACCCTAGAGATATGTAATTTGAATAGATTCCTTCAACATGATATTCCGTGTTCCGTACATGTTACATGCATGACGGATTCGACATACATGCATTCCTGAGTTGTGACCATGTGGATTACTGATTTTTCATCCTCTATAAAAGGAATAATTTCATATAGACTCGTGTACACATTTTCACAAGCTTTCCCTAACACAAGTTTCGAATTCGTTCATTTTTCACAGAAGAATACTTCTGGAGTGTATTCAACCTAATAGATATATAATTTACATGAATTCCATCAACATGGCATTCCGGGTTCCGTACATGATACATGCATGACGGATTCGAGAAACATGCGTTTCTGAGTTGTGAGCATGTGGATTAGTGAACTTTCATCCACCAAAGAAGGCATATATTGCACTTTGAAATATTTACTCTGACTTCATAAGTTTTTTGTATCACCAGGTTCTAAAATCGGACATTTGGCAGTAGAAAACACTCTTTGAGCGAATTCACACCAATACACATGTAATTTACATTGTTTACATAACCATGGCATTCCGTATTCCGAACATGTTTCATGCATCACGGATTCCTCAAACATGCATTTCTGAGCTGTGAACATGCGCATGACAGATGTTTCAACCACCAAACAAGTTACTTATGCACTTTGAAATAGTTCCTTGGACTTCGTTTCTTCTCCTATCACCAGTTTCAAGAATCACACTTTGATCCCAGAAAAACCCTCTTGGAGCGAATTCTACCCTAGAGATATGTAATTTGAATAGATTCCTTCAACATGATATTCCGTGTTCCGTACATGTTACATGCATGACGGATTCGACATACATGCATTCCTGAGTTGTGACCATGTGGATTACTGATTTTTCATCCTCTATAAAAGGAATAATTTCATATAGACTCGTGTACACATTTTCACAAGCTTTCCCTAACACAAGTTTCAAATTCGTTCATTTTTCACAGAAGAATACTTCTGGAGTGTATTCAACCTAATAGATATATAATTTACATGAATTCCATCAACATGGCATTCCGGGTTCCGTACATGATACATGCATGACGGATTCGAGAAACATGCGTTTCTGAGTTGTGAGCATGTGGATTAGTGAACTTTCATCCACCAAATAAGGCATATATTACACTCTGAAATATTTACTCTGACTTCATAAGTTTTTTGTATCACCAGGTTCTAAAATCGGACATTTGGCAGTAGAAAACACTCTTTGAGCGAATTCTCACCAATACACATGTAATTTACATTGTTTACATAACCATGGCATTCCATATTCCGAACATGTTTCATGCATCATGGATTCCTCAAACATGCATTTCTGAGCTGTGAACATGCGCATGACAGATGTTTCAACCACCAAACAAGTTACTTATGCACTTTGAAATAGTTTCTTGGACTTCGTTGCTTCTCCTATCACCAGTTTCAAGAATCACACTTTGATCCCAGAAAAACCCTCTTGGAGCGAATTCTACCCTAGAGATATGTAATTTGAATAGATTCCTTCAACATGATATTCCGTGTTCCGTACATGTTACATGCATGACGGATTCGACATACATGCATTCCTGAGTTGTGACCATGTGGATTACTGATTTTTCATCCTCTATAAAAGGAATAATTTCATATAGACTCGTGTAGACATTTTCACAAGCTTTCCCTAACACAAGTTTCGAATTCGTTCATTTTTCACAGAAGAATACTTCTGGAGTGTATTCAACCTAATAGATATATAATTTACATGAATTCCATCAACATGGCATTCCGGGTTCCGTAAATGATACATGCATGACGGATTCGAGAAACATGCGTTTCTGAGTTGTGAGCATGTGGATTAGTGAACTTTCATCCACCAAATAAGGCATATATTACACTCTGAAATATTTACTCTGACTTCATAAGTTTTTTGTATCACCAGGTTCTAAAATCGGACATTTGGCAGTAGAAAACACTCTTTGAGCGAATTCTCACCAATACACATGTAATTTACATTGTTTACATAACCATGGCATTCCGTATTCCGAACATGTTTCATGCATCACGGATTCCTCAAACATGCATTTCTGAGCTGTGAACATGCGCATGACAGATGTTTCAACCACCAAACAAGTTACTTATGCACTTTGAAATAGTTCCTTGGACTTCGTTGCTTCTCCTATCACCAGTTTCAAGAATCACACTTTGATCCCAGAAAAACCCTCTTGGAGCGAATTCTACCCTAGAGATATGTAATTTGAATAGATTCCTTCAACATGATATTCCGTGTTCCGTACATGTTACATGCATGACGGATTCGACATACATGCATTCCTGAGTTGTGACCATGTGGATTACTGATTTTTCATCCTCTATAAAAGGAATAATTTCATATAGACTCGTGTACACATTTTCACAAGCTTTCCCTAACACAAGTTTCGAATTCGTTCATTTTTCACAGAAGAATACTTCTGGAGTGTATTCAACCTAATAGATATATAATTTACATGAATTCCATCAACATGGCATTCCGGGTTCCGTACATGATACATGCATGACGGATTCGAGAAACATGCGTTTCTGAGTTGTGAGCATGTGGATTAGTGAACTTTCATCCACCAAAGAAGGCATATATTGCACTTTGAAATATTTACTCTGACTTCATAAGTTTTTTGTATCACCAGGTTCTAAAATCGGACATTTGGCAGTAGAAAACACTCTTTGAGCGAATTCTCACCAATACACATGTAATTTACATTGTTTACATAACCATGGCATTCCGTATTCCGAACATGTTTCATGCATCACGGATTCCTCAAACATGCATTTCTGAGCTGTGAACATGCGCATGACAGATGTTTCAACCACCAAACAAGTTACTTATGCACTTTGAAATAGTTCCTTGGACTTCGTTTCTTCTCCTATCACCAGTTTCAAGAATCACACTTTGATCCCAGAAAAACCCTCTTGGAGCGAATTCTACCCTAGAGATATGTAATTTGAATAGATTCCTTCAACATGATATTCCGTGTTCCGTACATGTTACATGCATGACGGATTCGACATACATGCATTCCTGAGTTGTGACCATGTGGATTACTGATTTTTCATCCTCTATAAAAGGAATAATTTCATATAGACTCGTGTACACATTTTCACAAGCTTTCCCTAACACAAGTTTCAAATTCGTTCATTTTTCACAGAAGAATACTTCTGGAGTGTATTCAACCTAATAGATATATAATTTACATGAATTCCATCAACATGGCATTCCGGGTTCCGTACATGATACATGCATGACGGATTCGAGAAACATGCGTTTCTGAGTTGTGAGCATGTGGATTAGTGAACTTTCATCCACCAAAGAAGGCATATATTACACTCTGAAATATTTACTCTGACTTCATAAGTTTTTTGTATCACCAGGTTCTAAAATCGGACATTTGGCAGTAGAAAACACTCTTTGAGCGAATTCTCACCAATACACATGTAATTTACATTGTTTACATAACCATGGCATTCCGTATTCCGAACATGTTTCATGCATCACGGATTCCTCAAACATGCATTTCTGAGCTGTGAACATGCGCATGACAGATGTTTCAACCACCAAACAAGTTACTTATGCACTTTGAAATAGTTCCTTGGACTTCGTTGCTTCTCCTATCACCAGTTTCAAGAATCACACTTTGATCCCAGAAAAACCCTCTTGGAGCGAATTCTACCCTAGAGATATGTAATTTGAATAGATTCCTTCAACATGATATTCCGTGTTCCGTACATGTTACATGCATGACGGATTCGACATACATGCATTCCTGAGTTGTGACCATGTGGATTACTGATTTTTCATCCTCTATAAAAGGAATAATTTCATATAGACTCGTGTACACATTTTCACAAGCTTTCCCTAACACAAGTTTCGAATTCGTTCATTTTTCACAGAAGAATACTTCTGGAGTGTATTCAACCTAATAGATATATAATTTACATGAATTCCATCAACATGGCATTCCGGGTTCCGTACATGATACATGCATGACGGATTCGAGAAACATGCGTTTCTGAGTTGTGAGCATGTGGATTAGTGAACTTTCATCCACCAAAGAAGGCATATATTGCACTTTGAAATATTTACTCTGACTTCATAAGTTTTTTGTATCACCAGGTTCTAAAATCGGACATTTGGCAGTAGAAAACACTCTTTGAGCGAATTCACACCAATACACATGTAATTTACATTGTTTACATAACCATGGCATTCCGTATTCCGAACATGTTTCATGCATCACGGATTCCTCAAACATGCATTTCTGAGCTGTGAACATGCGCATGACAGATGTTTCAACCACCAAACAAGTTACTTATGCACTTTGAAATAGTTCCTTGGACTTCGTTTCTTCTCCTATCACCAGTTTCAAGAATCACACTTTGATCCCAGAAAAACCCTCTTGGAGCGAATTCTACCCTAGAGATATGTAATTTGAATAGATTCCTTCAACATGAAATTCCGTGTTCCGTACATGTTACATGCATGACGGATTCGACATACATGCATTCCTGAGTTGTGACCATGTGGATTACTGATTTTTCATCCTCTATAAAAGGAATAATTTCATATAGACTCGTGTACACATTTTCACAAGCTTTCCCTAACACAAGTTTCAAATTCGTTCATTTTTCACAGAAGAATACTTCTGGAGTGTATTCAACCTAATAGATATATAATTTACATGAATTCCATCAACATGGCATTCCGGGTTCCGTACATGATACATGCATGACGGATTCGAGAAACATGCGTTTCTGAGTTGTGAGCATGTGGATTAGTGAACTTTCATCCACCAAATAAGGCATATATTACACTCTGAAATATTTACTCTGACTTCATAAGTTTTTTGTATCACCAGGTTCTAAAATCGGACATTTGGCAGTAGAAAACACTCTTTGAGCGAATTCTCACCAATACACATGTAATTTACATTGTTTACATAACCATGGCATTCCGTATTCCGAACATGTTTCATGCATCACGGATTCCTCAAACATGCATTTCTGAGCTGTGAACATGCGCATGACAGATGTTTCAACCACCAAACAAGTTACTTATGCACTTTGAAATAGTTCCTTGGACTTCGTTGCTTCTCCTATCACCAGTTTCAAGAATCACACTTTGATCCCAGAAAAACCCTCTTGGAGCGAATTCTACCCTAGAGATATGTAATTTGAATAGATTCCTTCAACATGATATTCCGTGTTCCGTAAATGTTACATGCATGACGGATTCGACATACATGCATTCCTGAGTTGTGAGCATGTGGATTACTGATTTTTCATCCTCTATAAAAGGAATAATTTCATATAGACTCGTGTACACATTTTCACAAGCTTTCCCTAACACAAGTTTCGAATTCGTGCTTTTTTCACAGAAGAATACTTCTGGAGTGTATTCAACCTAATAGATATATAATTTACATGAATTCCATCAACATGGCATTCCGGGTTCCGTACATGATACATGCATGACGGATTCGAGAAACATGCGTTTCTGAGTTGTGAGCATGTGGACTAGTGAACTTTCATCCACCCAGGAAGGCATATATTACACTTTGAAATATTTACTCTGACTTCATAAGTTTTTTGTATCACCAGGTTCTAAAATCGGACATTTGGCAGTAGAAAACACTCTTTGAGCGAATTCTCACCAATACACATGTAATTTACATTGTTTACATAACCATGGCATTCCGTATTCCGAACATGTTTCATGCATCACGGATTCCTCAAACATGCATTTCTGAGCTGTGAACATGCGCATGACAGATGTTTCAACCACCAAACAAGTTACTTATGCACTTTGAAATAGTTCCTTGGACTTCGTTTCTTCTCCTATCACCAGTTTCAAGAATCACACTTTGATCCCAGAAAAACCCTCTTGGAGCGAATTCTACCCTAGAGATATGTAATTTGAATAGATTCCTTCAACATGATATTCCGTGTTCCGTACATGTTACATGCATGACGGATTCGACATACATGCATTCCTGAGTTGTGACCATGTGGATTACTGATTTTTCATCCTCTATAAAAGGAATAATTTCATATAGACTCGTGTACACATTTTCACAAGCTTTCCCTAACACAAGTTTCAAATTCGTTCATTTTTCACAGAAGAATACTTCTGGAGTGTATTCAACCTAATAGATATATAATTTACATGAATTCCATCAACATGGCATTCCGGGTTCCGTACATGATACATGCATGACGGATTCGAGAAACATGCGTTTCTGAGTTGTGAGCATGTGGATTAGTGAACTTTCATCCACCAAAGAAGGCATATATTACACTCTGAAATATTTACTCTGACTTCATAAGTTTTTTGTATCACCAGGTTCTAAAATCGGACATTTGGCAGTAGAAAACACTCTTTGAGCGAATTCTCACCAATACACATGTAATTTACATTGTTTACATAACCATGGCATTCCGTATTCCGAACATGTTTCATGCATCACGGATTCCTCAAACATGCATTTCTGAGCTGTGAACATGCGCATGACAGATGTTTCAACCACCAAACAAGTTACTTATGCACTTTGAAATAGTTCCTTGGACTTCGTTGCTTCTCCTATCACCAGTTTCAAGAATCACACTTTGATCCCAGAAAAACCCTCTTGGAGCGAATTCTACCCTAGAGATATGTAATTTGAATAGATTCCTTCAACATGATATTCCGTGTTCCGTACATGTTACATGCATGACGGATTCGACATACATGCATTCCTGAGTTGTGACCATGTGGATTACTGATTTTTCATCCTCTATAAAAGGAATAATTTCATATAGACTCGTGTACACATTTTCACAAGCTTTCCCTAACACAAGTTTCGAATTCGTTCATTTTTCACAGAAGAATACTTCTGGAGTGTATTCAACCTAATAGATATATAATTTACATGAATTCCATCAACATGGCATTCCGGGTTCCGTACATGATACATGCATGACGGATTCGAGAAACATGCGTTTCTGAGTTGTGAGCATGTGGATTAGTGAACTTTCATCCACCAAAGAAGGCATATATTGCACTTTGAAATATTTACTCTGACTTCATAAGTTTTTTGTATCACCAGGTTCTAAAATCGGACATTTGGCAGTAGAAAACACTCTTTGAGCGAATTCACACCAATACACATGTAATTTACATTGTTTACATAACCATGGCATTCCGTATTCCGAACATGTTTCATGCATCACGGATTCCTCAAACATGCATTTCTGAGCTGTGAACATGCGCATGACAGATGTTTCAACCACCAAACAAGTTACTTATGCACTTTGAAATAGTTCCTTGGACTTCGTTTCTTCTCCTATCACCAGTTTCAAGAATCACACTTTGATCCCAGAAAAACTCTCTTGGAGCGAATTCTACCCTAGAGATATGTAATTTGAATAGATTCCTTCAACATGAAATTCCGTGTTCCGTACATGTTACATGCATGACGGATTCGACATACATGCATTCCTGAGTTGTGACCATGTGGATTACTGATTTTTCATCCTCTATAAAAGGAATAATTTCATATAGACTCGTGTACACATTTTCACAAGCTTTCCCTAACACAAGTTTCAAATTCGTTCATTTTTCACAGAAGAATACTTCTGGAGTGTATTCAACCTAATAGATATATAATTTACATGAATTCCATCAACATGGCATTCCGGGTTCCGTACATGATACATGCATGACGGATTCGAGAAACATGCGTTTCTGAGTTGTGAGCATGTGGATTAGTGAACTTTCATCCACCAAATAAGGCATATATTACACTCTGAAATATTTACTCTGACTTCATAAGTTTTTTGTATCACCAGGTTCTAAAATCGGACATTTGGCAGTAGAAAACACTCTTTGAGCGAATTCTCACCAATACACATGTAATTTACATTGTTTACATAACCATGGCATTCCATATTCCGAACATGTTTCATGCATCATGGATTCCTCAAACATGCATTTCTGAGCTGTGAACATGCGCATGACAGATGTTTCAACCACCAAACAAGTTACTTATGCACTTTGAAATAGTTTCTTGGACTTCGTTGCTTCTCCTATCACCAGTTTCAAGAATCACACTTTGATCCCAGAAAAACCCTCTTGGAGCGAATTCTACCCTAGAGATATGTAATTTGAATAGATTCCTTCAACATGATATTCCGTGTTCCGTACATGTTACATGCATGACGGATTCGACATACATGCATTCCTGAGTTGTGACCATGTGGATTACTGATTTTTCATCCTCTATAAAAGGAATAATTTCATATAGACTCGTGTAGACATTTTCACAAGCTTTCCCTAACACAAGTTTCGAATTCGTTCATTTTTCACAGAAGAATACTTCTGGAGTGTATTCAACCTAATAGATATATAATTTACATGAATTCCATCAACATGGCATTCCGGGTTCCGTACATGATACATGCATGACGGATTCGAGAAACATGCGTTTCTGAGTTGTGAGCATGTGGATTAGTGAACTTTCATCCACCAAATAAGGCATATATTACACTCTGAAATATTTACTCTGACTTCATAAGTTTTTTGTATCACCAGGTTCTAAAATCGGACATTTGGCAGTAGAAAACACTCTTTGAGCGAATTCTCACCAATACACATGTAATTTACATTGTTTACATAACCATGGCATTCCGTATTCCGAACATGTTTCATGCATCACGGATTCCTCAAACATGCATTTCTGAGCTGTGAACATGCGCATGACAGATGTTTCAACCACCAAACAAGTTACTTATGCACTTTGAAATAGTTCCTTGGACTTCGTTGCTTCTCCTATCACCAGTTTCAAGAATCACACTTTGATCCCAGAAAAACCCTCTTGGAGCGAATTCTACCCTAGAGATATGTAATTTGAATAGATACCTTCAACATGAAATTCCGTGTTCCGTACATGTTACATGCATGACGGATTCGACATACATGCATTCCTGAGTTGTGAGCATGTGGATTACTGATTTTTCATCCTCTATAAAAGGAATAATTTCATATAGACTCGTGTACATATTTTCACAAGCTTTCCCTAACACAAGTTTCGAATTCGTTCATTTTTCACAGAAGAATACTTCTGGAGTGTATTCAACCTAATAGATATATAATTTACATGAATTCCATCAACATGGCATTCCGGGTTCCGTACATGATACATGCATGACGGATTCGAGAAACATGCGTTTCTGAGTTGTGAGCATGTGGACTAGTGAACTTTCATCCACCAAAGAAGGCATATATTACACTTTGAAATATTTACTCTGACTTCATAAGTTTTTTGTATCACCAGGTTCTAAAATCGGACATTTGGCAGTAGAAAACACTCTTTGAGCGAATTCTCACCAATACACATGTAATTTACATTGTTTACATAACCATGGCATTCCGTATTCCGAACATGTTTCATGCATCACGGATTCCTCAAACATGCATTTCTGAGCTGTGAACATGCGCATGACAGATGTTTCAACCACCAAACAAGTTACTTATGCACTTTGAAATATTTCCTTGGACTTCGTTGCTTCTCCTATCACCAGTTTCAAGAATCACAGTTTGATCCCAGAAAAACCCTCTTGGAACGAATTCTACCCTAGAGATATGTAATTTGAATAGATTCCTTCAACATGATATTCCGTGTTCCGTACATGTTACATGCATGACGGATTCGACAAACATGCATTCCTGAGTTGTGAGCATGTGGATTACTGATTTTTCATCCTCTATAAAAGGAATAATTTCATATAGACTCGTGTACACATTTTCACAAGCTTTCCCTAACACAAGTTTCGAATTCGTTCATTTTTCACAGAAGAATACTTCTGGAGTGTATTCAACCTAATAGATATATAATTTACATGAATTCCATCAACATGGCATTCCGGGTTCCGTACATGATACATGCATGACAGATTCGAGAAACATGCGTTTCTGAGTTGTGAGCATGTGGATTAGTGAACTTTCATCCACCAAAGAAGGCATATATTGCACTTTGAAATATTTACTCTGACTTCATAAGTTTTTTGTATCACCAGGTTCTAAAATCGGACATTTGGCAGTAGAAAACACTCTTTGAGCGAATTCTCACCAATACACATGTAATTTACATTGTTTACATAACCATGGCATTCCGTATTCCGAACATGTTTCATGCATCACGGATTCCTCAAACATGCATTTCTGAGCTGTGAACATGCGCATGACAGATGTTTCAACCCCCAAACAAGTTACTTATGCACTTTGAAATAGTTCCTTGGACTTCGTTGCTTCTCCTATCACCAGTTTCAAGAATCACACTTTGATCCCAGAAAAACCCTCTTGGAGCGAATTCTACCCTAGAGATATGTAATTTTAATAGATTCCTTCAACATGATATTCCGTGTTCCATACATGTTACATGCTTGACGGATTCGACAAACATGCATTCCTGAGTTGTGAGCATGTGGATTACTGATTTTTCATCCTCTATAAAAGGAATAATTTCATATAGACTCGTGTACACATTTTCACAAGCTTTCCCTAACACAAGTTTCGAATTCGTTCATTTTTCACAGAAGAATACTTCTGGAGTGTATTCAACCTAATAGATATATAATTTACATGAATTCCATCAACATGGCATTCCGGGTTCCGTACATGATACATGCATGACGGATTCGAGAAACATGCGTTTCTGAGTTGTGAGCATGTGGATTAGTGAACTTTCATCCACCAAAGAAGGCATATATTGCACTTTGAAATATTTACTCTGACTTCATAAGTTTTTTGTATCACCAGGTTCTAAAATCGGACATTTGGCAGTAGAAAACACTCTTTGAGCGAATTCACACCAATACACATGTAATTTACATTGTTTACATAACCATGGCATTCCGTATTCCGAACATGTTTCATGCATCACGGATTCCTCAAACATGCATTTCTGAGCTGTGAACATGCGCATGACAGATGTTTCAACCACCAAACAAGTTACTTATGCACTTTGAAATAGTTCCTTGGACTTCGTTTCTTCTCCTATCACCAGTTTCAAGAATCACACTTTGATCCCAGAAAAACCCTCTTGGAGCGAATTCTACCCTAGAGATATGTAATTTGAATAGATTCCTTCAACATGATATTCCGTGTTCCGTACATGTTACATGCATGACGGATTCGACATACATGCATTCCTGAGTTGTGACCATGTGGATTACTGATTTTTCATCCTCTATAAAAGGAATAATTTCATATAGACTCGTGTACACATTTTCACAAGCTTTCCCTAACACAAGTTTCAAATTCGTTCATTTTTCACAGAAGAATACTTCTGGAGTGTATTCAACCTAATAGATATATAATTTACATGAATTCCATCAACATGGCATTCCGGGTTCCGTACATGATACATGCATGACGGATTCGAGAAACATGCGTTTCTGAGTTGTGAGCATGTGGATTAGTGAACTTTCATCCACCAAATAAGGCATATATTACACTCTGAAATATTTACTCTGACTTCATAAGTTTTTTGTATCACCAGGTTCTAAAATCGGACATTTGGCAGTAGAAAACACTCTTTGAGCGAATTCTCACCAATACACATGTAATTTACATTGTTTACATAACCATGGCATTCCATATTCCGAACATGTTTCATGCATCATGGATTCCTCAAACATGCATTTCTGAGCTGTGAACATGCGCATGACAGATGTTTCAACCACCAAACAAGTTACTTATGCACTTTGAAATAGTTTCTTGGACTTCGTTGCTTCTCCTATCACCAGTTTCAAGAATCACACTTTGATCCCAGAAAAACCCTCTTGGAGCGAATTCTACCCTAGAGATATGTAATTTGAATAGATTCCTTCAACATGATATTCCGTGTTCCGTACATGTTACATGCATGACGGATTCGACATACATGCATTCCTGAGTTGTGACCATGTGGATTACTGATTTTTCATCCTCTATAAAAGGAATAATTTCATATAGACTCGTGTAGACATTTTCACAAGCTTTCCCTAACACAAGTTTCGAATTCGTTCATTTTTCACAGAAGAATACTTCTGGAGTGTATTCAACCTAATAGATATATAATTTACATGAATTCCATCAACATGGCATTCCGGGTTCCGTAAATGATACATGCATGACGGATTCGAGAAACATGCGTTTCTGAGTTGTGAGCATGTGGATTAGTGAACTTTCATCCACCAAATAAGGCATATATTACACTCTGAAATATTTACTCTGACTTCATAAGTTTTTTGTATCACCAGGTTCTAAAATCGGACATTTGGCAGTAGAAAACACTCTTTGAGCGAATTCTCACCAATACACATGTAATTTACATTGTTTACATAACCATGGCATTCCGTATTCCGAACATGTTTCATGCATCACGGATTCCTCAAACATGCATTTCTGAGCTGTGAACATGCGCATGACAGATGTTTCAACCACCAAACAAGTTACTTATGCACTTTGAAATAGTTCCTTGGACTTCGTTGCTTCTCCTATCACCAGTTTCAAGAATCACACTTTGATCCCAGAAAAACCCTCTTGGAGCGAATTCTACCCTAGAGATATGTAATTTGAATAGATTCCTTCAACATGATATTCCGTGTTCCGTACATGTTACATGCATGACGGATTCGACATACATGCATTCCTGAGTTGTGACCATGTGGATTACTGATTTTTCATCCTCTATAAAAGGAATAATTTCATATAGACTCGTGTACACATTTTCACAAGCTTTCCCTAACACAAGTTTCGAATTCGTTCATTTTTCACAGAAGAATACTTCTGGAGTGTATTCAACCTAATAGATATATAATTTACATGAATTCCATCAACATGGCATTCCGGGTTCCGTACATGATACATGCATGACGGATTCGAGAAACATGCGTTTCTGAGTTGTGAGCATGTGGATTAGTGAACTTTCATCCACCAAAGAAGGCATATATTGCACTTTGAAATATTTACTCTGACTTCATAAGTTTTTTGTATCACCAGGTTCTAAAATCGGACATTTGGCAGTAGAAAACACTCTTTGAGCGAATTCTCACCAATACACATGTAATTTACATTGTTTACATAACCATGGCATTCCGTATTCCGAACATGTTTCATGCATCACGGATTCCTCAAACATGCATTTCTGAGCTGTGAACATGCGCATGACAGATGTTTCAACCACCAAACAAGTTACTTATGCACTTTGAAATAGTTCCTTGGACTTCGTTTCTTCTCCTATCACCAGTTTCAAGAATCACACTTTGATCCCAGAAAAACCCTCTTGGAGCGAATTCTACCCTAGAGATATGTAATTTGAATAGATTCCTTCAACATGATATTCCGTGTTCCGTACATGTTACATGCATGACGGATTCGACATACATGCATTCCTGAGTTGTGACCATGTGGATTACTGATTTTTCATCCTCTATAAAAGGAATAATTTCATATAGACTCGTGTACACATTTTCACAAGCTTTCCCTAACACAAGTTTCAAATTCGTTCATTTTTCACAGAAGAATACTTCTGGAGTGTATTCAACCTAATAGATATATAATTTACATGAATTCCATCAACATGGCATTCCGGGTTCCGTACATGATACATGCATGACGGATTCGAGAAACATGCGTTTCTGAGTTGTGAGCATGTGGATTAGTGAACTTTCATCCACCAAAGAAGGCATATATTACACTCTGAAATATTTACTCTGACTTCATAAGTTTTTTGTATCACCAGGTTCTAAAATCGGACATTTGGCAGTAGAAAACACTCTTTGAGCGAATTCTCACCAATACACATGTAATTTACATTGTTTACATAACCATGGCATTCCGTATTCCGAACATGTTTCATGCATCACGGATTCCTCAAACATGCATTTCTGAGCTGTGAACATGCGCATGACAGATGTTTCAACCACCAAACAAGTTACTTATGCACTTTGAAATAGTTCCTTGGACTTCGTTGCTTCTCCTATCACCAGTTTCAAGAATCACACTTTGATCCCAGAAAAACCCTCTTGGAGCGAATTCTACCCTAGAGATATGTAATTTGAATAGATTCCTTCAACATGATATTCCGTGTTCCGTACATGTTACATGCATGACGGATTCGACATACATGCATTCCTGAGTTGTGACCATGTGGATTACTGATTTTTCATCCTCTATAAAAGGAATAATTTCATATAGACTCGTGTACACATTTTCACAAGCTTTCCCTAACACAAGTTTCGAATTCGTTCATTTTTCACAGAAGAATACTTCTGGAGTGTATTCAACCTAATAGATATATAATTTACATGAATTCCATCAACATGGCATTCCGGGTTCCGTACATGATACATGCATGACGGATTCGAGAAACATGCGTTTCTGAGTTGTGAGCATGTGGATTAGTGAACTTTCATCCACCAAAGAAGGCATATATTGCACTTTGAAATATTTACTCTGACTTCATAAGTTTTTTGTATCACCAGGTTCTAAAATCGGACATTTGGCAGTAGAAAACACTCTTTGAGCGAATTCACACCAATACACATGTAATTTACATTGTTTACATAACCATGGCATTCCGTATTCCGAACATGTTTCATGCATCACGGATTCCTCAAACATGCATTTCTGAGCTGTGAACATGCGCATGACAGATGTTTCAACCACCAAACAAGTTACTTATGCACTTTGAAATAGTTCCTTGGACTTCGTTTCTTCTCCTATCACCAGTTTCAAGAATCACACTTTGATCCCAGAAAAACCCTCTTGGAGCGAATTCTACCCTAGAGATATGTAATTTGAATAGATTCCTTCAACATGAAATTCCGTGTTCCGTACATGTTACATGCATGACGGATTCGACATACATGCATTCCTGAGTTGTGACCATGTGGATTACTGATTTTTCATCCTCTATAAAAGGAATAATTTCATATAGACTCGTGTACACATTTTCACAAGCTTTCCCTAACACAAGTTTCAAATTCGTTCATTTTTCACAGAAGAATACTTCTGGAGTGTATTCAACCTAATAGATATATAATTTACATGAATTCCATCAACATGGCATTCCGGGTTCCGTACATGATACATGCATGACGGATTCGAGAAACATGCGTTTCTGAGTTGTGAGCATGTGGATTAGTGAACTTTCATCCACCAAATAAGGCATATATTACACTCTGAAATATTTACTCTGACTTCATAAGTTTTTTGTATCACCAGGTTCTAAAATCGGACATTTGGCAGTAGAAAACACTCTTTGAGCGAATTCTCACCAATACACATGTAATTTACATTGTTTACATAACCATGGCATTCCGTATTCCGAACATGTTTCATGCATCACGGATTCCTCAAACATGCATTTCTGAGCTGTGAACATGCGCATGACAGATGTTTCAACCACCAAACAAGTTACTTATGCACTTTGAAATAGTTCCTTGGACTTCGTTGCTTCTCCTATCACCAGTTTCAAGAATCACACTTTGATCCCAGAAAAACCCTCTTGGAGCGAATTCTACCCTAGAGATATGTAATTTGAATAGATTCCTTCAACATGATATTCCGTGTTCCGTACATGTTACATGCATGACGGATTCGACATACATGCATTCCTGAGTTGTGACCATGTGGATTACTGATTTTTCATCCTCTATAAAAGGAATAATTTCATATAGACTCGTGTACACATTTTCACAAGCTTTCCCTAACACAAGTTTCGAATTCGTTCATTTTTCACAGAAGAATACTTCTGGAGTGTATTCAACCTAATAGATATATAATTTACATGAATTCCATCAACATGGCATTCCGGGTTCCGTACATGATACATGCATGACGGATTCGAGAAACATGCGTTTCTGAGTTGTGAGCATGTGGATTAGTGAACTTTCATCCACCAAAGAAGGCATATATTGCACTTTGAAATATTTACTCTGACTTCATAAGTTTTTTGTATCACCAGGTTCTAAAATCGGACATTTGGCAGTAGAAAACACTCTTTGAGCGAATTCACACCAATACACATGTAATTTACATTGTTTACATAACCATGGCATTCCGTATTCCGAACATGTTTCATGCATCACGGATTCCTCAAACATGCATTTCTGAGCTGTGAACATGCGCATGACAGATGTTTCAACCACCAAACAAGTTACTTATGCACTTTGAAATAGTTCCTTGGACTTCGTTTCTTCTCCTATCACCAGTTTCAAGAATCACACTTTGATCCCAGAAAAACCCTCTTGGAGCGAATTCTACCCTAGAGATATGTAATTTGAATAGATTCCTTCAACATGAAATTCCGTGTTCCGTACATGTTACATGCATGACGGATTCGACATACATGCATTCCTGAGTTGTGACCATGTGGATTACTGATTTTTCATCCTCTATAAAAGGAATAATTTCATATAGACTCGTGTACACATTTTCACAAGCTTTCCCTAACACAAGTTTCAAATTCGTTCATTTTTCACAGAAGAATACTTCTGGAGTGTATTCAACCTAATAGATATATAATTTACATGAATTCCATCAACATGGCATTCCGGGTTCCGTACATGATACATGCATGACGGATTCGAGAAACATGCGTTTCTGAGTTGTGAGCATGTGGATTAGTGAACTTTCATCCACCAAATAAGGCATATATTACACTCTGAAATATTTACTCTGACTTCATAAGTTTTTTGTATCACCAGGTTCTAAAATCGGACATTTGGCAGTAGAAAACACTCTTTGAGCGAATTCTCACCAATACACATGTAATTTACATTGTTTACATAACCATGGCATTCCATATTCCGAACATGTTTCATGCATCATGGATTCCTCAAACATGCATTTCTGAGCTGTGAACATGCGCATGACAGATGTTTCAACCACCAAACAAGTTACTTATGCACTTTGAAATAGTTTCTTGGACTTCGTTGCTTCTCCTATCACCAGTTTCAAGAATCACACTTTGATCCCAGAAAAACCCTCTTGGAGCGAATTCTACCCTAGAGATATGTAATTTGAATAGATTCCTTCAACATGATATTCCGTGTTCCGTACATGTTACATGCATGACGGATTCGACATACATGCATTCCTGAGTTGTGACCATGTGGATTACTGATTTTTCATCCTCTATAAAAGGAATAATTTCATATAGACTCGTGTAGACATTTTCACAAGCTTTCCCTAACACAAGTTTCGAATTCGTTCATTTTTCACAGAAGAATACTTCTGGAGTGTATTCAACCTAATAGATATATAATTTACATGAATTCCATCAACATGGCATTCCGGGTTCCGTACATGATACATGCATGACGGATTCGAGAAACATGCGTTTCTGAGTTGTGAGCATGTGGATTAGTGAACTTTCATCCACCAAATAAGGCATATATTACACTCTGAAATATTTACTCTGACTTCATAAGTTTTTTGTATCACCAGGTTCTAAAATCGGACATTTGGCAGTAGAAAACACTCTTTGAGCGAATTCTCACCAATACACATGTAATTTACATTGTTTACATAACCATGGCATTCCGTATTCCGAACATGTTTCATGCATCACGGATTCCTCAAACATGCATTTCTGAGCTGTGAACATGCGCATGACAGATGTTTCAACCACCAAACAAGTTACTTATGCACTTTGAAATAGTTCCTTGGACTTCGTTGCTTCTCCTATCACCAGTTTCAAGAATCACACTTTGATCCCAGAAAAACCCTCTTGGAGCGAATTCTACCCTAGAGATATGTAATTTGAATAGATTCCTTCAACATGATATTCCGTGTTCCGTAAATGTTACATGCATGACGGATTCGACATACATGCATTCCTGAGTTGTGAGCATGTGGATTACTGATTTTTCATCCTCTATAAAAGGAATAATTTCATATAGACTCGTGTACACATTTTCACAAGCTTTCCCTAACACAAGTTTCGAATTCGTGCTTTTTTCACAGAAGAATACTTCTGGAGTGTATTCAACCTAATAGATATATAATTTACATGAATTCCATCAACATGGCATTCCGGGTTCCGTACATGATACATGCATGACGGATTCGAGAAACATGCGTTTCTGAGTTGTGAGCATGTGGACTAGTGAACTTTCATCCACCCAGGAAGGCATATATTACACTTTGAAATATTTACTCTGACTTCATAAGTTTTTTGTATCACCAGGTTCTAAAATCGGACATTTGGCAGTAGAAAACACTCTTTGAGCGAATTCTCACCAATACACATGTAATTTACATTGTTTACATAACCATGGCATTCCGTATTCCGAACATGTTTCATGCATCACGGATTCCTCAAACATGCATTTCTGAGCTGTGAACATGCGCATGACAGATGTTTCAACCACCAAACAAGTTACTTATGCACTTTGAAATAGTTCCTTGGACTTCGTTGCTTCTCCTATCACCAGTTTCAAGAATCACACTTTGATCCCAGAAAAACCCTCTTGGAGCGAATTCTACCCTAGAGATATGTAATTTGAATAGATTCCTTCAACATGAAATTCCGTGTTCCGTACATGTTACATGCATGACGGATTCGACATACATGCATTCCTGAGTTGTGAGCATGTGGATTACTGATTTTTCATCCTCTATAAAAGGAATAATTTCATATAGACTCGTGTACACATTTTCACAAGCTTTCCCTAACACAAGTTTCGAATTCGTTCATTTTTCACAGAAGAATACTTCTGGAGTGTATTCAACCTAATAGATGTATAATTTACATGAATTCCATCAACATGGCATTCCGGGTTCCGTACATGATACATGCATGACGGATTCGAGAAACATGCGTTTCTGAGTTGTGAGCATGTGGACTAGTGAACTTTCATCCACCCAGGAAGGCATATATTACACTTTGAAATATTTACTCTGACTTCATAAGTTTTTTGTATCACCAGGTTCTAAAATCGGACATTTGGCAGTAGAAAACACTCTTTGAGCGAATTCTCACCAATACACATGTAATTTACATTGTTTACATAACCATGGCATTCCGTATTCCGAACATGTTTCATGCATCACGGATTCCTCAAACATGCATTTCTGAGCTGTGAACATGCGCATGACAGATGTTTCAACCACCAAACAAGTTACTTATGCACTTTGAAATAGTTCCTTGGACTTCGTTGCTTCTCCTATCACCAGTTTCAAGAATCACACTTTGATCCCAGAAAAACCCTCTTGGAGCGAATTCTACCCTAGAGATATGTAATTTGAATAGATTCCTTCAACATGAAATTCCGTGTTCCGTACATGTTACATGCATGACGGATTCGACATACATGCATTCCTGAGTTGTGACCATGTGGATTACTGATTTTTCATCCTCTATAAAAGGAATAATTTCATATAGACTCGTGTACACATTTTCACAAGCTTTCCCTAACACAAGTTTCGAATTCGTTCATTTTTCACAGAAGAATACTTCTGGTGTGTATTCAACCTAATAGATGTATAATTTACATGAATTCCATCAACATGGCATTCCGGGTTCCGTACATGATACATGCATGACGGATTCGAGAAACATGCGTTTCTGAGTTGTGAGCATGTGGACTAGTGAACTTTCATCCACCAAAGAAGGCATATATTACACTTTGAAATATTTACTCTGACTTCATAAGTTTTTTGTATCACCAGGTTCTAAAATCGGACATTTGGCAGTAGAAAACACTCTTTGAGCGAATTCTCACCAATACACATGTAATTTACATTGTTTACATAACCATGGCATTCCGTATTCCGAACATGTTTCATGCATCACGGATTCCTCAAACATGCATTTCTGAGCTGTGAACATGCGCATGACAGATGTTTCAACCACCAAACAAGTTACTTATGCACTTTGAAATAGTTCCTTGGACTTCGTTGCTTCTCCTATCACCAGTTTCAAGAATCACACTTTGATCCCAGAAAAACCCTCTTGGAGCGAATTCTACCCTAGAGATATGTAATTTGAATAGATTCCTTCAACATGAAATTCCGTGTTCCGTACATGTTACATGCATGACGGATTCGACATACATGCATTCCTGAGTTGTGAGCATGTGGATTACTGATTTTTCATCCTCTATAAAAGGAATAATTTCATATAGACTCGTGTACATATTTTCACAAGCTTTCCCTAACACAAGTTTCGAATTCGTTCATTTTTCACAGAAGAATACTTCTGGAGTGTATTCAACCTAATAGATATATAATTTACATGAATTCCATCAACATGGCATTCCGGGTTCCGTACATGATACATGCATGACGGATTCGAGAAACATGCGTTTCTGAGTTGTGAGCATGTGGACTAGTGAACTTTCATCCACCAAAGAAGGCATATATTACACTTTGAAATATTTACTCTGACTTCATAAGTTTTTTGTATCACCAGGTTCTAAAATCGGACATTTGGCAGTAGAAAACACTCTTTGAGCGAATTCTCACCAATACACATGTAATTTACATTGTTTACATAACCATGGCATTCCGTATTCCGAACATGTTTCATGCATCACGGATTCCTCAAACATGCATTTCTGAGCTGTGAACATGCGCATGACAGATGTTTCAACCACCAAACAAGTTACTTATGCACTTTGAAATATTTCCTTGGACTTCGTTGCTTCTCCTATCACCAGTTTCAAGAAGCACAGTTTGATCCCAGAAAAACCCTCTTGGAACGAATTCTACCCTAGAGATATGTAATTTGAATAGATTCCTTCAACATGATATTCCGTGTTCCGTACATGTTACATGCATGACGGATTCGACAAACATGCATTCCTGAGTTGTGAGCATGTGGATTACTGATTTTTCATCCTCTATAAAAGGAATAATTTCATATAGACTCGTGTACACATTTTCACAAGCTTTCCCTAACACAAGTTTCGAATTCGTTCATTTTTCACAGAAGAATACTTCTGGAGTGTATTCAACCTAATAGATATATAATTTACATGAATTCCATCAACATGGCATTCCGGGTTCCGTACATGATACATGCATGACAGATTCGAGAAACATGCGTTTCTGAGTTGTGAGCATGTGGATTAGTGAACTTTCATCCACCAAAGAAGGCATATATTGCACTTTGAAATATTTACTCTGACTTCATAAGTTTTTTGTATCACCAGGTTCTAAAATCGGACATTTGGCAGTAGAAAACACTCTTTGAGCGAATTCTCACCAATACACATGTAATTTACATTGTTTACATAACCATGGCATTCCGTATTCCGAACATGTTTCATGCATCACGGATTCCTCAAACATGCATTTCTGAGCTGTGAACATGCGCATGACAGATGTTTCAACCCCCAAACAAGTTACTTATGCACTTTGAAATAGTTCCTTGGACTTCGTTGCTTCTCCTATCACCAGTTTCAAGAATCACACTTTGATCCCAGAAAAACCCTCTTGGAGCGAATTCTACCCTAGAGATATGTAATTTTAATAGATTGCTTCAACATGATATTCCGTGTTCCATACATGTTACATGCTTGACGGATTCGACAAACATGCATTCCTGAGTTGTGAGCATGTGGATTACTGATTTTTCATCCTCTATAAAAGGAATAATTTCATATAGACTCTTGTAGACATTTTCACAAGCTTTCCCTAACACAAGTTTCGAATTCGTTCATTTTTCACAGAAGAATACTTCTGGAGTGTATTCAACCTAATAGATATATAATTTACATGAATTCCATCAACATGGCATTCCGGGTTCCGTACATGATACATGCATGACGGATTCGAGAAACATGCGTTTCTGAGTTGTGAGCATGTGGATTAGTGAACTTTCATCCACCAAAGAAGGCATATATTGCACTTTGAAATATTTACTCTGACTTCATAAGTTTTTTGTATCACCAGGTTCTAAAATCGGACATTTGGCAGTAGAAAACACTCTTTGAGCGAATTCTCACCAATACACATGTAATTTACATTGTTTACATAACCATGGCATTCCGTATTCCGAACATGTTTCATGCATCACGGATTCCTCAAACATGCATTTCTGAGCTGTGAACATGCGCATGACAGATGTTTCAACCACCAAACAAGTTACTTATGCACTTTGAAATAGTTCCTTGGACTTCGTTGCTTCTCCTATCACCAGTTTCAAGAATCACACTTTGATCCCAGAAAAACCCTCTTGGAGCGAATTCTACCCTAGAGATATGTAATTTGAATAGATTCCTTCAACATGATATTCCGTGTTCCGTACATGTTACATGCATGACGGATTCGACATACATGCATTCCTGAGTTGTGACCATGTGGATTACTGATTTTTCATCCTCTATAAAAGGAATAATTTCATATAGACTCGTGTACACATTTTCACAAGCTTTCCCTAACACAAGTTTCGAATTCGTTCATTTTTTACAGAAGAATACTTCTGGAGTGTATTCAACCTAATAGATATATAATTTACATGAATTCCATCAACATGGCATTCCGGGTTCCGTACATGATACATGCATGATGGATTCGAGAAACATGCGTTTCTGAGTTGTGAGCATGTGGATTAGTGAACTTTCATCCACCAAAGAAGGCATATATTGCACTTTGAAATATTTACTCTGACTTCATAAGTTTTTTGTATCACCAGGTTCTAAAATCGGACATTTGGCAGTAGAAAACACTCTTTGAGCGAATTCTCACCAATACACATGTAATTTACATTGTTTACATAACCATGGCATTCCGTATTCCGAACATGTTTCATGCATCACGGATTCCTCAAACATGCATTTCTGAGCTGTGAACATGCGCATGACAGATGTTTCAACCACCAAACAAGTTACTTATGCACTTTCAAATAGTTCCTTGGACTTCGTTGCTTCTCCTATCACCAGTTTCAAGAATCACACTTTGATCCCAGAAAAACCCTCTTGGAGCGAATTCTACCCTAGAGATATGTAATTTGAATAGATTCCTTCAACATGATATTCCGTGTTCCGTACATGTCACATGAATGATGGATTCGACAAACATGCATTCCTGAGTTGTGAGCATGAGGATTACTGATTTTTCATCCTCTATAAAAGGAATAATTTCATATAGACTCGTGTACACATTTTCACTAGCTTTCCCTTACACAATTTTCGAATTCGTTCATTTTTCACAGAAGAATACTTCTGGAGTGTATTCAACCTAATAGATATATAATTTACATGAATTCCATCAACATGGCATTCCGGGTTCCGTACATGATACATGCATGACGGATTCGAGAAACATGCGTTTCTGAGTTGTGAGCATGTGGATTAGTGAACTTTCATCCACCAAAGAAGGCATATATTGCACTTTGAAATATTTACTCTGACTTCATAAGTTTTTTGTATCACCAGGTTCTAAAATCGGACATTTGGCAGTAGAAAACACTCTTTGAGCGAATTCTCACCAATACACATGTAATTTACATTGTTTACATAACCATGGCATTCCGTATTCCGAACATGTTTCATGCATCACGGATTCCTCAAACATGCATTTCTGAGCTGTGAACATGCGCATGACAGATGTTTCAACCACCAAACAAGTTACTTATGCACTTTGAAATAGTTCCTTGGACTTCGTTGCTTCTCCTATCACCAGTTTCAAGAATCACACTTTGATCCCAGAAAAACCCTCTTGGAGCGAATTCTACCCTAGAGATATGTAATTTGAATAGATTCCTTCAACATGAAATTCCGTGTTCCGTACATGTTACATGCATGACGGATTCGACATACATGCATTCCTGAGTTGTGAGCATGTGGATTACTGATTTTTCATCCTCTATAAAAGGAATAATTTCATATAGACTCGTGTACACATTTTCACAAGCTTTCCCTAACACAAGTTTCGAATTCGTTCATTTTTCACAGAAGAATACTTCTGGAGTATATTCAACCTAATAGATATATAATTTACATGAATTCCATCAACATGGCATTCCGGGTTCCGTACATGATACATGCATGACAGATTCGAGAAACATGCGTTTCTGAGTTGTGAGCATGTGGATTAGTGAACTTTCATCCACCAAAGAAGGCATATATTGCACTTTGAAATATTTACTCTGACTTCATAAGTTTTTTGTATCACCAGGTTCTAAAATCGGACATTTGGCAGTAGAAAACACTCTTTGAGCGAATTCTCACCAATACACATGTAATTTACATTATTTACATAACCATGGCATTCCGTATTCCGAACATGTTTCATGCATCACGGATTCCTCAAACATGCATTTCTGAGCTGTGAACATGCGCATGACAGATGTTTCAACCACCAAACAAGTTACTTATGCACTTTGAAATAGATCCTTGGACTTCGTTGCTTCTCCTATCACCAGTTTCAAGAATCACACTTTGACCCCAGAAAAACCCTCTTGGAGCGAATTCTACCCTAGAGATATGTAATTTGAATAGATTCCTTCAACATGAAATTCCGTGTTCCGTACATGTTACATGCATGACGGATTCGACATACATGCATTCCTGAGTTTTGAGCATGTGGATTACTGATTTTTCATCCTCTATAAAAGGAATAATTTCATATAGACTCGTGTACACATTTTCACAAGCTTTCCCTAACACAAGTTTCGAATTCGTTCATTTTTCACAGAAGGATACTTCTGGAGTGTATTCAACCTAATAGATATATAATTTACATGAATTCCATCAACATGGCATTCCGGGTTCCGTACATGATACATGCATGACGGATTCGAGAAACATGCGTTTCTGAGTTGTGAGCATGTGGACTAGTGAACTTTCATCCACCAAAGAAGGCATATATTACACTTTGAAATATTTACTCTGACTTCATAAGTTTTTTGTATCACCAGGTTCTAAAATCGGATAATTGTCAGTAGAAAACACTCTTTGAGCGAATTCTCACCAATACACATGTAATTTACATTGTTTACATAACCATGGCATTCCGTATTCCGAACATGTTTCATGCATCACGGATTCCTCAAACATGCATTTCTGAGCTGTGAACATGCGCATGACAGATGTTTCAACCACCAAACAAGTTACTTATGCACTTTGAAATATTTCCTTGGACTTCGTTGCTTCTCCTATCACCAGTTTCAAGAATCACACTTTGATCCCAGAAAAACCCTCTTGGAGCGAATTCTACCCAAGAGATATGTAATTTGAATAGATTCCTTCAACATGATATTCCGTGTTCCGTACATGTTACATGCATGACGGATTCGACAAACATGCATTCCTGAGTTGTCAGCATGTGGATTACTGATTTTTCATCCTCTATAAAAGGAATAATTTCATATAGACTCGTGTACCCATTTTCAAAAGCTTTCCCTAACACAAGTTTCGAATTCGTTCATTTTTCACAGAAGAATACTTCTGGAGTGTATTCAACCTAATAGATGTATAATTTACATGAATTCCATCAACATGGCATTCCGGGTTCCGTACATGATACATGCATGACGGATTCGAGAAACATGCGTTTCTGAGTTGTGAGCATGTGGATTAGTGAACTTTCATCCACCAAAGAAGGCATATATTGCACTTTGAAATATTTACTCTGACTTCATAAGTTTTTTGTATCACCAGGTTCTAAAATCGGACATTTGGCAGTAGAAAACACTCTTTGAGCGAATTCTCACCAATACACATGTAATTTACATTGTTTACGTAACCATGGCATTCCGTATTCCGAACATGTTTCATGCATCACGGATTCCTCAAACATGCATTTCTGAGCTGTGAACATGCGCATGACAGATGTTTCAACCACCAAACAAGTTACTTATGCACTTTGAAATAGTTCCTTGGACTTCGTTGCTTCTCCTATCACCAGTTTCAAGAATCACACTTTGATCCCAGAAAAACCCTCTTGGAGCGAATTCTACCCTAGAGATATGTAATTTGAATAGATTCCTTCAACATGAAATTCCGTGTTCCGTACATGTTACATGCATGACGGATTCGACATACATGCATTCCTGAGTTGTGAGCATGTGGATTACTGATTTTTCATCCTCTATAAAAGGAATAATTTCATATAGACTCGTGTACACATTTTCACAAGCTTTCCCTAACACAAGTTTCGAATTCGTTCATTTTTCACAGAAGAATACTTCTGGAGTGTATTCAACCTAATAGATATATAATTTACATGAATTCCATCAACATGGCATTCCGGGTTCCGTACATGATACATGCATGACGCATTCGAGAAACATGCGTTTCTGAGTTGTGAGCATGTGGACTAGTGAACTTTCATCCACCAAAGAAGGCATATATTACACTTTGAAATATTTACTCTGACTTCATAAGTTTTTTGTATCACCAGGTTCTAAAATCGGATATTTGGCAGTAGAAAACTCTCTTTGAGCGAATTCTCACCAATACACATGTAATTTACATTGTTTACATAACCATGGCATTCCGTATTCCGAACATGTTTCATGCATCACGGATTCCTCAAACATGCATTTCTGAGCTGTGAACATGCGCATGACAGATGTTTCAACCACCAAACAAGTTACTTATGCACTTTGAAATATTTCCTTGGACTTCGTTGCTTCTCCTATCACCAGTTTCAAGAATCACACTTTGATCCCAGAAAAACCCTCTTGGAGCGAATTCTACCCTAGAGATATGTAATTTGAATAGATTCCTTCAACATGATATTCCGTGTTCCGTACATGTTACATGCATGACGGATTCGACAAACATGCATTCCTGAGTTGTGAGCATGTGGATTACTGATTTTTCATCCTCTATAAAAGGAATAATTTCATATAGACTCGTGTACACATTTTCACAAGCTTTCCCTAACACAAGATTCGAATTCGTGCTTTTTTCACAGAAGAATACTTCTGGAGTGTATTCAACCTAATAGATATATAATTTACATGAATTCCATCAACATGGCATTCCGGGTTCCGTACATGATACATGCATGACGGATTCGAGAAACATGCGTTTCTGAGATGTGAGCATGTGGAATAGTGAACTTTCATCCACCCAGGAAGGCATATATTACACTTTGAAATATTTACTCTGACTTCATAAGTTTTTTGTATCACCAGGTTCTAAAATTGGACATTTGGCAGTAGAAAACACTCTTTGAGCGAATTCTCACCAATACACATGTAATTTACATTGTTTACATAACCATGGCATTCCGTATTCCGAACATGTTTCATGCATCACGGATTCCTCAAACATGCATTTCTGAGCTGTGAACATGCGCATGACAGATGTTTCAACCACCAAACAAGTTACTTATGCACTTTGAAATAGTTCCTTGGACTTCGTTGCTTCTCCTATCACCAGTTTCAAGAATCACACTTTGATCCCAGAAAAACCCTCTTGGAGTGAATTCTACCCTAGAGATATGTAATTTGAATAGATTCCTTCAACATGAAATTCCGTGTTCCGTACATGTTACATGCATGACGGATTCGACATACATGCATTCCTGAGTTGTGAGCATGTGGATTACTGATTTTTCATCCTCTATAAAAGGAATAATTTCATATAGACTCGTGTACCCATTTTCACAAGCTTTCCCTAACACAAGTTTCGAATTCGTTCATTTTTCACAGAAGAATACTTCTGGAGTGTATTCAACCTAATAGATGTATAATTTACATGAATTCCATCAACATGGCATTCCGGGTTCCGTACATGATACATGCATGACGGATTCGAGAAACATGCGTTTCTGAGTTGTGAGCATGTGGATTAGTGAACTTTCATCCACCCAGGAAGGCATATATTGCACTTTGAAATATTTACACTGACTTCATAAGTTTTTTGTATCACCAGGTTCTAAAATCGGACATTTGGCAGTAGAAAACACTCTTTGAGCGAATTCTCACGAATACACATGTAATTTACATTGTTTACATAACCATGGCATTCCGTATTCCGAACATGTTTCATGCATCACGGATTCCTCAAACATGCATTTCTGAGCTGTGAACATGCGCATGACAGATGTTTCAACCACCAAACAAGTTACTTATGCACTTTGAAATAGTTCCTTGGACTTCGTTGCTTCTCCTATCACCAGTTTCAAGAATCACACTTTGATCCCAGAAAAACCCTCTTGGAGTGAATTCTACCCTAGAGATATGTAATTTGAATAGATTCCTTCAACATGAAATTCCGTGTTCCGTACATGTTACATGCATGACGGATTCGACATACATGCATTCCTGAGTTGTGAGCATGTGGATTACTGATTTTTCATCCTCTATAAAAGGAATAATTTCATATAGACTCGTGTACCCATTTTCAAAAGCTTTCCCTAACACAAGTTTCGAATTCGTTCATTTTTCACAGAAGAATACTTCTGGAGTGTATTCAACCTAATAGATGTATAATTTACATGAATTCCATCAACATGGCATTCCGGGTTCCGTACATGATACATGCATGACGGATTCGAGAAACATGCGTTTCTGAGTTGTGAGCCTGTGGATTAGTGAACTTTCATCCACCAAAGAAGGCATATATTGCACTTTGAAATATTTACTCTGACTTCATAAGTTTTTTGTATCACCAGGTTCTAAAATCGGACATTTGGCAGTAGAAAACACTCTTTGAGCGAATTCTCACCAATACACATGTAATTTACATTGTTTACATAACCATGGCATTCCGTATTCCGAACATGTTTCATGCATCACGGATTCCTCAAACATGCATTTCTGAGCTGTGAACATGCGCATGACAGATGTTTCAACCACCAAACAAGTTACTTATGCACTTTGAAATAGTTCCTTGGACTTCGTTGCTTCTCCTATCACCAGTTTCAAGAATCACACTTTGATCCCAGAAAAACCCTCTTGGAGTGAATTCTACCCTAGAGATATGTAATTTGAATAGATTCCTTCAACATGAAATTCCGTGTTCCGTACATGTTACATGCATGACGGATTCGACATACATGCATTCCTGAGTTGTGAGCATGTGGATTACTGATTTTTCATCCTCTATAAAAGGAATAATTTCATATAGACTCGTGTACCCATTTTCACAAGCTTTCCCTAACACAAGTTTCGAATTCGTTCATTTTTCACAGAAGAATACTTCTGGAGTGTATTCAACCTAATAGATGTATAATTTACATGAATTCCATCAACATGGCATTCCGGGTTCCGTACATGATACATGCATGACGGATTCGAGAAACATGCGTTTCTGAGTTGTGAGCATGTGGATTAGTGAACTTTCATCCACCAAAGAAGGCATATATTGCACTTTGAAATATTTACTCTGACTTCATAAGTTTTTTGTATCACCAGGTTCTAAAATCGGACATTTGGCAGTAGAAAACACTCTTTGAGCGAATTCTCACCAATACACATGTAATTTACCTTGTTTACATAACCATGGCATTCCGTATTCCGAACATGTTTCATGCATCACGGATTCCTCAAACATGCATTTCTGAGCTGTGAACATGCGCATGACAGATGTTTCAACCACCAAACAAGTTACTTATGCACTTTGAAATAGTTCCTTGGACTTCGTTGCTTCTCCTATCACCAGTTTCAAGAATCACACTTTGATCCCAGAAAAACCCTCTTGAAGCGAATTCTACCCTAGAGATATGTAATTTGAATAGATTCCTTCAGCATGAAATTCCGTGTTCTGTACATGTTACATGCATGACGGATTCGACATACATGCATTCCTGAGTTGTGACCATGTGGATTACTGATTTTTCATCCTCTATAAAAGGAATAATTTCATATAGACTCGTGTACACATTTTCACAAGTTTTCCCTAACACAAGTTTCGAATTCGTTCATTTTTCACAGAATACTTCTGGAGTGTATTCAACCTAATAGATATATAATTTACATGAATTCCATCAACATGGCATTCCGGGTTCCGTACATGATACATGCATGACGCATTCGAGAAACATGCGTTTCTGAGTTGTGAGCATGTGAACTAGTGAACTTTCATCCACCAAAGAAGGCATATATTACACTTTGAAATATTTACTCTGACTTCATAAGTTTTTTGTATCACCAGGTTCTAAAATCGGATATTTGGCAGTAGAAAACATTCTTTGAGCGAATTCTCACCAATACACATGTAATTTACATTGTTTACATAACCATGGCATTCCGTATTCCGAACATGTTTCATGCATCACGGATTCCTCAAACATGCATTTCTGAGCTGTGAACATGCGCATGACAGATGTTTCAACCACCAAACAAGTTACTTATGCACTTTGAAATAGTTCCTTGAACTTCGTTGCTTCTCCTATCACCAGTTTCAAGAATCACACTTTGATCCCAGAAAAACCCTCTTGGAGCGAATTCTACCCTAGAGATATGTAATTTGAATAGATTCCTTCAACATGATATTCCGTGTTCCGTACATGTTACATGCATGACGGATTCGACAAACATGCATTCCTGAGTTGTGAGCATGTGGATTTCTGATTTTTCATCCTCTATAAAAGGAATAATTTCATATAGACTCGTGTACACATTTTCACAAGCTTTCCCTAACACAAGTTTCGAATTCGTTCATTTTTCACAGAAGAATACTTCTGGAGTGTATTCAACCTAATAGATATATAATTTACATGAATTCCATCAACATGACATTCCGGGTTCCGTACATGATACATGCATGACGGATTCGAGAAACATGCGTTTCTGAGTTGTGAGCATGTGGATTAGTGAACTTTCATCCACCAAAGAAGGCATATATTGCACTTTGAAATATTTACTCTGACTTCATAAGTTTTTTGTATCACCAGGTTCTAAAATCGGACATTTGGCAGTAGAAAACACTCTTTGAGCGAATTCTCACGAATACACATGTAATTTACATTGTTTACATAACCATGGCATTCCGTATTCCGAACATGTTTCATGCATCACGGATTCCTCCAACATGCATTTCTGAGCTGTGAACATGCGCATGACAGATGTTTCAACCACCAAACTAGTTACTTATGCACTTTGGAACAGTTCCTTGGACTTCGTTGCTTATCCTATCACCAGTTTCAAGAATCACACTTTGATCCCAGAAAAACCCTCTTGGAGCGAATTCTACCCTAGAGATATGTAATTTGAATAGATTCCTTCAACATGATATTCCGTGTTCCGTACATGTTACATGCATGACGGATTCGACATACATGCATTCCTGAGTTGTGACCATGTGGATTACTGATTTTTCATCCTCTATAAAAGGAATAATTTCATATAGACTCGTGTACACATTTTCACAAGCTTTCCCAAACACAAGTTTCGAATTCGTTCATTTTTCACAGAAGAATTCTTCTGGAGTGTATTCAACCTAATAGATATATAATTTACATGAATTCCATCAACATGGCATTCCGGGTTCCGTACATGATACATGCATGACGGATTCGAGAAACATGCGTTTCTGAGTTGTGAGCATGTGGATTAGTGAACTTTCATCCACCAAAGAAGGCATATATTGCACTTTGAAATATTTACTCTGACTTCATAAGTTTTTTGTATCACCAGGTTCTAAAATCGGACATTTGGCAGTAGAAAACACTCTTTGAGCGAATCCTCACCAATACACATGTAATTTACATTGTTTACATAACCATGGCATTCCGTATTCCGAACATGTTTCATGCATCACGGATTCCTCAAACATGCATTTCTGAGCTGTGAACATGCGCATGACAGATGTTTCAACCACCAAAAAAGTTACTTATGCACTTTGAAATAGTTCCTTGGACTTCGTTGCTTCTCTTATCACCAGTTTCAAAAATCACACTTGGATCCCAGAAAAACCCTCTTGGAGCGAATTCTACCCTAGAGATATGTAATTTGAATAGATTCCTTCAACATGATATTCCGTGTTCCGTACATGTTACATGCATGACGGATTCGACATACATGCATTCCTGAGTTGTGAACATGTGGATTACTGATTTTTCATCCTCTATAAAAGGAATAATTTCATATAGACTCGTGTACACATTTTCACAAGCTTTCCCTAACACAAGTTTCGAATTCGTTCATTTTTCACAGAAGAATACTTCTGGAGTGTATTCAACCTAATAGATATATAATTTACATGAATTCCATCAACATGGCATTCCGGGTTCCGTACATGATACATGCATGACGGATTCGAGAAACATGCGTTTCTGAGTTGTGAGCATGTGGATTAGTGAACTTTCATCCACCAAAGAAGGCATATATTACACTTTGAAATATTTACTCTGACTTCATAAGTTTTTTGTATCACCAGGTTCTAAAATCGGACATTTGGCAGTAGAAAACACTCTTTGAGCGAATTCTCACCAATACACATGTAATTTACATTGTTTACATAACCATGGCATTCCGTATTCCGAACATGTTTCATGCATCACGGATTCCTCAAACATGCATTTCTGAGCTGTGAACATGCGCATGACAGATGTTTCAACCACCAAACATGTTACTTATGCACTTTGAAATAGTTCCTTGGACTTCGTTGCTTCTCCTATCACCAGTTTCAAGAATCACACTTTGATCCCAGAAAAACCCTCTTGGAGTGAATTCTACCCTAGAGATATGTAATTTGAATAGATTCCTTCAACATGAAATTCCGTGTTCCGTACATGTTACATGCATGACGGATTCGACATACATGCATTCCTGAGTTGTGAGCATGTGGATTACTGATTTTTCATCCTCTATAAAAGGAATAATTTCATATAGACTCGTGTACACATTTTCACAAGCTTTCCCTAACACAAGTTTCGAATTCGTTCATTTTTCACAGAAGAATACTTCTGGAGTGTATTCAACCTAATAGATATATAATTTACATGAATTCCATCAACATGGCATTCCGGGTTCCGTACATGATACATGCATGACGCATTCGAGAAACATGCGTTTCTGAGTTGTGAGCATGTGGACTAGTGAACTTTCATCCACCAAAGAAGGCATATATTACACTTTGAAATATTTACTCTGACTTCATAAGTTTTTTGTATCACCAGGTTCTAAAATCGGATATTTGGCAGTAGAAAACTCTCTTTGAGCGAATTCTCACCAATACACATGTAATTTACATTGTTTACATAACCATGGCATTCCGTATTCCGAACATGTTTCATGCATCACGGATTCCTCAAACATGCATTTCTGAGCTGTGAACATGCGCATGACAGATGTTTCAACCACCAAACAAGTTACTTATGCACTTTGAAATATTTCCTTGGACTTCGTTGCTTCTCCTATCACCAGTTTCAAGAATCACACTTTGATCCCAGAAAAACCCTCTTGGAGCGAATTCTACCCTAGAGATATGTAATTTGAATAGATTCCTTCAACATGATATTCCGTGTTCCGTACATGTTACATGCATGACGGATTCGACAAACATGCATTCCTGAGTTGTGAGCATGTGGATTACTGATTTTTCATCCTCTATAAAAGGAATAATTTCATATAGACTCGTGTACACATTTTCACAAGCTTTCCCTAACACAAGATTCGAATTCGTGCTTTTTTCACAGAAGAATACTTCTGGAGTGTATTCAACCTAATAGATATATAATTTACATGAATTCCATCAACATGGCATTCCGGGTTCCGTACATGATACATGCATGACGGATTCGAGAAACATGCGTTTCTGAGATGTGAGCATGTGGAATAGTGAACTTTCATCCACCCAGGAAGGCATATATTACACTTTGAAATATTTACTCTGACTTCATAAGTTTTTTGTATCACCAGGTTCTAAAATTGGACATTTGGCAGTAGAAAACACTCTTTGAGCGAATTCTCACCAATACACATGTAATTTACATTGTTTACATAACCATGGCATTCCGTATTCCGAACATGTTTCATGCATCACGGATTCCTCAAACATGCATTTCTGAGCTGTGAACATGCGCATGACAGATGTTTCAACCACCAAACAAGTTACTTATGCACTTTGAAATAGTTCCTTGGACTTCGTTGCTTCTCCTATCACCAGTTTCAAGAATCACACTTTGATCCCAGAAAAACCCTCTTGGAGTGAATTCTACCCTAGAGATATGTAATTTGAATAGATTCCTTCAACATGAAATTCCGTGTTCCGTACATGTTACATGCATGACGGATTCGACATACATGCATTCCTGAGTTGTGAGCATGTGGATTACTGATTTTTCATCCTCTATAAAAGGAATAATTTCATATAGACTCGTGTACCCATTTTCACAAGCTTTCCCTAACACAAGTTTCGAATTCGTTCATTTTTCACAGAAGAATACTTCTGGAGTGTATTCAACCTAATAGATGTATAATTTACATGAATTCCATCAACATGGCATTCCGGGTTCCGTACATGATACATGCATGACGGATTCGAGAAACATGCGTTTCTGAGTTGTGAGCATGTGGATTAGTGAACTTTCATCCACCCAGGAAGGCATATATTGCACTTTGAAATATTTACACTGACTTCATAAGTTTTTTGTATCACCAGGTTCTAAAATCGGACATTTGGCAGTAGAAAACACTCTTTGAGCGAATTCTCACGAATACACATGTAATTTACATTGTTTACATAACCATGGCATTCCGTATTCCGAACATGTTTCATGCATCACGGATTCCTCAAACATGCATTTCTGAGCTGTGAACATGCGCATGACAGATGTTTCAACCACCAAACAAGTTACTTATGCACTTTGAAATAGTTCCTTGGACTTCGTTGCTTCTCCTATCACCAGTTTCAAGAATCACACTTTGATCCCAGAAAAACCCTCTTGGAGTGAATTCTACCCTAGAGATATGTAATTTGAATAGATTCCTTCAACATGAAATTCCGTGTTCCGTACATGTTACATGCATGACGGATTCGACATACATGCATTCCTGAGTTGTGAGCATGTGGATTACTGATTTTTCATCCTCTATAAAAGGAATAATTTCATATAGACTCGTGTACCCATTTTCAAAAGCTTTCCCTAACACAAGTTTCGAATTCGTTCATTTTTCACAGAAGAATACTTCTGGAGTGTATTCAACCTAATAGATGTATAATTTACATGAATTCCATCAACATGGCATTCCGGGTTCCGTACATGATACATGCATGACGGATTCGAGAAACATGCGTTTCTGAGTTGTGAGCCTGTGGATTAGTGAACTTTCATCCACCAAAGAAGGCATATATTGCACTTTGAAATATTTACTCTGACTTCATAAGTTTTTTGTATCACCAGGTTCTAAAATCGGACATTTGGCAGTAGAAAACACTCTTTGAGCGAATTCTCACCAATACACATGTAATTTACATTGTTTACATAACCATGGCATTCCGTATTCCGAACATGTTTCATGCATCACGGATTCCTCAAACATGCATTTCTGAGCTGTGAACATGCGCATGACAGATGTTTCAACCACCAAACAAGTTACTTATGCACTTTGAAATAGTTCCTTGGACTTCGTTGCTTCTCCTATCACCAGTTTCAAGAATCACACTTTGATCCCAGAAAAACCCTCTTGGAGTGAATTCTACCCTAGAGATATGTAATTTGAATAGATTCCTTCAACATGAAATTCCGTGTTCCGTACATGTTACATGCATGACGGATTCGACATACATGCATTCCTGAGTTGTGAGCATGTGGATTACTGATTTTTCATCCTCTATAAAAGGAATAATTTCATATAGACTCGTGTACCCATTTTCACAAGCTTTCCCTAACACAAGTTTCGAATTCGTTCATTTTTCACAGAAGAATACTTCTGGAGTGTATTCAACCTAATAGATGTATAATTTACATGAATTCCATCAACATGGCATTCCGGGTTCCGTACATGATACATGCATGACGGATTCGAGAAACATGCGTTTCTGAGTTGTGAGCATGTGGATTAGTGAACTTTCATCCACCAAAGAAGGCATATATTGCACTTTGAAATATTTACTCTGACTTCATAAGTTTTTTGTATCACCAGGTTCTAAAATCGGACATTTGGCAGTAGAAAACACTCTTTGAGCGAATTCTCACCAATACACATGTAATTTACCTTGTTTACATAACCATGGCATTCCGTATTCCGAACATGTTTCATGCATCACGGATTCCTCAAACATGCATTTCTGAGCTGTGAACATGCGCATGACAGATGTTTCAACCACCAAACAAGTTACTTATGCACTTTGAAATAGTTCCTTGGACTTCGTTGCTTCTCCTATCACCAGTTTCAAGAATCACACTTTGATCCCAGAAAAACCCTCTTGAAGCGAATTCTACCCTAGAGATATGTAATTTGAATAGATTCCTTCAGCATGAAATTCCGTGTTCTGTACATGTTACATGCATGACGGATTCGACATACATGCATTCCTGAGTTGTGACCATGTGGATTACTGATTTTTCATCCTCTATAAAAGGAATAATTTCATATAGACTCGTGTACACATTTTCACAAGTTTTCCCTAACACAAGTTTCGAATTCGTTCATTTTTCACAGAATACTTCTGGAGTGTATTCAACCTAATAGATATATAATTTACATGAATTCCATCAACATGGCATTCCGGGTTCCGTACATGATACATGCATGACGCATTCGAGAAACATGCGTTTCTGAGTTGTGAGCATGTGAACTAGTGAACTTTCATCCACCAAAGAAGGCATATATTACACTTTGAAATATTTACTCTGACTTCATAAGTTTTTTGTATCACCAGGTTCTAAAATCGGATATTTGGCAGTAGAAAACATTCTTTGAGCGAATTCTCACCAATACACATGTAATTTACATTGTTTACATAACCATGGCATTCCGTATTCCGAACATGTTTCATGCATCACGGATTCCTCAAACATGCATTTCTGAGCTGTGAACATGCGCATGACAGATGTTTCAACCACCAAACAAGTTACTTATGCACTTTGAAATAGTTCCTTGAACTTCGTTGCTTCTCCTATCACCAGTTTCAAGAATCACACTTTGATCCCAGAAAAACCCTCTTGGAGCGAATTCTACCCTAGAGATATGTAATTTGAATAGATTCCTTCAACATGATATTCCGTGTTCCGTACATGTTACATGCATGACGGATTCGACAAACATGCATTCCTGAGTTGTGAGCATGTGGATTTCTGATTTTTCATCCTCTATAAAAGGAATAATTTCATATAGACTCGTGTACACATTTTCACAAGCTTTCCCTAACACAAGTTTCGAATTCGTTCATTTTTCACAGAAGAATACTTCTGGAGTGTATTCAACCTAATAGATATATAATTTACATGAATTCCATCAACATGACATTCCGGGTTCCGTACATGATACATGCATGACGGATTCGAGAAACATGCGTTTCTGAGTTGTGAGCATGTGGATTAGTGAACTTTCATCCACCAAAGAAGGCATATATTGCACTTTGAAATATTTACTCTGACTTCATAAGTTTTTTGTATCACCAGGTTCTAAAATCGGACATTTGGCAGTAGAAAACACTCTTTGAGCGAATTCTCACGAATACACATGTAATTTACATTGTTTACATAACCATGGCATTCCGTATTCCGAACATGTTTCATGCATCACGGATTCCTCCAACATGCATTTCTGAGCTGTGAACATGCGCATGACAGATGTTTCAACCACCAAACTAGTTACTTATGCACTTTGGAACAGTTCCTTGGACTTCGTTGCTTATCCTATCACCAGTTTCAAGAATCACACTTTGATCCCAGAAAAACCCTCTTGGAGCGAATTCTACCCTAGAGATATGTAATTTGAATAGATTCCTTCAACATGATATTCCGTGTTCCGTACATGTTACATGCATGACGGATTCGACATACATGCATTCCTGAGTTGTGACCATGTGGATTACTGATTTTTCATCCTCTATAAAAGGAATAATTTCATATAGACTCGTGTACACATTTTCACAAGCTTTCCCAAACACAAGTTTCGAATTCGTTCATTTTTCACAGAAGAATTCTTCTGGAGTGTATTCAACCTAATAGATATATAATTTACATGAATTCCATCAACATGGCATTCCGGGTTCCGTACATGATACATGCATGACGGATTCGAGAAACATGCGTTTCTGAGTTGTGAGCATGTGGATTAGTGAACTTTCATCCACCAAAGAAGGCATATATTGCACTTTGAAATATTTACTCTGACTTCATAAGTTTTTTGTATCACCAGGTTCTAAAATCGGACATTTGGCAGTAGAAAACACTCTTTGAGCGAATCCTCACCAATACACATGTAATTTACATTGTTTACATAACCATGGCATTCCGTATTCCGAACATGTTTCATGCATCACGGATTCCTCAAACATGCATTTCTGAGCTGTGAACATGCGCATGACAGATGTTTCAACCACCAAAAAAGTTACTTATGCACTTTGAAATAGTTCCTTGGACTTCGTTGCTTCTCTTATCACCAGTTTCAAAAATCACACTTGGATCCCAGAAAAACCCTCTTGGAGCGAATTCTACCCTAGAGATATGTAATTTGAATAGATTCCTTCAACATGATATTCCGTGTTCCGTACATGTTACATGCATGACGGATTCGACATACATGCATTCCTGAGTTGTGAACATGTGGATTACTGATTTTTCATCCTCTATAAAAGGAATAATTTCATATAGACTCGTGTACACATTTTCACAAGCTTTCCCTAACACAAGTTTCGAATTCGTTCATTTTTCACAGAAGAATACTTCTGGAGTGTATTCAACCTAATAGATATATAATTTACATGAATTCCATCAACATGGCATTCCGGGTTCCGTACATGATACATGCATGACGGATTCGAGAAACATGCGTTTCTGAGTTGTGAGCATGTGGATTAGTGAACTTTCATCCACCAAAGAAGGCATATATTACACTTTGAAATATTTACTCTGACTTCATAAGTTTTTTGTATCACCAGGTTCTAAAATCGGACATTTGGCAGTAGAAAACACTCTTTGAGCGAATTCTCACCAATACACATGTAATTTACATTGTTTACATAACCATGGCATTCCGTATTCCGAACATGTTTCATGCATCACGGATTCCTCAAACATGCATTTCTGAGCTGTGAACATGCGCATGACAGATGTTTCAACCACCAAACATGTTACTTATGCACTTTGAAATAGTTCCTTGGACTTCGTTGCTTCTCCTATCACCAGTTTCAAGAATCACACTTTGATCCCAGAAAAACCCTCTTGGAGTGAATTCTACCCTAGAGATATGTAATTTGAATAGATTCCTTCAACATGAAATTCCGTGTTCCGTACATGTTACATGCATGACGGATTCGACATACATGCATTCCTGAGTTGTGAGCATGTGGATTACTGATTTTTCATCCTCTATAAAAGGAATAATTTCATATAGACTCGTGTACACATTTTCACAAGCTTTCCCTAACACAAGTTTCGAATTCGTTCATTTTTCACAGAAGAATACTTCTGGAGTGTATTCAACCTAATAGATATATAATTTACATGAATTCCATCACCATGGCATTCCGGGTTCCGTACATGATACATGCATGACGGATTCGAGAAACATGCGTTTCTGAGTTGTGAGCATGTGGATTAGTGAACTTTCATCCACCAAAGAAGGCATATATTGCACTTTGAAATATTTACTCTGACTTCATAAGTTTTTTGTATCACCAGGTTCTAAAATCGGACATTTGGCAGTAGAAAACACTCTTTGAGCGAATTCTCACCAATACATATGTAATTTACATTGTTTACATAACCATGGCATTCCGTATTCCGAACATGTTTCATGCATCACGGATTCCTCAAACATGCATTTCTGAGCTGTGAACATGCGCATGACAGATGTTTCAACCACCAAACAAGTTACTTATGCACTTTGAAATAGTTCCTTGGACTTCGTTGCTTCTCCTATCACCAGTTTCAAGAATCACACTTTGATCCCAGAAAAACCCTCTTGGAGCGAATTCTACCCTAGAGATATGTAATTTGAATAGATTCCTTCAACATGATATTCCGTGTTCCGTACATGTTACATGAATGACGAATTCGACAAACATGCATTCCTGAGTTGTGAGCATGTGGATTACTGATTTTTCATCCTCTATAAAAGGAATAATTTCATATAGACTCGTGTACACATTTTCACAAGCTTTCCCTAACACAAGTTTCGAATTCGTGCTTTTTTCACAGAAGAATACTTCTGGAGTGTATTCAACCTAATAGATATATAATTTACATGAATTCCATCAACATGACATTCCGGGTTCCGTACATGATACATGCATGACGGATTCGAGAAACATGCGTTTCTGAGTTGTGAGCATGTGGATTAGTGAACTTTCATCCACCAAAGAAGGCATATATTGCACTTTGAAATATTTACTCTGACTTCATAAGTTTTTTGTATCACCAGGTTCTAAAATCGGACATTTGGCAGTAGAAAACACTCTTTGAGCGAATTCTCACGAATACACATGTAATTTACATTGTTTACATAACCATGGCATTCCGTATTCCGAACATGTTTCATGCATCACGGATTCCTCCAACATGCATTTCTGAGCTGTGAACATGCGCATGACAGATGTTTCAACCACCAAACTAGTTACTTATGCACTTTGGAACAGTTCCTTGGACTTCGTTGCTTATCCTATCACCAGTTTCAAGAATCACACTTTGATCCCAGAAAAACCCTCTTGGAGCGAATTCTACCCTAGAGATATGTAATTTGAATAGATTCCTTCAACATGATATTCCGTGTTCCGTACATGTTACATGCATGACGGATTCGACATACATGCATTCCTGAGTTGTGACCATGTGGATTACTGATTTTTCATCCTCTATAAAAGGAATAATTTCATATAGACTCGTGTACACATTTTCACAAGCTTTCCCAAACACAAGTTTCGAATTCGTTCATTTTTCACAGAAGAATTCTTCTGGAGTGTATTCAACCTAATAGATATATAATTTACATGAATTCCATCAACATGGCATTCCGGGTTCCGTACATGATACATGCATGACGGATTCGAGAAACATGCGTTTCTGAGTTGTGAGCATGTGGATTAGTGAACTTTCATCCACCAAAGAAGGCATATATTGCACTTTGAAATATTTACTCTGACTTCATAAGTTTTTTGTATCACCAGGTTCTAAAATCGGACATTTGGCAGTAGAAAACACTCTTTGAGCGAATTCTCACCAATACACATGTAATTTACATTGTTTACATAACCATGGCATTCCGTATTCCGAACATGTTTCATGCATCACGGATTCCTCAAACATGCATTTCTGAGCTGTGAACATGCGCATGACAGATGTTTCAACCACCAAACAAGTTACTTATGCACTTTGAAATAGTTCCTTGGACTTCGTTGCTTCTCCTATCACCAGTTTCAAGAATCACACTTTGATCCCAGAAAAACCCTCTTGGAGCGAATTCTACCCTAGAGATATGTAATTTGAATAGATTCCTTCAACATGATATTCCGTGTTCCGTACATGTTACATGCATGACGGATTCGACATACATGCATTCCTGAGTTGTGACCATGTGGATTACTGATTTTTCATCCTCTATAAAAGGAATAATTTCATATAGACTCGTGTACACATTTTCACAAGCTTTCCCTAACACAAGTTTCGAATTCGTTCATTTTTCACAGAAGAATACTTCTGGAGTGTATTCAACCTAATAGATATATAATTTACATGAATTCCATCAACATGGCATTCCGGGTTCCGTACATGTTACATGCATGACGGATTCGAGAAACATGCGTTTCTGAGTTGTGAGCATGTTGATTAGTGAACTTTCATCCACCAAAGAAGGCATATATTGCACTTTGAAATATTTACTCTGACTTCATAAGTTTTTTGTATCACCAGGTTCTAAAATCGGACATTTGGCAGTAGAAAACACTCTTTGAGCGAATCCTCACCAATACACATGTAATTTACATTGTTTACATAACCATGGCATTCCGTATTCCGAACATGTTTCATGCATCACGGATTCCTCAAACATGCATTTCTGAGCTGTGAACATGCGCATGACAGATGTTTCAACCACCAAAAAAGTTACTTATGCACTTTGAAATAGTTCCTTGGACTTCGTTGCTTCTCTTATCACCAGTTTCAAAAATCACACTTGGATCCCAGAAAAACCCTCTTGGAGCGAATTCTACCCTAGAGATATGTAATTTGAATAGATTCCTTCAACATGATATTCCGTGTTCCGTACATGTTACATGCATGACGGATTCGACATACATGCATTCCTGAGTTGTGAACATGTGGATTACTGATTTTTCATCCTCTATAAAAGGAATAATTTCATATAGACTCGTGTACACATTTTCACAAGCTTTCCCTAACACAAGTTTCGAATTCGTTCATTTTTCACAGAAGAATACTTCTGGAGTGTATTCAACCTAATAGATATATAATTTACATGAATTCCATCAACATGGCATTCCGGGTTCCGTACATGATACATGCATGACGGATTCGAGAAACATGCGTTTCTGAGTTGTGAGCATGTGGATTAGTGAACTTTCATCCACCAAAGAAGGCATATATTACACTTTGAAATATTTACTCTGACTTCATAAGTTTTTTGTATCACCAGGTTCTAAAATCGGACATTTGGCAGTAGAAAACACTCTTTGAGCGAATTCTCACCAATACACATGTAATTTACATTGTTTACATAACCATGGCATTCCGTATTCCGAACACGTTTCATGCATCACGGATTCCTCAAACATGCATTTCTGAGCTGTGAACATGCGCATGACAGATGTTTCAACCACCAAACATGTTACTTATGCACTTTGAAATAGTTCCTTGGACTTCGTTGCTTCTCCTATCACCAGTTTCAAGAATCACACTTTGATCCCAGAAAAACCCTCTTGGAGTGAATTCTACCCTAGAGATATGTAATTTGAATAGATTCCTTCAACATGAAATTCCGTGTTCCGTACATGTTACATGCATGACGGATTCGACATACATGCATTCCTGAGTTGTGAGCATGTGGATTACTGATTTTTCATCCTCTATAAAAGGAATAATTTCATATAGACTCGTGTACACATTTTCACAAGCTTTCCCTAACACAAGTTTCGAATTCGTTCATTTTTCACAGAAGAATACTTCTGGAGTGTATTCAACCTAATAGATATATAATTTACATGAATTCCATCACCATGGCATTCCGGGTTCCGTACATGATACATGCATGACGGATTCGAGAAACATGCGTTTCTGAGTTGTGAGCATGTGGATTAGTGAACTTTCATCCACCAAAGAAGGCATATATTGCACTTTGAAATATTTACTCTGACTTCATAAGTTTTTTGTATCACCAGGTTCTAAAATCGGACATTTGGCAGTAGAAAACACTCTTTGAGCGAATTCTCACCAATACATATGTAATTTACATTGTTTACATAACCATGGCATTCCGTATTCCGAACATGTTTCATGCATCACGGATTCCTCAAACATGCATTTCTGAGCTGTGAACATGCGCATGACAGATGTTTCAACCACCAAACAAGTTACTTATGCACTTTGAAATAGTTCCTTGGACTTCGTTGCTTCTCCTATCACCAGTTTCAAGAATCACACTTTGATCCCAGAAAAACCCTCTTGGAGCGAATTCTACCCTAGAGATATGTAATTTGAATAGATTCCTTCAACATGATATTCCGTGTTCCGTACATGTTACATGAATGACGAATTCGACAAACATGCATTCCTGAGTTGTGAGCATGTGGATTACTGATTTTTCATCCTCTATAAAAGGAATAATTTCATATAGACTCGTGTACACATTTTCACAAGCTTTCCCTAACACAAGTTTCGAATTCGTGCTTTTTTCACAGAAGAATACTTCTGGAGTGTATTCAACCTAATAGATATATAATTTACATGAATTCCATCAACATGGCATTCCGGGTTCCGTACATGATACATGCATGACGGATTCGAGAAACATGCGTTTCTGAGTTGTGAGCATGTGGATTAGTGAACTTGCATCCACCAAAGAAGGCATATATTACACTTTGAAATATTTACTCTGACTTCATAAGTTTTTTGTATCACCAGGTTCTAAAATCGGACATTTGGCAGTAGAAAACACTCTTTGAGCGAATTCTCACCAATACACATGTAATTTACATTGTTTACATAACCATGGCATTCCGTATTCCGAACATGTTTCATGCATCACGGATTCCTCAAACATGCATTTCTGAGCTGTGAACATGCGCATGACAGATGTTTCAACCACCAAACAAGTTACTTATGCACTTTGAAATAGTTCTTTGGACTTCGTTGCTTCTCCTATCACCAGTTTCAAGAATCACACTTTGATCCCACAAAAACCCTCTTGGAGTGAATTCTACCCTAGAGATATGTAATTTGAATAGATTCCTTCAACATGAAATTCCGTGTTCCGTACATGTTACATGCATGACGGATTCGACATACATGCATTCCTGAGTTGTGAGCATGTGGATTACTGATTTTTCATCCTCTATAAAAGGAATAATTTCATATAGACTCGTGTACACATTTTCACAAGCTTTCCCTAACACAAGTTTCGAATTCGTTCATTTTTCACAGAAGAATACTTCTGGAGTGTATTCAACCTAATAGATATATAATTTACATGAATTCCATCAACATGGCATTCCGGGTTCCGTACATGATACATGCATGACGGATTCGAGAAACATGCGTTTCTGAGTTGTGAGCATGTGGATTAGTGAACTTTCATCCACCAAAGAAGGCATATATTACACTTTGAAATATTTACTCTGACTTCATAAGTTTTTTGTATCACCAGGTTCTAAAATCGGACATTTGGCAGTAGAAAATACTCTTTGAGCGAATTCTCACCAATACACATGTAATTTACATTGTTTACATAACCATGGCATTCCGTATTCCGAACATGTTTCATGCATCACGGATTCCTCAAACATGCATTTCTGAGCTGTGAACATGCGCATGACAGATGTTTCAACCACCAAACAAGTTACTTATGCACTTTGAAATAGCTCCTTGGACTTCGTTGCTTCTCCTATCACCAGTTTCAAGAATCACACTTTGATCCCAGAAAAACCCTCTTGGAGTGAATTCTACCCTAGAGATATGTAATTTGAATAGATTCCTTCAACATGAAATTCCGTGTTCCGTACATGTTACATGCATGACGGATTCGACATACATGCATTCCTGAGTTGTGAGCATTTGGATTACTGATTTTTCATCCTCTATAAAAGGAATAATTTCATATAGACTCGTGTACACATTTTCACAAGCTTTCCCTAACACAAGTTTCGAATTCGTTCATTTTGCACAGAAGAATACTTCTGGAGTGTATTCAACCTAATAGATGTATAATTTACATGAATTCCATCAACATGGCATTCCGGGTTCCGTACATGATACATGCATTATGGATTCGAGAAACATGCGTTTCTGAGTTGTGAGCATGTGGATTAGTGAACTTTCATCCACCAAAGAAGGCATATATTGCACTTTGAAATATTTACTCTGACTTCATAAATTTTTTGTATCACCAGGTTCTAAAATCGGACATTTGGCAGTAGAAAACACTCTTTGAGCGAATTCTCACCAATACACATATAATTTACATTGTTTACATAACAATGGCATTCCGTATTCCGAACATGTTTCATGCATCACGGATTCCTCAAACATGCATTTCTGAGCTGTGAACATGCGCATGACAGATGTTTCAACCACCAAAAAAGTTACTTATGCACTTTGAAATAGTTCCTTGGACTTCGTTGCTTCTCCTATCACCAGTTTCAAGAATCACAATTTGATCCCAGAAAAACCCTCTTGGAGTGAATTCTACCCTAGAGATATGTAATTTGAATAGATTCCTTCAACATGAAATTCCGTGTACCGTACATGTTTCATGCATGACGGATTCGACATACATGCATTCCTGAGTTGTGAGCATGTGGATTACTGATTTTTCATCCTCTATAAAAGGAATAATTTCATATAGACTCGTGTACACATTTTCACAAGCTTTCCCTAACACAAGTTTCGAATTCGTGCTTTTTTCACAGAAGAATACTTCTGGAGTGTATTCAACCTAATAGATATATAATTTACATGAATTCCATCAACATGGCATTCCGGGTTCCGTACATGATACATGCATGACGGATTCGAGAAACATGCGTTTCTGAGTTGTGAGCATGTGGATTAGTGAACTTGCATCCACCAAAGAAGGCATATATTACACTTTGAAATATTTACTCTGACTTCATAAGTTTTTTGTATCACCAGGTTCTAAAATCGGACATTTGGCAGTGGAAAGCACTCTTTGAGCGAATTCTCACCAATACACATGTAATTTACATTGTTTACATAACCATGGCATTCCGTATTCCGAACATGTTTCATGCATCACGGATTCCTCAAACATGCATTTCTGAGCTGTGAACATGCGCATGACAGATGTTTCAACCACCAAACAAGTTACTTATGCACTTTGAAATAGTTCCTTGGACTTCGTTGCTTCTCCTATCACCAGTTTCAAGAATCACACTTTGATCCCACAAAAACCCTCTTGGAGTGAATTCTACCCTAGAGATATGTAATTTGAATAGATTCCTTCAACATGAAATTCCGTGTTCCGTACATGTTACATGCATGACGGATTCGACATACATGCATTCCTGAGTTGTGAGCATGTGGATTACTGATTTTTCATCCTCTATAAAAGGAATAATTTCATATAGACTCGTGTACACATTTTCACAAGCTTTCCCTAACACAAGTTTCGAATTCGTTCATTTTTCACAGAAGAATACTTCTGGAGTGTATTCAACCTAACAGATATATAATTTACATGAATTCCATCAACATGGCATTCCGGGTTCCGTACATGATACATGCATGAAGGATTCGAGAAACATGCGTTTCTGAGTTGTGAGCATGTGGATTAGTGAACTTTCATCCACCAAAGAAGGCATATATTACACTTTGAAATATTTACTCTGACTTCATAAGTTTTTTGTATCACCAGGTTCTAAAATCGGACATTTGGCAGTAGAAAATACTCTTTGAGCGAATTCTCACCAATACACATGTAATTTACATTGTTTACATAACCATGGCATTCCGTATTCCGAACATGTTTCATGCATCACGGATTCCTCAAACATGCATTTCTGAGCTGTGAACATGCGCATGACAGATGTTTCAACCACCAAACAAGTTACTTATGCACTTTGAAATAGTTCCTTGGACTTCGTTGCTTCTCCTATCACCAGTTTCAAGAATCACACTTTGATCCCAGAAAAACCCTCTTGGAGTGAATTCTACCCTAGAGATATGTAATTTGAATAGATTCCTTCAACATGAAATTCCGTGTTCCGTACATGTTACATGCATGACGGATTCGACATACATGCATTCCTGAGTTGTGAGCATTTGGATTACTGATTTTTCATCCTCTATAAAAGGAATAATTTCATATAGACTCGTGTACACATTTTCAAAAGCTTTCCCTAACACAAGTTTCGAATTCGTTCATTTTGCACAGAAGAATACTTCTGGAGTGTATTCAACCTAATAGATATATAATTTACATGAATTCCATCAACATGGCATTCCGGGTTCCGTACATGATACATGCATTATGGATTCGAGAAACATGCGTTTCTGAGTTGTGAGCATGTGGATTAGTGAACTTTCATCCACCAAAGAAGGCATATATTGCACTTTGAAATATTTACTCTGACTTCATAAATTTTTTGTATCACCAGGTTCTAAAATCGGACATTTGGCAGTAGAAAACACTCTTTGAGCGAATTCTCACCAATACACATGTAATTTACATTGTTTACATAACAATGGCATTCCGTATTCCGAACATGTTTCATGCATCACGGATTCCTCAAACATGCATTTCTGAGCTGTGAACATGCGCATGACAGATGTTTCAACCACCAAAAAAGTTACTTATGCACTTTGAAATAGTTCCTTGGACTTCGTTGCTTCTCCTATCACCAGTTTCAAGAATCACAATTTGATCCCAGAAAAACCCTCTTGGAGTGAATTCTACCCTAGAGATATGTAATTTGAATAGATTCCTTCAACATGAAATTCCGTGTTCCGTACATGTTTCATGCATGACGGATTCGACATACATGCATTCCTGAGTTGTGAGCATGTGGATTACTGATTTTTCATCCTCTATAAAAGGAATAATTTCATATAGACTCGTGTACACATTTTCACAAGCTTTCCCTAACACAAGTATCGAATTCGTTCATTTTGCACAGAAGAATACTTCTGGAGTGTATTCAACCTAATAGATGTATAATTTACATGAATTCCATCAACATGGCATTCCGGGTTCCGTACATGATACATGCATGATGGATTCGAGAAACATGCGTTTCTGAGTTGTGAGCATGTGGATTAGTGAACTTTCATCCACCAAAGAAGGCATATATTGCACTTTGAAATATTTACTCTGACTTCATAAGTTTTTTGTATCACCAGGTTCTAAAATCGGACATTTGGCAGTAGAAAACACTCTTTGAGCGAATTCTCACCAATACACATGTAATTTACATTGTTTACATTACCATGGCATTCCGTATTCCGAACATGTTTCATGCATCACGGATTCCTCAAACATGCATTTCTGAGCTGTGAACATGCGCATGACAGATGTTTCAACCACCAAACAAGTTACTTATGCACTTTGAAATAGCTCCTTGGACTTCGTTGCTTCTCCTATCACCAGTTTCAAGAATCACACTTTGATCCCAGAAAAACCCTCTTGGAGTGAATTCTACCCTAGAGATATGTAATTTGAATAGATTCCTTCAACATGAAATTCCGTGTTCCGTACATGTTACATGCATGACGGATTCGACATACATGCATTCCTGAGTTGTGAGCATTTGGATTACTGATTTTTCATCCTCTATAAAAGGAATAATTTCATATAGACTCGTGTACACATTTTCACAAGCTTTCCCTAACACAAGTTTCGAATTCGTTCATTTTGCACAGAAGAATACTTCTGGAGTGTATTCAACCTAATAGATGTATAATTTACATGAATTCCATCAACATGGCATTCCGGGTTCCGTACATGATACATGCATTATGGATTCGAGAAACATGCGTTTCTGAGTTGTGAGCATGTGGATTAGTGAACTTTCATCCACCAAAGAAGGCATATATTGCACTTTGAAATATTTACTCTGACTTCATAAATTTTTTGTATCACCAGGTTCTAAAATCGGACATTTGGCAGTAGAAAACACTCTTTGAGCGAATTCTCACCAATACACATATAATTTACATTGTTTACATAACAATGGCATTCCGTATTCCGAACATGTTTCATGCATCACGGATTCCTCAAACATGCATTTCTGAGCTGTGAACATGCGCATGACAGATGTTTCAACCACCAAAAAAGTTACTTATGCACTTTGAAATAGTTCCTTGGACTTCGTTGCTTCTCCTATCACCAGTTTCAAGAATCACAATTTGATCCCAGAAAAACCCTCTTGGAGTGAATTCTACCCTAGAGATATGTAATTTGAATAGATTCCTTCAACATGAAATTCCGTGTACCGTACATGTTTCATGCATGACGGATTCGACATACATGCATTCCTGAGTTGTGAGCATGTGGATTACTGATTTTTCATCCTCTATAAAAGGAATAATTTCATATAGACTCGTGTACACATTTTCACAAGCTTTCCCTAACACAAGTTTCGAATTCGTGCTTTTTTCACAGAAGAATACTTCTGGAGTGTATTCAACCTAATAGATATATAATTTACATGAATTCCATCAACATGGCATTCCGGGTTCCGTACATGATACATGCATGACGGATTCGAGAAACATGCGTTTCTGAGTTGTGAGCATGTGGATTAGTGAACTTGCATCCACCAAAGAAGGCATATATTACACTTTGAAATATTTACTCTGACTTCATAAGTTTTTTGTATCACCAGGTTCTAAAATCGGACATTTGGCAGTGGAAAGCACTCTTTGAGCGAATTCTCACCAATACACATGTAATTTACATTGTTTACATAACCATGGCATTCCGTATTCCGAACATGTTTCATGCATCACGGATTCCTCAAACATGCATTTCTGAGCTGTGAACATGCGCATGACAGATGTTTCAACCACCAAACAAGTTACTTATGCACTTTGAAATAGTTCCTTGGACTTCGTTGCTTCTCCTATCACCAGTTTCAAGAATCACACTTTGATCCCACAAAAACCCTCTTGGAGTGAATTCTACCCTAGAGATATGTAATTTGAATAGATTCCTTCAACATGAAATTCCGTGTTCCGTACATGTTACATGCATGACGGATTCGACATACATGCATTCCTGAGTTGTGAGCATGTGGATTACTGATTTTTCATCCTCTATAAAAGGAATAATTTCATATAGACTCGTGTACACATTTTCACAAGCTTTCCCTAACACAAGTTTCGAATTCGTTCATTTTTCACAGAAGAATACTTCTGGAGTGTATTCAACCTAACAGATATATAATTTACATGAATTCCATCAACATGGCATTCCGGGTTCCGTACATGATACATGCATGACGGATTCGAGAAACATGCGTTTCTGAGTTGTGAGCATGTGGATTAGTGAACTTTCATCCACCAAAGAAGGCATATATTACACTTTGAAATATTTACTCTGACTTCATAAGTTTTTTGTATCACCAGGTTCTAAAATCGGACATTTGGCAGTAGAAAATACTCTTTGAGCGAATTCTCACCAATACACATGTAATTTACATTGTTTACATAACCATGGCATTCCGTATTCCGAACATGTTTCATGCATCACGGATTCCTCAAACATGCATTTCTGAGCTGTGAACATGCGCATGACAGATGTTTCAACCACCAAACAAGTTACTTATGCACTTTGAAATAGTTCCTTGGACTTCGTTGCTTCTCCTATCACCAGTTTCAAGAATCACACTTTGATCCCAGAAAAACCCTCTTGGAGTGAATTCTACCCTAGAGATATGTAATTTGAATAGATTCCTTCAACATGAAATTCCGTGTTCCGTACATGTTACATGCATGACGGATTCGACATACATGCATTCCTGAGTTGTGAGCATTTGGATTACTGATTTTTCATCCTCTATAAAAGGAATAATTTCATATAGACTCGTGTACACATTTTCAAAAGCTTTCCCTAACACAAGTTTCGAATTCGTTCATTTTGCACAGAAGAATACTTCTGGAGTGTATTCAACCTAATAGATATATAATTTACATGAATTCCATCAACATGGCATTCCGGGTTCCGTACATGATACATGCATTATGGATTCGAGAAACATGCGTTTCTGAGTTGTGAGCATGTGGATTAGTGAACTTTCATCCACCAAAGAAGGCATATATTGCACTTTGAAATATTTACTCTGACTTCATAAATTTTTTGTATCACCAGGTTCTAAAATCGGACATTTGGCAGTAGAAAACACTCTTTGAGCGAATTCTCACCAATACACATGTAATTTACATTGTTTACATAACAATGGCATTCCGTATTCCGAACATGTTTCATGCATCACGGATTCCTCAAACATGCATTTCTGAGCTGTGAACATGCGCATGACAGATGTTTCAACCACCAAACAAGTTACTTATGCACTTTGAAATAGTTCCTTGGACTTCGTTGCTTCTCCTATCACCAGTTTCAAGAATCACAATTTGATCCCAGAAAAACCCTCTTGGAGTGAATTCTACCCTAGAGATATGTAATTTGAATAGATTCCTTCAACATGAAATTCCGTGTTCCGTACATGTTTCATGCATGACGGATTCGACATACATGCATTCCTGAGTTGTGAGCATGTGGATTACTGATTTTTCATCCTCTATAAAAGGAATAATTTCATATAGACTCGTGTACACATTTTCACAAGCTTTCCCTAACACAAGTATCGAATTCGTTCATTTTGCACAGAAGAATACTTCTGGAGTGTATTCAACCTAATAGATGTATAATTTACATGAATTCCATCAACATGGCATTCCGGGTTCCGTACATGATACATGCATGATGGATTCGAGAAACATGCGTTTCTGAGTTGTGAGCATGTGGATTAGTGAACTTTCATCCACCAAAGAAGGCATATATTGCACTTTGAAATATTTACTCTGACTTCATAAGTTTTTTGTATCACCAGGTTCTAAAATCGGACATTTGGCAGTAGAAAACACTCTTTGAGCGAATTCTCACCAATACACATGTAATTTACATTGTTTACATTACCATGGCATTCCGTATTCCGAACATGTTTCATGCATCACGGATTCCTCAAACATGCATTTCTGAGCTGTGAACATGCGCATGACAGATGTTTCAACCACCAAAAAAGTTACTTATGCACTTTGAAATAGTTCCTTGGACTTCGTTGCTTCTCCTATCACCAGTTTCAAGAATCACACTTTGATCCCAGAAAAACCCTCTTGGAGTGAATTCTACCCTAGAGATATGTAATTTGAATAGATTCCTTCAACATGAAATTCCGTGTTCCGTACATGTTACATGCATGACGGATTCGACATACATGCATTCCTGAGTTGTGAGCATGTGGATTACTGATTTTTCATCCTCTATAAAAGGAATTATTTCATATAGACTCGTGTACACATTTTCACAAGCTTTCCCTAACACAAGTTTCGAATTCGTGCTTTTTTCACAGAAGAATACTTCTGGAGTGTATTCAACCTAATAGCTGTATAATTTACATCAATTCCATCAACATGGCATTCCGGGTTCCGTACATGATACATGCATGACGGATTCGAGAAACATGCGTTTCTGAGTTGTGAGCATGTGGATTAGTGAACTTTCATCCACCAAAGAAGGCATATATTGCACTTTGAAATATTTACTCTGACTTCATAAGTTTTTTGTATCACCAGGTTCTAAAATCGGACATTTGGCAGTAGAAAACACTCTTTGAGCGAATTCTCACCAATACACATGTAATTTACATTGTTTACATAACCATGGCATTCCGTATTCCGAACATGTTTCATGCATCACGGATTCCTCAAACATGCATTTCTGAGCTGTGAACATGCGCATGACAGATGTTTCAACCACCAAACAAGTTACTTATGCACTTTGAAATAGTTCCTTGGACTTCGTTGCTTCTCCTATCACCAGTTTCAAGAATCACACTTTGATCCCAGAAAAACCCTCTTGGAGCGAATTCTACCCTAGAGATATGTAATTTGAATTGATTCCTTCAACATGATATTCCGTGTTCCGTACATGTTACATGCATGACGGATTCGACAAACATGCATTCCTGAGTTGTCAGCATGTGGATTACTGATTTTTCATCCTCTATAAAAGGAATAATTTCATATAGACTCGTGTACCCATTTTCAAAAGCTTTCCCAAACACAAGTTTCGAATTCGTTCATTTTTCACAGAAGAATACTTCTGGAGTGTATTCAACCTAATAGATGTATAATTTACATGAATTCCATCAACATGGCATTCCGGGTTCCGTACATGATACATGCATGACGGATTCGAGAAACATGCGTTTCTCAGTTGTGAGCATGTGGATTAGTGAACTTTCATCCACCAAAGAAGGCATATATTACACTTTGAAATATTTACTCTGACTTCATAAGTTTTTTGTATCACCAGGTTCTAAAATCGGACATTTGGCAGTAGAAAACACTCTTTGAGCGAATTCTCACCAATACACATGTAATTTACATTGTTTACATAACCATGGCATTCCGTATTCCGAACATGTTTCATGCATCACGGATTCCTCAAACATGCATTTCTGAGCTGTGAACATGCGCATGACAGATGTTTCAACCACCAAACAAGTTACTTATGCACTTTGAAATAGTTCCTTGGACTTCGTTGCTTCTCCTATGACCAGTTTCAAGAATCACACTTTGATCCCAGAAAAACCCTCTTGGAGCGAATTCTACCCTAGAGATATGTAATTTGAATAGATTCCTTCAACATGAAATTCCGTGTTCCGTACATGTTACATGCATGACGGATTCGACATACATGCATTCCTGAGTTGTGAGCATGTGGATTACTGATTTTTCATCCTCTATAAAAGGAATAATTTCATATAGACTCGTGTACACATTTTCACAAGCTTTAACTAACACAAGTTTCGAATTCGTTCATTTTTCACAGAAGAATACTTCTGGAGTGTATTCAACCTAACAGATATATAATTTACATGAATTCCATCAACATGGCATTCCGGGTTCCGTACATGATACATGCATGACGGATTCGAGAAACATGCGTTTCTGAGTTGTGAGCATGTGGACTAGTGAACTTTCATCCACCAAAGAAGGCATATATTACACTTTGAAATATTTACTCTGACTTCATAAGTTTTTTGTATCACCAGGTTCTAAAATCGGATATTTGGCAGGAGAAAACACTCTTTGAGCGAATTCTCACCAATACACATGTAATTTACATTGTTTACATAACCATGGCATTCCGTATTCCGAACATGTTTCATGCATCACGGATTCCTCAAACATGCATTTCTGAGCTGTGAACATGCGCATGACAGATGTTTCAACCACCAAACAAGTTACTTATGCACTTTGAAATAGATAATTGGACTTCGTTGCTTCTCCTATCACCAGTTTCAAGAATCACACTTTGATCCCAGAAAAACCCTCTTGGAGCGAATTCTACCCTAGAGATATGTAATTTGAATAGATTCCTTCAACATGATATTCCGTGTTCCGTACATGTTACATGCATGACTGATTCGACAAACATGCATTCCTGAGTTGTCAGCATGTGGATTACTGATTTTTCATCCTCTATAAAAGGAATAATTTCATATAGACTCGTGTACACATTTTCACAAGCTTTCCCTAACACAAGTTTCGAATTCGTTCATTTTTCACAGAAGAATACTTCTGGAGTGTATTCAACCTAATAGATATATAATTTACATGAATTCCATCAACATGGCATTCCGGGTTCCGTACATGATACATGCATGACGGATTCGAGAAACATGCGTTTCTAAGTTGTGAGCATGTGGATTAGTGATCTTTCATCCACCAAAGAAGGCATATATTGCACTTTGAAATATTTACTCTGACTTCATAAGTTTTTTGTATCACCAGGTTCTAAAATCGGACATTTGGCAGTAGAAAACACTCTTTGAGCGAATTCTCACCAATACACATGTAATTTACATTGTTTACATAACCATGGCATTCCGTATTCCAAACATGTTTCATGCATCACGGATTCCTCAAACATGCATTTCTGAGCTGTGAACATGCGCATGACAGATGTTTCAACCACCAAACAAGTTACTTATGCACTTTGAAATAGTTCCTTGGACTTCGTTGCTTCTCCTATCACCAGTTTCAAGAATCACACTTTGATCCCAGAAAAACCCTCTTGGAGTGAATTCTACCCTAGAGATATGTAATTTGAATAGATTCCTTCAACATGAAATTCCGTGTTCCGTACATGTTACATGCATGACGGATTCGACATACATGCATTCCTGAGTTGTGAGCATGTGGATTACTGATTTTTCATCCTCTATAAAAGGAATAATTTCATATAGACTCGTGTACACATTTTCACAAGCTTTCCCTAACACAACTTTCGAATTCGTTCATTTTTCACAGAAGAATACTTCTGGAGTGTATTCAACCTAATAGATATATAATTTACATGAATTCCATCAACATGGCATTCCGGGTTCCGTACATGATACATGCATGACGGATTCGAGAAACATGCGTTTCTGAGTTGTGAGCATGTGGATTACTGAACTTTCATCCACCAAAGAAGGCATATTTTGCACTTTGAAATATTTACTCTGACTTCATAAGTTTTTTGTATCACCAGGTTCTAAAATCGGACATTTGGCAGTAGAAAACACTCTTTGAGCGAATTCTCACCAATACACATGTAATTTACATTGTTTACATAACCATGGCATTCCGTATTCCAAACATGTTTCATGCATCACGGATTCCTCAAACATGCATTTCTGAGCTGTGAACATGCGCATGACAGATGTTTCAACCACCAAACAAGTTACTTATGCACTTTGAAATAGTTCCTTGGACTTCGTTGCTTCTCCTATCACCAGTTTCAAGAATCACACTTTGATCCCAGAAAAACCCTCTTGGAGTGAATTCTACCCTAGAGATATGTAATTTGAATAGATTCCTTCAACATGAAATTCCGTGTTCCGTACATGTTACATGCATGACGGATTCGACATACATGCATTCCTGAGTTGTGAGCATGTGGATTACTGATTTTTCATCCTCTATAAAAGGAATAATTTCATATAGACTCGTGTACCCATTTTCACAAGCTTTCCCTACACAAGTTTCGAATTCGTTCATTTTTCACAGAAGAATACTTCTGGAGTGTATTCAACCTAATAGATATATAATTTACATGAATTCCATCAACATGGCATTCCGGGTTCCGTACATGATACATGCATGACGGATTCGAGAAACATGCGTTTCTGAGTTGTGAGCATGTGGATTACTGAACTTTCATCCACCAAAGAAGGCATATATTGCACTTTGAAATATTTACTCTGACTTCATAAGTTTTTTGTATCACCAGGTTCTAAAATCGGACATTTGGCAGTAGAAAACACTCTTTGAGCGAATTCTCACCAATACACATGTAATTTACATTGTTTACATAACCATGGCATTCCGTATTCCGAACATGTTTCATGCATCACGGATTCCTCAAACATGCATTTCTGAGCTGTGAACATGCGCATGACAGATGTTTCAACCACCAAACAAGTTACTTATGCACTTTGAAATAGTTCCTTGGACTTCGTTGCTTCTCCTATCACCAGTTTCAAGAATCACACTTTGATCCCAGAAAAACCCTCTTGGAGCGAATTCTACCCTAGAGATATGTAATTTGAATAGATTCCTTCAACATGATATTCTGTGTTCCGTACATGTTACATGCATGACGGATTCGACAAACATGCATTCCTGAGTTGTGAGCATGTGGATTACTGATTTCTCATCCTCTATAAAAGGAATAATTTCATATAGACTCGTGTACACATTTTCACAAGCTTTCCCTAACACAAGTTTCGAATTCGTTCATTTTTCACAGAAGAATACTTCTGGAGTGTATTCAACCTAATAGATATATAATTTACATGAATTCCATCAACATGGCATTCCGGGTTCCGTACATGATACATGCATGATGGATTCGAGAAACATGCGTTTCTGAGTTGTGAGCATGTGGACTAGTGAACTTTCATCCACCAAAGAAGGCATATATTACACTTTGAAATATTTACTCTGACTTCATGAGTTTTTTGTATCACCAGGTTCTAAAATCGGATATTTGGCAGTAGAAAACACTCTTTGAGCGAATTCTCACCAATACACATGTAATTTACATTGTTTACATAACCATGGCATTCCGTATTCCGAACATGTTTCATGCATCACGGATTCCTCAAACATGCATTTCTGAGCTGTGAACATGCGCATGACAGATGTTTCAACCACCAAACAAGTTACTTATGCACTTTGAAATAGTTCCTTGGACTTCGTTGCTTCTCCTATCACCAGTTTCAAGAATCACAGTTTGATCCCAGAAAAACCCTCTTGGAGCGAATTCTACCCTAGAGATATGTAATTTGAATAGATTCCTTCAACATGAAATTCCGTGTTCCGTTCATGTTACATGCATGACGGATTCGACATACATGCATTCCTGAGTTGTGAGCATGTGGATTACTGATTTTTCATCCTCTATAAAAGGAATAATTTCATATAGACTCGTGTACACATTTTCACAAGCTTTCCCTAACACAAGTTTCAAATTCGTTCATTTTTCACAGAAGAATACTTCTGGAGTGTATTCAACCTAACAGATATATAATTTACATGAATTCCATCAACATGGCATTCCGGGTTCCGTACATGATACATGCATGACGGATTCGAGAAACATGCGTTTCTGAGTTGTGAGCATGTGGATTAGTGAACTTTCATCCACCAAAGAAGGCATAGATTGCACTTTGAAATATTTACTCTGACTTCATAAGTTTTTTGTATCACCAGGTTCTAAAATCGGATATTTGGCAGTAGAAAACACTCTTTGAGCGAATTCTCACCAATACACATGTAATTTACATTGTTTACATAACCATGGCATTCCGTATTCCGAACATGTTTCATGCATCACGGATTCCTCAAACATGCATTTCTGAGCTGTGAACATGCGCATGACAGATGTTTCAACCACCAAACAAGTTACTTATGCACTTTGAAATAGTTCCTTGGACTTCGTTGCTTCTCCTATCACCAGTTTCAAGAATCACACTTTGATCCCAGAAAAACCCTCTTGGAGTGAATTCTACCCTAGAGATATGTAATTTGAATAGATTCCTTCAACATGAAATTCCGTGTTCCGTACATGTTACATGCATGACGGATTCGACATACATGCATTCCTGAGTTGTGAGCATGTGGATTACTGATTTTTCATCCTCTATAAAAGGAATAATTTCATATAGACTCGTGTACACATTTTCACAAGCTTTCCCTAACACAAGTTTCGAATTCGTTCATTTTTCACAGAAGAATACTTCTGGAGTGTATTCAACCTAATAGATATATAATTTACATGAATTCCATCAACATGGCATTCCGGGTTCCGTACATGATACATGCATGACGGATTCGAGAAACATGCGTTTCTGAGTTGTGAGCATGTGGATTAGTGAACTTTCATCCACCAAAGAAGGCATATATTGCACTTTGAAATATTTACTCTGACTTCATAAGTTTTTTGTATCACCAGGTTCTAAAATCGGACATTTGGCAGTAGAAAACACTCTTTGAGCGAATTCTCACCAATACACATGTAATTTACATTGTTTACATAACCATGGCATTCCGTATTCCGAACATGTTTCATGCATCACGGATTCCTCAAACATGCATTTCTGAGCTGTGAACATGCGCATGACAGATGTTTCAACCACCAAACAAGTTACTTATGCACTTTGAAATAGTTCCTTGGACTTCGTTGCTTCTCCTATCACCAGTTTCAAGAATCACACTTTGATCCCAGAAAAACCCTCTTGGAGCGAATTCTACCCTAGAGATATGTAATTTGAATAGATTCCTTCAACATGATATTCTGTGTTCCGTACATGTTACATGCATGACGGATTCGACAAACATGCATTCCTGAGTTGTGAGCATGTGGATTACTGATTTCTCATCCTCTATAAAAGGAATAATTTCATATAGACTCGTGTACACATTTTCACAAGCTTTCCCTAACACAAGTTTCGAATTCGTTCATTTTTCACAGAAGAATACTTCTGGAGTGTATTCAACCTAATAGATGTATAATTTACATGAATTCCATCAACATGGCATTCCGGGTTCCGTACATGATACATGCATGATGGATTCGAGAAACATGCGTTTCTGAGTTGTGAGCATGTGGACTAGTGAACTTTCATCCACCAAAGAAGGCATATATTACACTTTGAAATATTTACTCTGACTTCATGAGTTTTTTGTATCACCAGGTTCTAAAATCGGATATTTGGCAGTAGAAAACACTCTTTGAGCGAATTCTCACCAATACACATGTAATTTACATTGTTTACATAACCATGGCATTCCGTATTCCGAACATGTTTCATGCATCACGGATTCCTCAAACATGCATTTCTGAGCTGTGAACATGCGCATGACAGATGTTTCAACCACCAAACAAGTTACTTATGCACTTTGAAATAGTTCCTTGGACTTCGTTGCTTCTCCTATCACCAGTTTCAAGAATCACAGTTTGATCCCAGAAAAACCCTCTTGGAGCGAATTCTACCCTAGAGATATGTAATTTGAATAGATTCCTTCAACATGAAATTCCGTGTTCCGTTCATGTTACATGCATGACGGATTCGACATACATGCATTCCTGAGTTGTGAGCATGTGGATTACTGATTTTTCATCCTCTATAAAAGGAATAATTTCATATAGACTCGTGTACACATTTTCACAAGCTTTCCCTAACACAAGTTTCAAATTCGTTCATTTTTCACAGAAGAATACTTCTGGAGTGTATTCAACCTAACAGATATATAATTTACATGAATTCCATCAACATGGCATTCCGGGTTCCGTACATGATACATGCATGACGGATTCGAGAAACATGCGTTTCTGAGTTGTGAGCATGTGGATTAGTGAACTTTCATCCACCAAAGAAGGCATAGATTGCACTTTGAAATATTTACTCTGACTTCATAAGTTTTTTGTATCACCAGGTTCTAAAATCGGATATTTGGCAGTAGAAAACACTCTTTGAGCGAATTCTCACCAATACACATGTAATTTACATTGTTTACATAATCATGGCATTCCGTATTCCGAACATGTTTCATGCATCACGGATTCCTCAAACATGCATTTCTGAGCTGTGAACATGCGCATGACAGATGTTTCAACCACCAAACAAGTTACTTATGCACTTTGAAATAGTTCCTTGGACTTCGTTGCTTCTCCTATCACCAGTTTCAAGAATCACACTTTGATCCCAGAAAAACCCTCTTGGAGCGAATTCTACCCTAGAGATATGTAATTTGAATAGATTCCTTCAACATGAAATTCCGTGTTCCGTACATGTTACATGCATGACGGATTCGACATACATGCATTCCTGAGTTGTGAGCATGTGGATTACTGATTTTTCATCCTCTATAAAAGGAATAATTTCATATAGACTCGTGTACACATTTTCACAAGCTTTCCGTAACACAAGTTTCGAATTCGTTCATTTTTCACAGAAGAATACTTCTGGAGTGTATTCAACCTAACAGATATATAATTTACATGAATTCCATCAACATGGCATTCCGGGTTCCGTACATGATACATGCATGACGGATTCGAGAAACATGCGTTTCTGAGTTGTGAGCATGTGGATTAGTGAACTTTCATCCACCAAAGAAGGCATGTATTACACTTTGAAATATTTACTCTGACTTCATAAGTTTTTTGTATCACCAGGTTCTAAAATCAGACATTTGGCAGTAGAAAACACTCTTTGAGCGAATTCTCACCAATACACATGTAATTTACATTGTTTACATAACCATGGCATTCCGTATTCCGAACATGTTTCATGCATCACGGATTCCTCAAACATGCATTTCTGAGCTGTGAACATGCGCATGACAGATGTTTCAACCACCAAACAAGTTACTTATGCACTTTGAAATAGTTCCTTGGACTTCATTGCTTCTCCTATCACCAGTTTCAAGAATCACACTTTGATCCCAGAAAAACCCTCTTGGAGCGAATTCTACCCTAGAGATATGTAATTTGAATAGATTCCTTCAACATGATATTCCGTGTTCCGTACATGTTACATGCATGACGGATTCGACAAACATGCATTCCTGAGTTGAGAGCATGTGGATTACTGATTTTTCATCCTCTATAAAAGGAATAATTTCATATAGACTCGTGTACACATTTTCACAAGCTTTCCCTAACACAAGTTTCGAATTCGTTCATTTTTCACAGAAGAATACTTCTGGAGTGTATTCAACCTAATAGATATATAATTTACATGAATTCCATCAACATGGCATTCCGGGTTCCGTACATGATACATGCATGACGGATTCGAGAAACATGCGTTTCTGAGTTGTGAGCATGTGGATTAGTGAACTTTCATCCACCAAAGAAGGCATATATTACACTTTGAAATATTTACTCTGACTTCATAAGTTTTTTGTATCACCAGGTTCTAAAATCGGACATTTGGCAGTAGAAAACACTCTTTGAGCGAATTCTCACCAATACACATGTAATTTACATTGTTTACATAACCATGGCATTCCGTATTCCGAACATGTTTCATGCATCACGGATTCCTCAAACATGCATTTCTGAGCTGTGAACATGCGCATGACAGATGTTTCAACCACCAAACAAGTTACTTTTGCACTTTGAAATAGTTCCTTGGACTTCGTTGCTTCTCCTATCACCAGTTTCAAGAATCACTCTTTGATCCCAGAAAAACCCTCTTGGAGCGAATTCTACCCTAGGGATATGTAATTTGAATAGATTCCTTCAACATGATATTCCGTGTTCCGTACATGTTACATGCATGACGGATTCGACATACATGCATTCCTGAGTTGTGAGCATGTGGATTACTGATTTTTCATCCTCTATAAAAGGAATAATTTCATATAAACTCGTGTACACATTTTCACAAGCTTTCCCTAACACAAGTTTCGAATTCGTTCATTTTTCACAGAAGAATACTTCTGGAGTGTATTCAACCTAATAGATATATAATTTACATGAATTCCATCAACATGGCATTCCGGGTTCCGTACATGATACATGCATGACGGATTCGAGAAACATGCGTTTCTGAGTTGTGAGCATGTGGATTAGTGAACTTTCATCCACCAAAGAAGGCATATATTACACTCTGAAATATTGACTCTGACTTCATAAGTTTTTTGTATCACCAGGTTCTAAAATCGGACATTTGGCAGTGGAAAGCACTCTTTGAGCGAATTCTCACCAATACACATGTAATTTACATTGTTTACATAACCATGGCATTCCGTATTCCGAACATGATTCATGCATCACGGATTCCTCAAACATGCATTTCTGAGCTGTGAACATGCGCATGACAGATGTTTCAATCATTACAAGTTACATATGCACTTAAATATATATACTCTATCTTCGTAGCTTCTTCCTATCACCAGGTTCAAGAATCACACTTTGATCCCAGAAAAACCCTCTTGGAGCGAATTCTACCATAGAGATATTTAATTTGAATAGATTCTATCTACATGATATTCCGTGTTCCGTACATGCTACATGCATAACGGATTCGAAAAACATGCATTCCTGAGTTGAGAGCATGTGGATTACTGATGTTTCATCCTCTATAAAAGGAAAATTTTATTCTAGACACGTGTAGAGATTTTCACAAGCTTTTCCTAACAGCAGTTTAGAATTCGTGCATTTTTCACAGAAAAATACTTCTGGAGCGATTTCCACCTAACAGATATGTAATTTAAATGCCTTCCATCGACAGGGCATTCCGGATTCCGTAAATGCTACATGCATGACTGATTCGACAAACATGCATTTCTGAGTTGTGAGCATATGGATTAGTGAACTTTCATCCACCAAAGAAGGCATATATTACACTTTGAAATATTTACTCTGACTTCATAAGTTTTTTGTATCACCAGGTTCTAAAATCGGACATTTGGCAGTAGAAAACACTCTTTGAGCTAATTCTCACCAATACACATGTAATTTACATTGTTTACATAACCATGGCATTCCGTATTCCGAACATGTTTCATGCATCACGGATTCCTCAAACATGCATTTCTGAGCTGTGAACATGCGCATGACAGATGTTTCAACCACCAAACAAGTTACTTATGCACTTTGAAATAGTTCCTTGGACTTCGTTGCTTCTCCTATGACCAGTTTCAAGAATCACACTTTGATCCCAGAAAAACCCTCTTGGAGCGTATTCTACCCTAGAGATATGTAATTTGAATAGATTCCTTCAACATGAAATTCCGTGTTCCGTACATGTTACATGCATGACGGATTCGACATACATGCATTCCTGAGTTGTGAGCATGTGGATTACTGATTTTTCATCCTCTATAAAAGGAATAATTTCATATAGACTCGTGTACACATTTTCACAAGCTTTCCCTAACACAAGTTTCGAATTCGTTCATTTTTCACAGAAGAATACTTCTGGAGTGTATTCAACCTAATAGATGTATAATTTACATGAATTCCATCAACATGGCATTCCGGGTTCCGTACATGATACATGCATGACGGATACGAGAAACATGCGTTTCTGAGTTGTGAGCATGTGGACTAGTGAACTTTCATCCACCAAAGAAGGCATATATTTCACTTTGAAATATTTACTCTGACTTCATAAGTTTTTTGTATCACCAGGTTCTAAAATCGGATATTTGGCAGTAGAAAACACTCTTTGAGCGAATTCTCACCAATACACATGTAATTTACATTGTTTACATAACCATGGCATTCCGTATTCCGAACATGTTTCATGCATCTCGGATTCCTCAAACATGCATTTCTGAGCTGTGAACATGCGCATGACAGATGTTTCAACCACCAAACAAGTTACTTATGCACTTTGAAATAGTTCCTTGGACTTCGTTGCTTCTCCTATCACCAGTTTCAAGAATCACACTTTGATCCCAGAAAAACCCTCTTGGAGTGAATTCTACCCTAGGGATATGTAATTTGAATAGATCCCTTCAACATGAAATTCCGTGTTCCGTACATGTTACATGCATGACGGATTCGACATACATGCATTCCTGAGTTGTGAGCATGTGGATTACTGATTTTTCATCCTCTATAAAAGGAATAATTTCATATAGACTCGTGTACACATTTTCACAAGCTTTCCCTAACACAAGTTTCGAATTCGTTCATTTTTCACAGAAGAATACTTCTGGAGTGTATTCAACCTAATAGATATATAATTTACATGAATTCCATCAACATGGCATTCCGGGTTCCGTACATGATACATGCATGACGGATTCGAGAAACATGCGTTTCTGAGTTGTGAGCATGTGGATTAGTGAACTTTCATCCACCAAAAAGGCATATATTGCACTTTGAAATATTTACTCTGAGTTCATAAGTTTTTTGTATCACCAGGTTCTAAAATCGGACATTTGGCAGTGGAAAGCACTCTTTGAGCGAATTCTCACCAATACACATGTAATTTACATTGTTTACATAACCATGGCATTCCGTATTCCGAACATGATTCATGCATCACGGATTCCTCAAACATGCATTTCTGAGCTGTGAACATGCGCATGACAGATGTTTCAATCATTACAAGTTACATATGCACTTAAATATATATACTCTATCTTCGTAGCTTCTTCCTATCACCAGGTTCAAGAATCACACTTTGATCCCAGAAAAACCCTCTTGGAGCGAATTCTACCATAGAGATATTTAATTTGAATAGATTCTATCTACATGATATTCCGTGTTCCGTACATGCTACATGCATAACGGATTCGAAAAACATGCATTCCTGAGTTGAGAGCATGTGGATTACTGATGTTTCATCCTCTATAAAAGGAAAATTTTATTCTAGACACGTGTAGAGATTTTCACAAGCTTTTCCTAACAGCAGTTTAGAATTCGTGCATTTTTCACAGAAAAATATTTCTGGAGCGATTTCCACCTAACAGATATGTAATTTAAATGCCTTCCATCGACAGGGCATTCCGGATTCCGTAAATGCTACATGCATGACTGATTCGACAAACATGCATTTCTGAGTTGTGAGCATATGGATTAGTGAACTTTCATCCACCAAAGAAGGCATATATTACACTTTGAAATATTTACTCTGACTTCATAAGTTTTTTGTATCACCAGGTTCTAAAATCGGACATTTGGCAGTTGAAAACACTCTTTGAGCTAATTCTCACCAATACACATGTAATTTACATTGTTTACATAACCATGGCATTCCGTATTCCGAACATGTTTCATGCATCACGGATTCCTCAAACATGCATTTCTGAGCTGTGAACATGCGCATGACAGATGTTTCAACCACCAAACAAGTTACTTATGCACTTTGAAATAGTTCCTTGGACTTCGTTGCTTCTCCTATGACCAGTTTCAAGAATCACACTTTGATCCCAGAAAAACCCTCTTGGAGCGAATTCTACCCTAGAGTTATGTAATTTGAATAGATTCCTTCAACATGAAATTCCGTGTTCCGTACATGTTACATGCATGACGGATTCGACATACATGCATTCCTGAGTTGTGAGCATGTGGATTACTGATTTTTCATCCTCTATAAAAGGAATAATTTCATATAGACTCGTGTACACATTTTCACAAGCTTTCCCTAACACAAGTTTCGAATTCGTTCATTTTTCACAGAAGAATACTTCTGGAGTGTATTCAACCTAATAGATGTATAATTTACATGAATTCCATCAACATGGCATTCCGGGTTCCGTACATGATACATGCATGACGGATACGAGAAACATGCGTTTCTGAGTTGTGAGCATGTGGACTAGTGAACTTTCATCCACCAAAGAAGGCATATATTACACTTTGAAATATTTACTCTGACTTCATAAGTTTTTTGTATCACCAGGTTCTAAAATCGGATATTTGGCAGTAGAAAACTCTCTTTGAGCGAATTCTCACCAATACACATGTAATTTACATTGTTTACATAACCATGGCATTCCGTATTCCGAACATGTTTCATGCATCTCGGATTCCTCAAACATGCATTTCTGAGCTGTGAACATGCGCATGACAGATGTTTCAACCACCAAACAAGTTACTTATGCACTTTGAAATAGTTCCTTGGACTTCGTTGCTTCTCCTATCACCAGTTTCAAGAATCACACTTTGATCCCAGAAAAACACTCTTGGAGTGAATTCTACCCTAGAGATATGTAATTTGAATAGATTCCTTCAACATGAAATTCCGTGTTCCGTACATGTTACATGCATGACGGATTCGACATACATGCATTCCTGAGTTGTGAGCATGTGGATTACTGATTTTTCATCCTCTATAAAAGGAATAATTTCATATAGACTCGTGTACACATTTTCACAAGCTTTCCCTAACACAAGTTTCGAATTCGTTCATTTTTCACAGAAGAATACTTCTGGAGTGTATTCAACCTAATAGATA